>NC_087205.1:25852398-25922398 GCF_015104395.2 Macrobrachium nipponense | reverse complement strand
TCCTTTCATATGTGGATATTGACCTTACATCCTAAATATCTAACTTGGTTTAGAATACGATGGAAAAAAAACTACAACCAAGGAATATATAAATCAGTGAGATTGATTATCAAAAACCGTTAAAAAAAGCACGAGTAATAGATGAGGCAATATTAGTGATAGATAGGTCACATCTCGCCCCCCGACATCATTGTTTGTTTGTTTGTGTGTTTGTTTGTTTGTATGGTGTTTTTACGTTGCATGGAACCAGTGGTTATGCAGCAACGGGACCAACGGCTTTACGTAACTTCCGAACCACGTCGAGAGTGAACTTATTTCACCAGAAATACACATTTCTCACTCCTCAATGGAATGGCCGAGAATCGAACCCTCGGCCACCGAGGTGGGACGCTAATACCATACCAACCACGCCGCTGAGGTGATTCCGACATCATTGAGGACGTATTTTTGCCATCAAATGGTTGCCTGAAGAAGATAGATGACGGGTGTAGACCGATAGAAAGTAATGATGACATAGAAAACGTGGGGCTACGAAGACATAGAGGAGGAAAGAGAGATAGATTTACCTGATAAGCAATATTGTAGCGATGGAAAATGAAGGACAAGTTAGTATCGTGACATAGATAACGAAAAAAATAATTCATCATTAATGAAATGATACTTGAACGTTCAGAATAAAATAAATCATTTATCAGCGATAAAATTATAGAGAACGTTCAAAGTAAAGCAACAAAAGGTTAATTTTGTACATCTTATTCCCCGTAAGAGATTGGAATAAAAAGTTCTGATGTTTGAAAAATGAGAAGCTCCAGTGTTGCTTGACTCATTACTTCGTTATATTCTAATCTGATACTAAAAATCAGGAGAGAACACAGACATGCAGCGTTGAATATTCACACGAAAAGTGCAAAAAACAAATGAATTAAAATATTTAAGAATTTTATTCAAGAAAACAGCATTCATGTAACCTTTAAAACTTAGTATTAAATGTATCTTATCCAGCAGAATCATACAGAATATAAAACTTATTTTCGTTACATACTGTAATCCTCGTCTAGGGTTAAATCAGAACATGATATTACTTATTTTCGTTACTTAGTCTAATCATCATCTTGGGCTAAATCAGGCGAATTAATCTTATGACAGAAACCCTTCGAATAGAGTCTATGAACTCTTAGAAATTTATCATTTTGCCACCAACTGGAAAGTCAAAACAAATTCAAATGGGGGTGGTCTTGTATAGAATGGAGCGAGAGAGAGAGAGAAATATGTATATATAACTAGATTTTTTAACAGCAATACTTAAAGCATTAAAAAAAATTATTTGCTAATAAGTACCTTTATTTGGAGCTGACGTAACTTTGAAAGTAAGTCAAATTAATTTAGTCTTATATTTCAACTCAAAATGCATCCAAGGTAGGGGTGAAAATGGCTCATTATGATATTTTTTCTGAATTATAAGTAACATTTTTTAAATTATACTGAACCTAAACTCCTCGAATTATATGCAATTTCATTTTAAAAAATTATACTGAACCTAAAAACCTCGAATTATAAGCAATTTCTTTTTAAAAAATTATGCTGAACCAAAACTCTTTGAATTATAACCAATTTCTTTTCAATAAATTATGCTGAACCTAAACTCCTCGAATTATAAGCAATTTATTTTTTAGAAATTATACTGAACCTAAAATCCTTGATTATAAGCAATTTCATTTTAAAAAATTATACTGAACCTAAACTCGTTGAATTATAAGCAATTTCATTTTGAAAAATTATACTCAACCTAAACTCCTTGAATTATAAGTAATTTATTTTTTTTTAATTATACTGAACCTGAACTCCTCAAGCGCAGAAATATCTGCGGTTGTCAAGACGAACGTCTGGCAAGAAGTATCCTTTGAAGGAGGGACTATTTCTCCTGACTAACAGGACCACAGATTCCGTCCCACTTACCCGCGACATCCAAAGAACCCGGAGAAAGAAAACTTTGTTTTTGTGTCAATTCCATTTCTGTTGAGACGACCACAATTTTTCATGAATTTGGAAGCAACTCCGTTTTCGGCGTCGAGTCGGTCTCCTAATGTACATAAGAGAAAGACGACATTTCTGATATTACACTTTCTCTCTCTCTCTCTCTCTCTCTCTCTCTCTCTCTCTCTCTCTCTCTCTCTCTCTCTCTCTCTCTCTCTCTCTCTCTCTCTCTCTCTCTTTCTCTCTCTCTCTCTCTCTCTCTCTCTCTCTCAGTGCCATTTTGCTTAGTGAGGCGTACCCGCGCACAGTCTGATTAATCAACAGATATGCATTTAACAATTAAAAAATATCTAGAAGTGTTCGTGAACTGTCGGTGATAAGATTAGTGTGAAAATAGTACGATAAAGCATCTACTGAGTTAGTTTATCAAGTGAAATATTGTAAATCAGATCAAGATGGCAGTAAGTTCCAACTGTAGAAAGAAATGGCGTAATCTTGAGTGTCTAGCAGATTCGCAATATGATGAGGTAGCAGAAAGGGAGCTGGTATTTCTCATCTATGAGATCAACAACAGCACTAATCAAAAAGATACAAAAGCATTCATAGACATATTAGAAGGATATGATCATTCAAACTGGAACAAATCAACAGAAAACATCTTGAAAATAATTGAAGAAGTTCCAAATAAAATCCAAGTGGTCAAGAGACTCATAAAGAAAAAAGTCATCAATCAACATATTCCGACAAAGAAAATGAATAAGGTGAACATTGTGAATATACTAATTGATGCAGTAGGAAAGAGAATGCCAAAAGCATGCAAACTGTGTAAGGTGGGGTATAGCATAGTCAATCCACAAAACCTGATCAGAAAATGTTCTGCGTGCAACATTCCAACGCATCCTCAATGTGCTGAAGTAATGGAAAATACGAGTAAGGATACCAGAATATTTTGCTCAACATGTCTATCATGGATAGACAATGTTATTAAATCAAGACTTAATGTACAAATAGTTGAGGATGAAGAAGAAGAGGAAGAGGAAGAAGAAGAAGGGGAAAACGGAAGAGAAGAAAATAAAACTGAAATGACAGAAAAAATAAGGAAAACAAAGAACAAGATAAAAGTATGGATGCAGAGATACTCATTGATACTACATATGAGGCAATCAAGCAGCATACATACGGAGAAATAAATTACGACATGATAACACAAAAAAAAAATCTCGAAGAGGCTCTACCCAGACAAGAAAGACAAAGTCTGCACCCTTTTGAAAAGAGGGAATTGCAGATTCGAAGAAAGATGTTACTACAAACATCCTAAGGTATGTCACAACTATGAAATCTATGGTAAATGTGCATACCTAGACGGCTATGAAGATGATTGCAGAGATCTACATCCAAAAATATGCAAAAACCTAAAAGAAGGAAAAGGATGTAAGTTCGCAAAAAATGTAAATATATGCACCCTGTAGCCATGAATCAAAATCAATTAAATAATCAATTAAATAATAAAATCCAAAATAGGAAAGAAACAAATAAAGAGAGGGACAAAGTATATGAGGTTAAGGAAAAAAGCAAGCCATCACCGCGATATGGAGTGTCAGCAAATAATTTCCAAGCCGCAGCTCCAAGATACTACAGCTCAAGAGATAAATACTGTATGTACGACGCTAGGGGATATTGCAGATACGGAGAAAATTGCAGATTCAGACACAAAATGAATAAATATAATGAAGGAAGATCAAATATTATGGAAAAGTTGGATTTTTCAATGTCAGAATTTGTGGAAATGAAGAAAAGAACAACATACCAGAACAGGAAAGAGACATGGGAAAATCCTTATTATTACCCATATTAAATGGAGGAGACAACACACAAACCATCATAGTGATGAATGCTCAGGGTTTACTTACGAGTAACTCAAAAAGAAAAATACAGTACCTAGAAGAACTAACCCAAATTGAAAAGAAAATAGATATCATGAATATAAGTGAAACCTGGTATTCCCAAGAGACTGGTAATGACGATCAAATAAAAGGGTTCCAAACTTATAGATCTGATAGAAAAAATAATAATCAAGAGGGAACCACGATATATGGGAAAGACAAAAAAAAAAGGGAAAAATATTTGAGAAATATAGTAACTCAGAATGTGAACTAATAGTGGTAGAATTTGAATCTGAAAAATTAATGAACATATTAATATACAGACCCAATAATAGAAAAATAGGATGGTATACGTAGAAATCACAAGGACTGGACTATTCTCCTATCTGGAGACTTTAACTTTCCTTTTGTAGATTGGAAAGAACGAATAGGAGATTGTGGTTGTAGTTATAGTACATATAGAAAAGAAAGTAATAGTAGTGCAGAAGGTAAGTGGCAATTTGAAAAGCTATTAGATATGCTACTAGAATACAACATTCAACAAATAAATCACCTGCCAACAAGAAAGGAAAATACTTTAGACCTAGTATTTGTGAACGAGGTGAATTATGTTAAAGAAATAATAGTTTATAATGCGAGTATTTCAGACCATAGTGTCATAGAATTAACAGTCCATTCCAAAGCAAGTGAAAACAGAGATAAGCAAGAAATGAAAAAGTGGGGAGGATATGGAAAATACAACTTCTACAGTAAAAATATAAAATGGTCAGAAATAAATGAAGAATTAAACAAAGATTGGGATAACATTTTCGTAAGTGATGATATAAAGGTAAATACGGAGATATTATATAAAATATTAGAGAAAGTAGTGGATAAATATATACCGAAGAAGAAAAGTAAACATCAGTCATGCATACCAAGAGACAGAAGGATCTTGTTCCAGAAAATCAGAAAGTGGAAAAAAGGTCTTGCAAAAGAAAATGCATGGAAAGTGATCGAACTAAAAATTAAGATAGAAAATGCAGAACAAACGATTATACAATAAACAAAATGAAAAACGGGACTTGGAAGAAAAAAACCCTAGTAAATATCAAGCAAAACCCCAAACTATTGTACTCGTATGCGGAAAGATGAATAAAAGAAGAATAGAAATAGGCCCTCTAAGAATTGAAGGGGAGATTAACGAATGAAAAAAAGGAAATATGCAACATGTTGGCAGAACGATATAAGAGAGAATTCACCCCTAGAGTTTATAATGAAGATAATGATATAGAAGTAAGGGATGAAAATAGTGAATATTTAGCAGACATAGATATTAATGAAGCTGATATTGTGCAGGCTATTAATGAAATTAAAAATGGAGTTGCAGCAGGGCCTGATGGTGTCCCTGCTATTTTGTTAAAGAAAGTAGTTCATTCTATCACAAAGCCACTTGCAATATTATTAAGACAAAGTGTAGATACAGGCAAGATTTATGATGAGCACAAATTAGCATATATTACCCCTACTTTCAAAAGTGGATCAAGACTAGAGGCAAGTAATTATAGGGTAATGAAGAAAAATATTTTGAAACATTTAATAAAAAAACAATTTGTTTAAAATAGGACAACATGGTTTTGTACCCGGAAAAAGTACACAAACCCAACTGTTAGTCCACCGTGAGAACACATACAAAAATATGAAAAGCGGAAATGAAATAGATGTGGTTTATCTAGACTTTGCAAAAGCTTTTGACAAGGTAGATCATAATATACTTGCAAAAAAAATTAGAAAACATAATATAGTGGATAAAGTAGAAAGATGGTTAGAAGAATTTTTACACAATAACAAACAGATAGTTATTGCAAACGATGAGAAATCGGATGAAGCTAAGGTAATATCCGGTGTGCCACAAGGTACGGTGTTAGCTACATTACTGTTTGTTATTATGATTGCAGACACAGACAGTAATGTTAAGGACTCGGTAGTGAGTAGTTTCGCGGATGACACAAGAATAAGTAGAGAAATTACTTGTGTGATGAAGACAGGAACGCGCTACAAAGAGACCTTATGGGTAGGCTCCACTTTGGAGGGGTGCCGATCGTAAAAGATCGTAAAAATATTTACCAAAAATACACTAATCAAGACAGGCTAATGAAATTTTCAGGCATTATTAGCACTATAATAACGCATATTCTCTGTGAGTTTTATCATCCTACAGGGAAAATAAATGATTTTATGAAAAAAATGGGAAATTCAGGGCCCCTTGTACTGAAGGTTATTTGGTGATCGGTGAGAAACTACAGTCTTGAATAGAAATTCGGTCTGTAGGTATGTTGGTATATCCACCTGGAACATGCACATAAAGTATTATCAAAATAGAACAGTAAATAAGCACGTAATAACAAAAATAAGAGCAACAACTTCAGGTAAGTTCAGCGAAAGCCCCGCCAAAAATTGAGACAATAGCTAGGAAGAAATATTCAGAAAAATTTCAAACCTCGATTTAGGGACAAAACCTTCTGTGAGTTTGTAGTTATTATGTCACTTGATAGCCTAAAACATCTAAAAATTATATTATTTAGGACAATCAAAGAAATACCCCCCCCCCCCTTCCCGAAAAAACCAAACCAGAGAAAAAGCGAAAAAGCGATTTTTTCTGAGGACAAGAAACTTGAAAAATTAGTTTAGATACCCCTAAAATGGTTTTCTGAGATGAAACTACTTGTAGGAAACGTAAAAAACGACATCGACCAATTTAGAGAGATATACTATAATATTTGCGATTTCCTTATTTATCGGCTGTGCTTTCGCTTCAGTTGTTACTCTCTTTTTTTTTGTTATTACGTGCTTATTTACTGTTCTATTTTGATAATGATTTATGTGCATGTTCCAGGTGGATATACCAACATACCTACAGACCGAATTTCTATTCAAGACTGTAGTTTCTCACCGATCACCAAATAACCTTTAGTACAAGGGGCCCTGAATTTCACATTTTTTTTCATAAACTCATTTATTTTCCCTGTAGGATGATAAAACTCACAGTGAATATGCGTTATTATAGTGCTAATAATGCCTGATAAATTCATTAGCCTGTCTTGATTAGTGTATTTTTGGCAAATATTTTTACGATCGGCACCCCTCCAAAGTGGAGCCTATTTAACAGAGCATATGATTGGGCAGAGAAAAATAGGATGGTATCTAACTCTAATAAATTTGAATCAATAAATTATGGAGATAGAGAAGGAAAGCTATATGCATATAGGGGACCTAATAATGAGACAATCACAAATAAGGAAGCAGTTAAAGACCTTGGTGTGATGTTGAATAGGAACATGTTATGCAATGATCAAATAGCAATTCTATTGGCAAAATGTAAAGCAAAAATGGGAATGTTGTTACGGCACTTCAAAACAAGAAAAGCTGAACACATGATTATGCTTTATAAAACGTATGCTCGTAGTCCACTTGAATATTGCAATATGATATGGTACCCACACTATCAAAACGATATTGCACAAATAGAGAGTGTACAAAGATCCTTTACAGCTATAATAGAAGAGGTTAAGGATCTTGACAACTGGGAAAGACTACAATCCTTAAAATTATATAGTCTAGAAAGGAGAAGAAAACGCTACATGATAATTCAGGCATGGAAACAGATAGATGAAATTGCTGAAAACATCATGGAGCTAAAAATATCAGAAAGAGCAAGCAGAGGTAGATTAATAGTGCCCAAAACAATACCAGGAAAAATAAGGAAAGCATACCGGACATTAATCCACTATGCACCAGCATCGACAATGCAGCATGTATTCAATGCGTTGCCAGCTCATCTGAGGAATATATCAGCAGTGAGCGTAAATGTGTTTAAGAATAAGCTCGACAAATATCTAAGCTTTATCCCAGACCATCCAAGATTGGACGATGCAAAATATACCGGAAGATGTACTAGCAACTCTCTGGTAGACATTAGAAGTGCCTCACACTGAGGGAACTGGGGCAACCCAAACAAGATGTAAGGTCTGTAAGGTAAGGTCTCTCTCTCTCTCTCTCTCTCTCTCTCTCTCTCTCTCTCTCTCTCTCTCTCTGTGTCTGTCTGTCTGTCTGTCTCTCTCTCTCTCCACCTTGTATTAACTCATCAGAAGATCTATACAGAATCATTTTAAACAGGCTAATGTGCTTCGCACCTGCAATTAAAACAAATGTCAAACTGATAAAGGTTTTTTGCCGTGAAATTCTAAATACAAAATGACACATATTTCATCTTAACCAGCTGAAGATATTTCCGTAAAATCGTTGGACTCCGGGTTCGAATTACATCGAAGGAATTCAGGCTAACTCGCTAAATTACATCGTCTTAATCACTGAGCCTCTCATTCAGAATTTCTATTCAGCCGAGTGGATCTTTGTCACCCTTCTTCATCCATTCAGTCAGGTGTTCCCTGCTACCCTCCCCACCTCCATCGCCTCCCATCTCTACCCCCCCACCATTCTTACCTAGTAGCACTTCCTTTTTCATGGTCTGTTTATACTCGTTTCCCAGTCAGATACTTTATCAACCCATGAATACACCCATTCATGAACTTACGCATGGTAACAATGTTTGCATTATGCATGTGGTACTCCAACTCAGCCTTTAGAGTCAAGTGGGATTTCACTGTTCAGGATGACACAACCGGTACACAGGATAACATCCTCCTCGAAGTAATGTAGTCTGTTTAAATCGAGGTAGACTTTCACAATGGTAATATTTGAATGAGATCATTCATTGACTGTTGAGAGAAATCGTCGTAAAAGAACATCTAGCTATTTATCCAGTTGGGAGGCAGGATTGTCAAAAGTCCTTTCTCTTCATCTCCCTCTCAATCCATTGTTTCTTCTTCTTCTTTTTCTTCTTCTTCTTCTTCTTATTATTATTATTACTTTCCAAGCATCACCAGGCGGTGTTCATCGAGCTAGGATACTCTATGAAAAAGGAGAATATGAAATGTCACAAAGACAAAAACCCCAAGTTGATATAAGTCCAGCTAAACTCAATCAGCAATAACAGGTACGAAAAGAAAACATGATTCAACTTAGATTCTGGAAGCCCTTTTAGAATACCTTTAGAGGTCTTTGCATAAGGTTACACCAAGAGAAGGAAATAGGGAAAGGTTGTTAAATGATATGTATGCATCACACTATAGAAATTTACGAACTATATATGAATTATATGAACGGTAAAATACTGGTGCTTTTATTTTGATGTGGCATGAGGTTCCTTAAAGTTTGGGCTAAATATGTCAAGCCAAAAATTTTTAAACATCTATACTTCATAAGGCAACTATTCCTAGTGAATATAAATTTAAAATATTGGTACTTCAAAGAAATTAAAATCGAATATGTAATGTTACGTCATGGTGTCTTGAATGCAGAACAGTGTGGTGCAGAAAATTGTGAGAGTGAGTACTTGTGTATGACAAATACAATTCCTTATAAAAAATCAATCCTTTAATCCAATGTAAATTTCAGTGGATAGGATGATATTGCGGAAAAGTGTTCTCTCTCTCTCTCTCTCTCTCTCTCTCTCTCTCTCTCTCTCTCTCTCTCTCTCTCTCTCTCGATAATTTTCCACTTTAATCGCTCATTAGAATTCCTCTCTCGCTTCGTTAGGTGACAAGCCCTGGCTTTGCGAATTTCGCATTTTTCTTACCCCGTTTTTCAACGTAGACCCAAAAATCCCATGATTGAATATCGGAAGGGGATTTTTTATTTTGAGTCCTTGGATCCTTTAAAACCTTCTAATAACATTAAGGCAGCAGTACAAATATTTTACAGCATTTATTACCCTTCACGTGGCTAAAAGTTAATCGACGTCAGACTCCATTTTTCTCTTTTGCCATGCTATTATTCCCACAGAATATTCCAACCCCTTTTATTATTCATGTCATGTCTCTTGAAATAAGCCTATTGTAAGACTCGTTTAATTATTCTCATGTGCATTTATCAACAGTCTCTTGTGCCGAGTTAAGTAGTCATTTCAACAGTGCAAGAGGGTAGGAGATTCAAAAATTCATTTGAACAGGGCAAGAGGGTAGGAGATTCAAGTAGTCCTTTCAAAATGGGCAAGAGGACAGGAGATTCGAGTAGTCATCTCAATAGGGCGAGAGGGCAGGAGATTCAAGCGACAATAACCCGACTTCCCAAACTCGCAAAGTGTTTCAGACAATCCCAACTCCTAGACCTCCTTCCAAGAGGAACTTTCGCATCTGTCACTAAAAGATCAATGTCAACAGTTACCATTCGGGAAGTTAGCCGCAATTAAACCAAACTGAATTACCTCAGGGAGAAGCCTTTAAACTCGTTTTCCAACTTCGTGTCAGCCGCAGTATTCGACGTGAATAAGAGATACAAAGGAGTCTCACCACTTCCGCGATTAAACGACGGGAATTCCCTGCGATCAACAGAAAATGTGTCCTGCAAAAACGAGATTGAATGCCAAAACAGAGAGAAAGAGAAATGTTAAGTATGAAGAGAGGAGAGGAGGAGGAGGATTAGAAAGAGGGGGAGGAAAGGTACGAGCAAGTTACTGGAGAAAGTTTTGAACGCAACCTGGAAAATTTGGGGAAGGGAGATTACATAAAGGAGAGACGGGATTACGCGGTGCATTTAGGAAAATAAGTTTTTAGGATTAGGGTGATATTATATTTCAGCGACTTGTATGGAATACTTCTCCTCACAAATAAATCTTTAGTCACAAGGATATTTCTTTCAGTCATATATACCGTATGAATATAAGACTACTTTGCTAATTATTTTCCAGATCGTGTCCCTTTCTCTTGAGAGAGAGAGAGAGAGAGAGAGAGAGAGAGAGAGAGAGAGAGAGAGAGATATGCTCTATCAGGTGATTGAAACACTTGAGAGAGAGAGAGAGAGAGAGAGAGAGAGAGAGAGAGAGAGAGAGAGAGAGAGAGAGAGAGAGAGAGAGAGATATTCCATCTGGTAGATTGAAACACATGTTGAAGGTATTAGTTCACCGTGTCAACGGTCCAAAAATTATTACTATGTATTGTGTGCCTTTTGTCTTGAGACCTTACCTTACCTTACAGACCTTACATCTTGTTCGGGTTGCCCCAGGTCCCTCAATGTGAGTCACCTCTAATGTCTACCAGAGAGTTGCTAGTGCATCTTCCGGTATATTTTGCATCGTCCAATCTTGGATGGTCTGGGATGCAGCTTAGATATTTGTCGAGCTTATTCTTAAACACATCTACGCTCACTCCTGATATATTCCTCAGATGAGCTGGCAACGCATTGAATACATGCTGCATTTTCGATGCTGGTGCGTAATGGATTAATGTCCGGTGTGCTTTCCTTATTTTTCCTCGTAATGTTTTGGGCACTATTAATCTACCTCTGCTTGCTCTTTCTGATATTTTTAGCTCCATGATGTTTTCGGCAATTCCTTCTATCTATTTCCATGCCTAAAATTATCATGTAGTGTTCTCTTCTCCTTTCTAGACCATATAATTTTAAGGATTGTAGTCTTTCCCAGTAGTCAAGATTCTTAACTTCTTCTATTATAGCTGTAAAGAACCTTTGTACACTCTCTATTTGTGCAATATCCTTTTGATAGTGTGGGTACCATATCATATTGCAATATTCAAGTGGACTACGAACATACGTTTTATAAAGCATAATCATGTGTTCAGCTTTTTGCTTTACATTTTGCCAACAGAATTGCTATTTGATCATTGCATAACATGTTCCTATTCAAAATCCCACCAAGGTCTTTAACTGCTTCCTTACTTGTGATTGTCTCATTATTAGGTCCCCTATATGCATATAGCTTTCTATAGCTTTCTTTCTCTATCTCCATAATTTATTGATTCAAATTTACCATAGTTGAATACCATCCTAATTACCTCTGCCCATTCATATACTTTGTAAAGGTCTCTTTGTAGCGCGTTCCTATCTTTATCACAAGTAATTTCTCTACTTATTCTTGTGTCATCCGCGAAACTACTCACTACCGAGTCCTTAACATTACTGTCTATGTCTGCAGGCATATTAACAAACTGCAATGCAGCTAACACCGTACCTTGTGGGACACCGGATATTACCTTAGCTTCATCCGATTTCTCATCGTTTGCAATAACTGTCTGTTTTCTATTGTATAAAAATTCTTTTAACTATCTTCCTACTTTGCCCACTATATTACGTTTTCTAATTTTCTTCGCTAGTATATTATGATCTACCTTGTCAAAAGCTTTTGCAAAGTCTAGATAAACCACATCTGTTTCTTTTCCGTTTTTCATATTTTTGTAAATGTTCTCACGGTGGACTAACAGTTGGGTTTGTGTACTTTTTCCGGGTACAAAACCATGTTGTCCTATATAAAGCAATTATTTTTTATTAAATGTTTCATAATATTTTTCTTCGTTACCCTTTTAATACACTTTCATAATATGTGATGTTAGACTCACAGGCCTATAATTACTTGTCTCTAGTCTTGATCCACCTTTGAAAGTACGTAGGGGTAATATATGCTAATTTGTGTTCATCATAAATCATCATAAATCTTGCCAGAGAGAGAGAGAGAGAGAGAGAGAGAGAGAGAGAGAGGAGAGAGAGAGAGAGAGAGAGAAAGAGCATACCCTTTTTTAATAATATTAAAAGACAAAGCTCTTCGCCGGATAAAACTACTTCCAAAACGACGAAAAAATCCTCGTCGCCTCAACAGAAATGGAATTAGGACAGAATCAAAAGCTTTTTACTCCTGGGTCTTTGGAAGTCCCGATGAAATGGGAGAGGGTCTGGAGTCTTATTAGTATGTAATAAGGTTTCTCTCGCCATGTATCCGTCTGGAGGTTCAATTTTTATCATGTAGACATTTGCACGTACAAATTTCTCTAATTTTAAGATAGAGGTTCAATTCTTATTATGTGGACATTTGTACGTACAAATTTCTCTAATTTTAAGATAGAGGTTCAATTCTTATTATGTAGACATTTGTACGTACAAATTTCTCTAATTTTAAGATAGAGGTTCAATTCTATGTAGACATTTGTACGAACAATTTTTTTTTAATTTTGAAATTTTTCTTTAGTTTATTATGAAGGGAGCGAGAATGTGCCAAAGTCGAAATCATTTGAAAACTTTTTCAGTTGAATAAACAGGAATATTTCAATTGAGGAAATAAGAGGGTTTTCTTTAGCTTCTCAAAGGAAATATGAAATATATTACTTCGATACTTCTGAAATGATCAAATAGAACAAGTCTCTCTCTCTCTCTCTCTCTCTCTCTCTCTCCTCTCTCTCTCTCTCTCTCTCACTTTGAAACTAAGCATATATGCGTCATTACATTGTTGAAGTATTTCCATTTTTCTGCTAAGGACAACATGCTGATTTTGTTGTTTCTGTTTGGGATTTTCTTTGGTCAGCTTTCCTAGTCAAGTGATTCATCACTCGCTTTCTTCACCATTTGTCATGAGGTCAACGACCTAATGGTGCTTTCATGCAACATGTTTCAAATACACAATTATAATCAGATTCAAGGATCTCTCTTTTTAACTTTGTTTGCTCCCGAGATTCCGTGGTGTCGAGATTTACTATCAGATTTTCTGTCTTTCCATTTCGTATTTATCCCAAGCATCTAAGATCACATGCATTAAAATAAAGACACGTTCGTTCACATCACTCAAAAGGGGATTCTGCGCAGACTGTGTAATGGAGGTTTAGGATAACACGCGTGGAAAATTTCAAAAAGCTACTAAATAACTATGTCTGGCAATATTTGGAAACAAAAGCTGCTTGGATATCGAATTACAATTATTGTATAAGGGCAGCTACCTTTGAGAAGAGCGAACTGCAGCGGTCAGCGTTTTACAACACTCTGTCTAACACGACTACATATATATATTCTTAGAGAAGAATTTATGTAGTATTTTTACATTATTCCATGATATCAAATGGTTTCAGACTGAGAAAAACTTTTTGGAGAGGGGAGGGGGTCCTTACAGACCTTACCTTACAGACCTTACATCTTGTTCGGGTTGACCCAGGTCCCTCAGTGTGAGGCACCTCTAATGTCTACCAGAGAGTTGCTAGTACATCTTCCGGTATATTTTGCATCGTCCAATCTTGGATGGTCTGGGATGCAGTTTAGATATTCGTCGAGCTTATTCTTAAACACATCTATGCTCACTCCTCATATATTCCTCAGATGAGCTGGCAACGCATTGAATAGACGCTGCATTATCGATGCTGGTGCGTAGTGGATTAATGTCCTGTGTGCTTTCCTTATTTTTCCTCGTATTGTTTTGGGTACTATTAATCTACCTCTGCTTGCTCTTTCTGATATTTTTAGCTCCATGATGTTTTCGGCTATTCCTTCTATCTGTTTCCATGATTGAATTATCATGTAGCGTTTTCTTCTCCTTTCTAGACTATATAATTTTAAGGATTGTAGTCTTTCCCAGTAGTCAAGGTCCTTAACTTCTTCTATTCTAGCTGTAAAGAACCTTTGTACACTCTCTATTTGTGCAATATCCTTTTGATAGTGTGGGTAACATATCATATTGCAATATTCAAGTGGATTACGAACATATGTTTTATAAAGCATAATCATGTGTTCAGCTTGTCTTGTTTTGAAGTGCCGTAACAACATTCCCATTTATGCTTTATATTTTGCCAATAGAATTGCTATTTGATCATTGCATAACATGTTCCTATTCAACATCACGCCAAGGTCTTTAACTGCTTCCTTATTTGTGATTGTCTCATTATTAGGTCCCCTATATACATATAGCTTTCTTTCTCTATCTCCATAATTTATTGATTCAAATTTATCAGGGTTACATACTATCCTATTTACCTCTGCCGAATCATATACTTTGTTAAGGTCTCTTTGTAATGCGTTCCTATCTTCATCACAAGTAATTTCTCTACTTATTCTTGTGTCATCGGCAAAACTACTCACTACCGAATCCTTAACATTACTGTCTATGTCTGCAATCATAATAACAAACAGTAATGCAGCTAACACCGTACCTTGTGGCACACCGGATATTACCTTAGCTTCATCCGATTTCTCATCGTTTGCAATAACTATCTGTTTTCTGTTGTGTAAAAATTCTTTTAACCATCTTCCTACTTTATCCACTATATTATGTTCATTAATTTTTCGGATTCAAATTCTACCACTATTAGTTCACATTCTGAGTTACTATATTTCTCATATATTTTTCCTTGTTTTTTGTCTTTCCCATATATTGCGGTTCCCCCTTGATTCCTATTTTTTCTATCTGATCTATAAGTTTGGAACCCATTTATTTGATCATCATTCCCAGTCTCTTGGGAATACCAGGTTTCACTTATATTCATTATATCTATTTTCTTTTCAATTTGGGTTAGTTCTTCTAAGTGCTCTATTTTTCTTTTTGAGTTACTCGTAACTAAACCCTGCGCATTCATCACTATGATGGTTTGCGTGTTTTCTCCTTCATTTAATATGGGTAATAATAAGGATTTTCCCATGTCTCTTTCCTGTTCTGGTATGTTGTTCTTTTCTTCATTTCCAGAAATTCTGAGATTAAAAAATCCAACTTTTCCATAATATTTGATTTTCCTTCATCATAATTGTTCATTTTGTGTCTGAATCTGCATTTTTCTCCGTATCTGCAATATCCTCTTTCATCATAAATACAGTTCTTATCTCTTGAGTTGCATCTTGGAGCTGATGCTTGGAAATATTTTGCTGACACTGCATATCGCAGTGATGGCTGGTTTTTTTCTTTCACCTGATATTCTTTGTTCCTCTCTTTATTTGTTTCTTTCTTATTTTGGATTTTACTATTTGATTGATTATTTATTTGATTTTGATTCATGGCTACAGGGTGCATATATTTACAATTTTTGTCGAACTTACATCCTTTTCCTTCTTTTAGGTTTTTGCATATTTTTGGATGTAGATCTCTACAATCATCCTCATAGCCGTCTAGGTATGCACATTTACCATCTATTTCATAGTTGTGACATACCTTAGGATGTTTGTAGTAACATCTTTCTCCGAATCTGCAATTCCCTCTTTTCAAAAGGTTGCAGACTTTGTCTCTCTTGTATATTTTTTCCTCTTTCCCATCATTGTTCAGATCTGGGTAGAGCCTCTTCGGGATTTTCTTTTGTGTTGTCATGTCGTAAATTATTTCTTCGTATGTATGCTGCTTGATTGCCTCATATGTAGTATCAATGAGTATCTCTGCATCCATACTTTTCTCTTGTTCTTTGTTTTCCTTATTTTTTCTGTCATTTCAGTTTTGTTTACTTCTCTTCCGTTTTCCTCTTCTTCTTCTTCCTCTTCCTCTTCTTCTTTATCCTCAACTATCTGTACATTCAGTCTTGATTTAATAACATTGTCTATCCATGATAGACATGTTAAGCAAAATATTCTGGTATCTTTTCTCATATCTTGCATTACCTCAGCACATTGCGGAGGCGTCGGAATGTTGCATGCAAAACATTTTCTGATCAGGTTTTGTGGATTAACTATGCAATACCACACCTTACACAGTTTGCATGTTTTTGGCATTCTTTTTCCTATTGCATCAATTAGGATATTCACAATGTTCACCTTATTCATTTTCTTTGTCAGAATATGTTGATTGATGACTTTTTTCTTTATGAGTCTCTTGACCACTTGGATTTTATTTGGAACTTCTTCAATTATTTTCAAGATGTTTTCTGTTGATTTGTTCCAGTTTGAAGGATCATATCCTTCTAATATATCTATGAATGCTTTTGCATCTTTTTGGTTATGGCTGTTGTTGATCTCATAGATGAGAAATGCCAGCTCCCTTCCTGCTACCTCATCATATTGCGAATCTGCTAAACACGCTAAATTTCGCCATTTTTTTCCACAGTTGGAAATACTGCCATCTTGATCTGATTTACAGTATTTCACTTGATAAACTAACTTAGTAGACGCTTTATACTACTATTTTCACACTAATCTTATCACCGACAGTTCACAAACACTTCTAGATTTTTATAAATTTCCAGGCGAATGTTAAACACGTGATATCTGTTGATTAATCAGACTGTGTACGGTAACGTCTCACCAAGCAAAATGGCACTGAGAGAGAGGTGGGGGAGATAAAGGAGAGAAAGCCTTGTGTTATAGAACCCTCCCCCCCAAAAGCTGGGAATTTACGTAGCATCCTTATATTATTCCATGGTATTAAGCTGGGTCGAGCATGACCCAAGGGGTGTTTCAAAAAACATGTTTTTTCCCCATAAATCATCGTCTATCTCGAATCTGGGTGTGATCGATCTGCAAGAGGATAGCAGAACACACACTACAATCATGTCAAAACTTGCGTTTGCCTTGCCTTTGTCTTTTACCCTTTTCTGAGTAATAGTTTGTTTTAAACATGTGTGGGATACAAAGGCAAAGTTATCAAGTAGTGATTTCCTGTCTAACACTGTTGACTCTGGGATAGTTTTATATTGTTGGAAACTGTATGTACGTGGTGTGTGTACATTATGCATGCCATTGGTTGTGGCTGAGATGACTTATATTGCCATTTATTCCAATTTCTTTCAAATGCCAATATCTCAGTTTTTGCTTTTTTTTTATAAAGTGATTTTGATGATAATTTAGAAGTTGCTGACAACTCCATATGGCAAGAAGCCAAGTTTGTGTAACAAAGAGTTGGATGCGAGGGTGATGACCTTGAAATAATTAGAGCAAGAGGGGGAGAGAGAGGGTGGGACGTAGTGGGGGTCTGCCTTTTCTGGTGACAGATTACATGAGCTTATGTCAATAAATCATGACACAGTGTAGAGAGAGAGAAAGAGAGAGAGAAAGAGAGAAAGACAGAGAGAGACAGAGAGAGAGAAAATAACATTTCTGATATGAGAGTAAATTACATCTTAGTGCAGATCTTTTTACATAAATCCATTCTAGGACAATATGAGTTTATTCTATAAAAAAAAATTATCCTTTTCCTATTTCATTTAGGTACCAAAATAATTCGTGAAATTTTGACAATTTTTTTGCCCAAGAAACATACCCTTTTTTGTCTCTTTTTTTTATTTTGACCTCTATGGGTCCGACACCTTTTCTGGCAGTCACGTATTATAAATAGTAGTTTTAGGAAAGATTCCCTCAATTTTTTTGCGTAAATAGCGTATTTAGTATTTTTTAAAATATTTTCGTAAATAATTGTTTGAGAGAGAGAGAGAGAGAATAACATTTCTGATATAACAGGAAATTGCATCTTAGTGCAGAGCTTTTTACATAATTTTGTTCTAAGATAACATCAATTTATACTATAAAAAAAAATTAACTACTTCCTATTTCATTTAGGTAACAAAAAAAAATTTACAAAATTTTGGCTTTTTTTTGTCAAAAAAAAAAATACTCACCCTTTTTTTCTCAATTCAGATTTTGACCTCTATGGGTCTGACACCTTTTCTGGCAATCACATATTGTTAATAATAGTTTTAGGAAGGATTCTCTAAATTTTTGTGTGTATATAGCGTGTTTTGTATTTTTTGTAAATATTTTCGTACATTTTTTTTATATAGTTATTTTTTAAATATATTTGTAATAAATATTTAATTTGTAGATGGGTATGATTTATCTTCTCAGTAGTGCTCGGCAATGGTGAAATTGATCTTAGAAATTAAAATGTACAGCATAGCTACAGTTTTTGAGTTTTCACAAATTTTTCTGGGCGCTTGGGTCGAACTCGACCCCACAAACCTTTAAAGGGGCATAAAAAAATGATACCTGTCCAGGGTTAAATGGTTTTAGACTGAGAAGAATTTTTTGGAAAGGGGAGGGGGGAGATAGAAGAAAGAAAGCTTCGTGTAATAGAAACCGCCCCCCGCCCCCACCAAAAGCTGGGAATTTACGTAGCATCCTTATATTATTCCATGATATTAAATGGTTTAAGACTAAGAAAAACTTTTTGGAGAGAGGAGTGGGGAGGGGGGAGATAAAAGAGAGAAAGCCTCATGTAATGGAGGAGGTCCAGAGACCTCAGTTTTCTTCCTCTGACTTTCCTTTGTGAGAATTATGCTTTATCAGTCCGAGGAATAATCGGCGGTGACTGTACGTGGTAGTGCACACGACGCTGATGGAAAGTAGAGACGATTGGTTCTTGCTGTCTGTCGTCTCTCTCTCTATCTCTCTCTCTCTCTCTCTCTCTATCTCTCTCTCTCTCTCACAGCAATAAAAAAGTCGGCGGAGAAGTCAGGCAAACAAAGCAGCCATTCAGAAGCTCCGAGACGCTGAGGACAACGGATGAAATGGTCGACTCGAGCAGTTATGACACAGGAATAAGCAAACGTCGGTCAAATGAGTGACTGAAGAAGAACAGCATTCTGAATGTAGTCTAAGAATGAGTAAATACCCTGGATTTGCTTCAGTTTAAAACCATGAATAGATAGACAGATAGATGGGCATGTATATTGTTTGTGACGTCCCTTCTCAATTAAAAAAGAAAGTAGATGGGAAGGATGTTAGACTTATTTTCTTTTTCTTTTTCCTGTTTTTTTTGAGGTTCTAATATAACCTTTTGGTCTGGCAGAAAAGGAACTATAGTAGATTCACATCAACCGTGCATTTGGCGTCTAGGCCAGTCCCTTACGATGTTCCTCATTGGCTGTTGATAAGCCAGTCTCAGGGCTGGAAACTCTCAGTCTCTCGAGAGAGTACATCCTGCTTATGTGAACTCTCTCGAGAGACTGATAGTTTCCAGCCTTGTGATTGGGTTATCAACAGCCAATCAGGAGCGTCGTAAGGGACTGGCCTAGACATCGGATGCACGGTTGATGTGAATCTACTATCGTAAGAAATCTTTGAAGATGGCATCAACTGCATTTTTCTGTAGAACTCCATAGCAATTACGCATTATCTTGCAACATGTCAAGGATGAAAGGAGGACGAGAGAGTGAGATAAAAACGAAGAAAATACAATTTGATAATATATGCTAATCGGAATTGAAAGAGACACGACCACGTTTTTTGAGAATTTTGGATGTGAATAATTCTTTCTCTTCTTAATTTGGTGACGCAAAAATATGCAATTTCATTATTCTCTTTTTATTAATTCAGGAAAAGGAAATAAAAATGTGAGAGATCACTTCTCAGTGAGTTGAGAAGGAAATATTCAGCCACTTTTACAAAGGTAAATAAATAGTTTATTTGTATTTGTAATATTTCATTACGATGAAGAATTACAAAGTTTTTTGTCTGAGTTTAAATTTATAATGAAAATTTGTTGCAACACGTTTGCAGACCACCTCTCTCTTTTTCTTTGAGTTTATTTGATGAAAAGGGATCTTGAAATAGCAGAAAAGACTGGGAAGATTGAAATGACTGTACGACAATGAAACAAAGCTTAAAATAGACTCATAAATTCCAAGTTTTTGTTAATGTTAGAATAACACTGGAAAGTCAAGATATATATTATGGCACTGGTTAGATGCATAAGTGGATATATATTAAAATAAATGGGGTTGATAACCTTAGCGCATACTCTTTAGAGACAGGTGCAAAACAATGGTGAATTCCTCAAGATGCTGATATGAGACACAAGTCGAAAACACGCAGTTTGCGGAATTTATTGTTTTGCACCTGTCTCTAGACAGTAATTCTTAAGGTTATCAACCCCATTTATTTTAATATATATCCAATTATGCATCTAACCAGTGCCATGATATGCTAAACAGTAAGCGCTGAGGTTATCAACCCCAATTGGGGATCATTTTAACCTTCGTTAAAAAGAGTGAAATTTCGAGACTACAATAAGGATTAATTCACTAAGTTTCCTTATATTACCACATCTCACAAAGGAGGGGCATAGTTGGCTTTGGAAGATACGACGAACGACTAATTAGCCTGAGCACAGCAGTTATTACACTGGGCGAGGGCATGGAAGCGTAATTTGGCAAGCGATTATTTATCCGACGTGACATTCTTTCCGTGACAAATGAAGAACAATCTTTTGAAGGCCATCAAATAACTCTTTTGCTCTCCAAATGAGAAATGTGATTGCCTTACGAATCATTAACGTCACAAATAATCAGAGGAACTCGAGGGTAAAATGGCATGATTTGTCCAAGTCTTTGTGAAGAAGGATGCATTTAAAATTAGTTCATTTGATAAAGAAAACGAGTAATCATACCAACGACAGACTATTTTCAATATAATTTTTATTGTTAGCATTATACTGGGATGTTCTCTTTGTAGCATGTGTCAACATTCTAGTTTTACGTTCTTGAAAAAACGATGCCAAGAAAGTCGTAAAGTTAAATTTGCAAATTACCATCTGACACAGAAATCCAAAATTGGAAAAAATGATGGTTTCTATGCTTGACTTTTTTAAAACGATTATTCTTGATATGAACTAAAGGAAAATGAATTTAAACGCAATTTGATCAACAGTTTCAAAGTTTTCTTTCATTTCGATTTTGCATAACTAGCGAATTCTGTTTTCGCCTGAAACACATCTTGCGTATATTGTGTCATGTGGAAACTAACTCCCACAAAGCAATTAAAACTAAGTTCACAATGCATTGTCATGAAGTACAAACAACTGATGCATCCACATGCACTCATACCATACATATCTATCTCTCTATGCATATGTATATATTATACATACATACATATATACACACACATACATATATTGGTATGTATATATATATATTATATATATATATATATATATATATATATATATATATATATATATATATATATAGTATGTATGTATATATATATATATATATATATATGTATACTTCTAGGGCACAATTTTTCACGGATACAACATTCATTGAATAGAATGGCTTTTTCACTGTTACCAGCTGTTTTTTGAAATTGATTCATATTTTCTAATTATTTTCTTCACTTCATTGTTCAGGTTACTAATGGACACATAAATGGGGTTCTTCCATTTACTCCAGTAGTTTTTACAAAAAACGCGACAGCTGTTTCGTCAACCTATACGTATTGACGTTATCAAGCGTACTGATACAAATATGTTGTTTGTTTTTGATTTAGCTGACCTTGTGTCAGCACGGGCTCTTGCTCACAGAGCAGCCCGTAAAAGATACAAATATGAGCTACATGCGTTTTTGTGACGTCATGAGGACGGAAAGGTAGTACAATTGCCAGATACCTAGTTTTAAATATTTACAAAAGACTATAGTGAAACATAAAAATAAGACAAATAAATAAATATGTTACAGAATTATATCAAATAAAAGTTGAAAGTAAGTTATTATATACAAATTTTACATAAATATATATTAATTACATATATGTTTCAATTAACAAAAGTGTCCAGTGTGCGCTCCTGTCCGCGTGTGTAGTGGTCTTGTTCCACGCGGGTGAAGGGCTGCCCTCCTACACGAGGGCAAAGATCGGTCTGCCTCGCGTTGGATGTTAAGGTTTGGGCGTTGTGTGGCGATGCTGACGGCTTCTGATATCAATAAACGATTGTAGTTGCCTTCCTTGTGGATTATTTTGGTGTTTGTGAGAAGTTCTTGCAAGGATGGTTTTTTATTGTGGGTATCCACAAAGTGCTGGTGAATAGCACCTTGGTTTCTGTGGGCCTGCATGCGACGTTTGAGTGTAGTTGTAGTGTGTCCGATATAGCATTTTTGGGGGACTGACATTGCTCGTCAGCACAGACAAACTTGTAAACTATATCAGATTCAACCTCTTTCTCCTCGATGGAGCCGTACTATTTTTCATTACCAGTGAGGCCGTAAGATTTGGCTTGCAGTAAATTCTTGCTGTTATTTTGTTATATGGTGCTAGGGGGGTGGTTCCTCTTCGCAGTATACCAAGGAGGGCTTTCCTTTCGTCTTCGTGGTGTTTGTTGTATGATATCTGATGGTATATCACTATTTTTTCTTTGTCTTTGTCTTGTGTGTTGTCCCTCGGGGTCGGGTTTTGGAAAGCCTCTAATCTCTTTTTGACAACTTGCTGGATCATGTCATCTGGGTAGCCGTTATTTGTGAGCAGCTGTTGAACTCTGTTAATTTCTTCGTTCGTCGCTTTCCACGTCGAACAGTGGTGTTAAGGCACGTTTTATGTATGCATTTACCACAGACCGTTTATATGCATCAGGGAATTCTCCTCTAGCATTTAAGCATCTCCCAGCATCTGTCTTTTTAGTGTATACGGTGGTATTGTATTTGTTGTTATTCTGGTCACAAGTACGTCCAGAAGGGGAGCATTTTCTCATTACTTTTTTCTACCGTAAAATTCAATGTAGAATTTGCTCGGAGTTTATTCACTAATTCATCTATGTTATTTTCGCCCTTTGTTGTGATAAAGATATCATCAATTATATCTCCCCTAGATTCTGGGTTTTGGGTGTTGCTTCAAAAGTGACCTCTTCTGTGTGTGCCATGTATGCGTTTGCAAAAAGAACCCCAAGGGGGGAACCCATTGCTACGCCGTCCTTTTGCCGATATATTTCGCCCCTATGTGAGAGGAATGGGGCTTCCTTTGTACATGCTTCTAGCATCTCTTTTAAGATCTTTTCGGGTATCGGTAATGGTGGTTTTTCAGACCGGTATATCTTGTTCATGATGATTTGTATTGTTTCATCCACTGGTACGTTAGTAAATAAACTTTCGACGTCCAGAGATGCTGTCTTCGTCGGGTGTGGTGTCTTGCAGTAGATCGATGAATTCCGTCGATGATTTTAGCGAGAACGTTGAAAGGAATGTACGGCGTTATAATTTCGTTCAATTTCTTAGCCACTTTATACATGGGGATGTCATTTGGGATATAATGGGCCCGTAATGGGTTTCCCTGTTTGTGGATCTTGACTGTGCCGTAGCAGTATCCGGGGTGCAAAGTCTCCGATGATTTTTGGAAAGTTTACTGTTCTCTGTTCTTTGTTCGCTTTTTCTGTTAGTCTTCATCATCTTCTTTTTGAAAGTCATTTGTCGGGTCTTTTTTAAGTGGCTGAAACTTATTCGTATCACTTAGTATATTATCCATTTTGGTGTCGTATTCATCTCTGTTCATTATGACGTACACTGCGGTTTTATCTCCTTTGCGTATTATTATGGTTTCGTTTTCCCTCAATTCTTTTGCCGCTTTCTTTAGCTGTGGACTGACTATGCGACTAAAGTAGTTACCACGTGTTCTATTGGCCGCACCCAGTAATTCAGCGATGCACTCTAGTTTAAGTTTCGATTTGCGTTCTTCTTTCAGTCGCAGTAGTTTATCGATTAACCTTCTGTATTAATCCTCTTGGACTCAGGGTGTGGTTTTCGTATGTAATGGCAGTTCAAGCCTAGATTTAGTAATGCTTTTGGTGTTCATTTAACTCTATTCCTGATAGGTTAATATACCCCGGCTTTTTTTCCCTTCGTTTCTCACTGGTCCACCGTTTAATATCAGAAGCTTTTTGCTATGCCTTGCACTGACTATTTTCGAATGCTTTTCTATTTCTCTTTCCACTTGTTGTTGCACAGCACATTGGGTCTCTGTGGTAGTAGTATTACAGAATTCACTCCACTTTGTTGCTCTTTCTTCTTGCAGTTTGGTGATCTTTTCTGCTGATTCTTCCATTCGTCGTTGGAGGCATTTTTCCACCTCGTTCCAACTCGACCGTGCCCGGCCATTATATTTAATCTTCTAGGGCACAATTTTTCACGGATACAACATTCATTGAATAGAATGGCTTTTTCAAACTGTTTACCAGCTTTTTTGAAATTGATTCATATTTTCTAATTATTTTCTTCACTTCATTGTTCAGGTTACTAATGGACACATAATGGGGTTCTTCCATTTACTCCAGTATTTTTACAAAAACGCGACAGCTGTTTCGTCAACCTATACGTATTGACGTTATCAAGCGTACTGATACAAATATGTTGTTGTTGTTTAAGATTAAGCTGGCCTTGTGCCAGCACGGGCGTGCACAGAGGCAGCCCCACGGGCTAATGTTGTTGTTTTAGATTAAGCTGCTTGTGCCGCACGGGTCTTCTCACGAGCAGCCCGTAATCTATACAAATATGAGCCTACATGCGTTTTGTGACGTCATGAGGACGGAAAGGTAGTACAATTGCCAGATACCTAGTTTTAAATATTTACAAAAGACTATAGTGAAACATAAAATAAGACAAATAAATAAATATGTTAACAGAAATTATATCAAAAGTTGAAAGTAAGTTATTATATACAAATTTTACATAAATATATATTAATTACATATATGTTTAATTAACAAAATGTCAGTGTGCGCTCCTGTCCGCGTGTGGTAGTGGTCTTGTTCCACGCGGGTGAAGGGCTGCCCTCCTACACGAGGGCAAAGATCGGTCTGCCTCGCGTTGGATGTTAAGGTTTGGCGTTGTGTGGCGATGCTGACGGCTTCTGATATCAATAAACGATTGTAGTTGCCTTCCGCTTGTGGATTATTTTGGTGTTTGTGAGAAGTTCTTGCAAGGATGGTTTTTTTATTGTGGGTATCCACAAAGTGCTGGTGAATAGCACCTTGGTTTCTGTGGGCCTGCATGCGACGTTTGAGTGTAGTTGTAGTGTGTCCGATATAGCATTTTTGGGGGGACTGACATTGCTCGTCAGCACAGACAAACTTGTAACTATATCAGATTCAACCTCTTTCTCCGTCGATGGAGCCGTACTATTTTTCATTACCAGTGAGGCCGTAAGATTTGGCTTGCAGTAAATTCTTGCTGTTATTTTGTATGGTGCTAGGGGGGTGGTTCCTCTTCGCAGTATACCAAGGAGGGCTTTCCTTTCGTCTTCGTGGTGTTTGTTGTATGATATCTGATGGTATATCACTATTTCTTTGTCTTTGTCTTGTTGTGTTGTTTCCCTCCTCGGGGTCGGGTTTTTGGAAAGCCTCTAATCTCTTTTTGACAACTTGCTGGATCATGTCATCTGGGTAGCCGTTATTTGTGAGCAGCTGTTGAACTCTGTTAATTTCTTCGTTCGTCGCTTTCAACGTCGAACAGTGTGTTAAGGCACGTTTTATGTATGCATTTACCACAGACCGTTTATATGCATCAGGGCATTCTCCTCTAGCATTTAAGCATCTCCCAGCATCTGTCTTTTTAGTGTATACGGTGGTATTGTATTTGTTGTTATTCTGGGTCACAAGTACGTCCAAGAAGGGGAGCATTTTCTCATTACTTTTTTCTACCGTAAAATTCAATGTAGAATTTGCTCGGAGTTTATTCACTAATTCATCTATGTTATTTTCGCCCTTTGTTGTGATAAAGATATCATCAATATATCTCCCATAGATTCTGGGGTTTTGGGGTGTTCTTCAAAAGAAAATGAACAACTTCTGTGTTGTGCCATGTATGCGTTTGCAAAAAGAACCCCAAGGGGGGAACCCATTGCTACGCCGTCCTTTTGCCGATATATTTCGCCCCTATGTGAGAGGAATGGGGCTTCCTTTGTACATGCTTCTAGCATCTCTTTTAAGATCTTTTCGGGTATCGGTAATGGTGGTTTTTCAGACCGGTATATCTTGTTCATGATGATTTGTATTGTTTCATCCACTGGTACGTTAGTAAATAAACTTTCGACGTCCAGAGATGCTATGTCTTCATCTTCGTATTCAATAAATGTTGTATCCGTGAAAAATTGTGCCCTAGAAGTATTAAATATAATGGCCGGGCACGGTCGAGTTGGAACGAGGTGGAAAAATGCCTCCGACGACGAATGGAAGAATCAGCAGAAAAGATCACCAAACTGGCAAGAAGAAAGAGCAACAAAGTGGAGGTGAATTCTGTATAAACTACCACCCACAGAGACCCAAATGTTGCTGTGCAACAACAAGTGGAAAGAGAAATAGAAAAGCATTCGAAAATAGTCAGTGCAAGGCATAGCAAAAAGCTTCTGATATTAAACGGTGGACCAGTGAGAAACGAAGAGAAAAAAGCCGGGTATATTAACCTATCAGGAATAGAGTTAAATGAACAGCAGTTACTAAATCTAGGCTTGAACTGCCATTACATACGAAAACCACACCCTGAGTCCAAGAGGATTAATACAGAAGTGTTAATCGATAAACTACTGCGACTGAAAGAAGAACGCAAAATCGAACTTAAACAAGAGTGCATCGCTGAATTACTGGGTGAGGCCAATAGAACACGTGGTAACTACTTTAGTCGCAAGTCAGTCCACAGCTAAAGAAAGCGGCAAAAGAATTGAGGGAAAACGAAACCATAATACGCAAAGGAGATAAAAAACGCAGTGTACGTCATAATGAACAGAGATGAATACGACACCAAAATGGATAATATACTAATGATACGAATAAGTTTCAGCCACTTAAAAAAGACCCGACAAATGACCTCAAAAAGAAGATGATGAGACTAACAGAAAAAGCGAACAAAGAACAGAGAACAGTTAACTTTCCAAAAATCATCGGAGACTTTGCACCCGGATACTGCTACGGCACAGTCAAGATCCACAAACAGGGAAACCCATTACGGCCCATTATATCCCAAATGACATCCCCCATGTATAAAGTGGCTAAGAAATTGAACGAAATTATAACGCCGTACATTCCTTCAACGTTCTCGCTAAAATCATCGACGGAATTCATCGATCTACTGCAAGACACCACACCCGACGAAGACATAGCATCTCTGGACGTCGAAAGTTTATTTACTAACGTACCAGTGGATGAAACAATACAAATCATCATGAACAAGATATACCGGTCTGAAAAACCACCATTACCGATACCCGAAAAGATCTTAAAAGAGATGCTAGAAGCATGTACAAAGGAAGCCCCATTCCTCTCACATAGGGGCGAAATATATCGGCAAAAGGACGGCGTAGCAATGGGTTCCCCCCTTGGGGTTCTTTTTGCAAACGCATACATGGCACACACAGAAGAGGTCACTTTTGAAGAACACCCAAAACCCAGAATCTATGGGAGATATATTGATGATATCTTTATCACAACAAAGGGCGAAATAACATAGATGAATTAGTGAATAACTCCGAGCAAATTCTACATTGAATTTTACGGTAGAAAAAAGTAATGAGAAAATGCTCCCCTTCTTGGACGTACTTGTGACCCAGAATAACAACAAATACAATACCACCGTATACACTAAAAAGACAGATGCTGGGAGATGCTTAAATGCTAGAGGAGAATGCCCTGATGCATATAAACGGTCTGTGGTTAAATGCATACATAAAACGTGCCTTAACACACTGTTCGACGTGGAAAGCGACGAACGAAGAAATTAACAGAGTTCAACAGCTGCTCACAAATAACGGCTACCCAGATGACATGATCCAGCAAGTTGTCAAAAAGAGATTAGAGGCTTTCCAAAACCCGACCCCGAGGGACAACACACAAGACAAAGACAAAGAAAATAGTGATATACCATCAGATATCATACAACAAACACCACGAAGACGAAAGGAAAGCCCTCCTTGGTATACTGCGAAGAGGAACCACCCCCCTAGCACCATATAACAAAATAACAGCAAGAATTTACTGCAAGCCAAATCTTACGGCCTCACTGGTAATGAAAAATAGTACGGCTCCATCGACGGAGAAAGAGGTTGAATCTGATATAGTTTACAAGTTTGTCTGTGCTGACGAGCAATGTCAGTCCCCCCAAAATGCTATATCGGACACACTACAACTACACTCAAACGTCGCATGCAGGCCCACAGAAACCAAGGTGCTATTCACCAGCACTTTGTGGATACCCACAATAAAAAACCATCCTTGCAAGAACTTCTCACAAACACCAAAATAATCCACAAGGAAGGCAACTACAATCGTTTATTGATATCAGAAGCCGTCAGCATCGCCACACAACGCCCAAACCTTAACATCCAACGCGAGGCAGACCGATCTTTGCCCTCGTGTAGGAGGGCAGCCCTTCACCCGCGTGGAACAAGACCACTACCACACGCGGACAGGAGCGCACACTGACATTTTGTTAATTAAACATATATGTAATTATATATTTATGTAAAATTTGTATATAATAACTTACTTTCAACTTTTGATATAATTTCTGTTAACATATTTATTTATTTGTCTTATTTTATGTTTCACTATAGTCTTTTGTAAATATTTAAAACTAGGTATCTGGCAATTGTACTACCTTTCCGTCCTCATGACGTCACAAAACGCATGTAGGGCTCATATTTGTATTTACGGCTGCTCTGTGAGCAAGAGCCCGTGCTGGCACAAGGCCAGCTAATCTTAAACAACAACATATTTGTATCAGTACGCTTGATAACGTCAATACGTATAGGTTGACGAAACAGCTGTCGCGTTTTTGTAAAAATACTGGAGTAAATGGAAGAACCCCATTATGTGTCCATTAGTAACCTGAACAATGAAGTGAAGAAAATAATTAGAAAATATGAATCAATTTCAAATGAGCTGGTAAACAGTGAAAAAGCCATTCTATTCAATGAATATATATATATATATATATATATATATATATATATATATATATATATATAATCATATATATATATATATATATATATATATATATATATATATAATATATAGAATATAACTACTTGCAAATTCAAACTACTGTGTGAATTCTTTAGAAAATACGGTCTGTTAAATGATGCATTTTCCATTAATACTAAAAAGCAGTAAACGGTCTTTCTAATTACACAACCACACACACACACACACACACACACACACACACACACTTACACACACACATATATATATATATATATATATATATATATATAATATATATATATATATATATATATATATATATATATATATATGAATTTGTAAGTCGATATACGTTGCTGTTTATGTTGGCAAAAACATACTTTGACTTTCACTAGAAATCTAAATGTCTGACCTTAATTTGGTTCCGTTTACTGTCTTCTAGATATGTCTTTTACTTTGCTCAAGCACTAATTCTCTATAACGTTTATCCGCGAGTTCGTGATATTATTCTCGTATTAACTTACATTTATTACTGCCTCTTGTTTTTATACCTATGACTTATATCTGTCTTTTTCTGGGTCTCTTTTTTAATCTATCTTTGTACCCCGGTGTTTACCTGACTTCATTTATCTTCTTCAGGCAACATTTTGATGTCAAATGATTTTCCCAGTGATGTCAGGCTCAGAGGGATGTTTTATCCCTCACTGATATTACCTCATTCGTCATTAGAGCCTTCTCTTTCTCCCTAACAATTTTACGTCTTTATCAAACCCGTTTTTCTTCATATTCAGCACAAAACTTTCTATTATTTACATGTTCTAACCATGGGATAATGCCCGGTAAATGTCATGTCGCTTTACATTCATAACAAATTCCCAAAGTTTTTTTTTTTGCTCAACATGACACATTCTTCTTAAATTTCCTTACCTAGTCTTCCCTCTTTCCCTTGTTTTCTCGCTTCCTTCTTACTTTGTCTTACTGTGTCTTCATATTGATTACAATCATCAACAGAAGAGTTTTGGCGTCAATACCACATCATGGAATCGTAATCGAAGAAAATATCGGATACGTCTGTAGGAGAAAATTGTAAGGATTTGTAATACGAAGAGAATATCAGATACGTCTGTAGGAGAAAATTGAAAGGATTTGTAATCGAAGAGAATATCTCATACGTCTGTAGGAGAAAATTTTGAGGGTTTGTAATTGAAGAGAATATCTGATACGTCTGTAGGAGAAATTTAGAAGCGTCATTTACAATGATTACAATTGCACAGATTGGGTTAGGTTTCCGGTAATCCCAGCTCCTAATAGTAGAATGACTCCATACCCAAAATAAAAGGAACTTTACCATCCGCCGCTGAAAGAATAACTTCTACTTTGTAGAAAGTTAGCCGTAATCCAATTAGACCAATTTATTTTGGAGAGAACTCTAACTTGTTTTCGTACTCTCTGTCATCCGAAATGTTCAAATTCCAGTTGCCCTTCAAGACTGCATTGCCCAAGTTTGGTGGGACGACGCCAATATATGCGCAGGATTCTCGTCAATTATTCCTTACATGAGACAAACAGATTTGGCAGGAAACATGTTTGGCTTAAAGCAACTTCTTGTGATAAAAGCACAGGAGGAGGAGAAGGAGGAACAGATTAAGATTGAGAGAGGAGGAGGAAGAGGAGGAAGAGATTAGGAATGAGAGAGGAGGAGGAGGAGGAGGAAGGAGGAGAAGGAGGAGGAGGAGGAGGAGGAGGAGGAGGAGAGGAGGAGGAGGAGGAGGAGGAGGAGGAGGAGGAGGAGGAAGTGAAATAAGAAAATCTTCTAGGGAAGTTCCAGAAGGCTGATGAACAGGAGTATATAAAAGGAAATTTGGAAGAGAGGCTTAGCGATGAGGGTAGAGTAATTGTCTCCAATTCTTGCTGTTTATATCCTGAGTCATGACAACTTCGATCTGCAAAACAGAGTGTAAACGAAGCCACTTTTGTCATCAAGTTTAACACTCCTATCTCTTTGTTCTTATGGACAGAACATGCACAAAGATTAATGGGAATAACGCAATCCTATTTTACCAAAGATGGCCTGGAGGATTCCAAGATGTGCAGTTATTTACAGCACGAGTCATGATATCAGACAATGTTTTCTATTCATTGACACTCAAATTACTTTTGTTACTGTTTATCTTCCTCAATATAAACGTAGTAAAACATTTGAAAGTACAAAACGAGTTATTCCTACATAAGTATAGATCTTTAAGTATAGATCCTCTGTTAACTTCCGGATCAATGATTAATTGTTTTCCGTCCATGAAGAAAACAGAAAGGCTAAACTGAATCTAATTTTCTTTTGCTTCGGCTCCTTAATCATCATATCTTTCTAGGTATATATAAAAATGCCCGTTGCTTATGCAGTCAATAGCTATGCTTTCGTCGTCTTCACTTCGCATTAGCATTCATTACTCCCAAGGTGTTTGCATATTTCTTTATCAGTTTATCTATGTCTCTTTCTGTATTTCATGTCTTCTTACACCATTGTGCTTTATATTGACTTAACTTTTATTCATCCATCTATGACCTACACTGAATTTTCCAAAAAGAGGTCAGAGGAGAATTGACGATCTATCCATCATTATTATTACTCGAACGTCACTATACTATGTTCCCCTCCCTGACCCCTCCCTGCTTCCGTGACTAAATTTATCTTGATCTTTTATTTTATAACGATTTTTTCCCTTACTCCTTTCTTCATATTTCAACATCGCATTTTAAGTGTACAGTCCATAAATCTTTATTCCAAGCGAAAATCTTATGATACGCATGATGGTTCCAATAGGGTAAGTATATCGTCAAGTATCACGGTTACATATGAGAGCTCGAGACAGGGAGTGCAGCCACACATATACACACACACAGATATATATATATATATATATATATATATATATATATATATATATATATATATATATATATATATATATATATATAGTTCACTTGTGAAAGAAGCTGAACGTGGCCTGCCAGACGGTAAGTCTGATCTTGGAGTCTATAACTAATGCAAAACACAAAGTTACATGGATCCACATTAGACGGTATTAGACATATAGATCATACCCATGTTCGGATGTTTCCTCTTAAGATATTATGTTATTTGATCTTCGGTATCATATAATGCGTAACACAGTTATCAGCCAAAGATATCTTACTGAAATTTAGCATTTGTTTGGCGAGTCTTCCTTCGTTCTCTTGCTTTGTTTTTCTCTCCTTTCCCCTTTTTCTCTCTCGGTTGAATCAAGGGGGAAATAATCTCATATCGAGTAACAGAAGAACCTGAAAAATAATAGTGATTATGATTTATAAATTAAAAGATGATCTCTGAGAGCGGGTAGATAAATTGTAATGTAACTAGAGATACAAAGTGTTTTTAAACATATAATATTGATATAGAATATAAATAAAAAAGGAGATATCGATTATAAGTTATGCAGGGATGAAACTTGCAAGCAGTTACAAAAGAGATAGAGAGATGAGAGAGAGAGAAGAGAGAGAGAGAGAGAGAGAGAGAGAGAGAGAGAGAGAGAGAGAGAGAGCATGTAACTTTTGCACATTTGTATGTGCTCGTAATTGTACATATATGGATTTTTAACTCTATTACTCATATTTAATTTTTAACTCTACATCCTGAGGTGTTCCATTTACCTTCCCAGCTGATGTATCATATATTCTTATATCCTTCAGAGAGAGAGAGAGAGAGAGAGAGAGAGAGAGAGAGAGAGAGAGAGAGAGAGAGAGAGCATGTAACTTTTGCTCTCTGGAGATTTAATGATGCCAGGCAGAGAAGGAGGAAGAAGCTAAAACTAACAATATTTCTCAGTTTTGGGGAAAGTTTTATTCCACAATTTCTCATCCAGATTTTCTGAAAAATTCGGTGGGACGAATTTCGAGCGACTTTCCTGTTTAGTTTATGACCACCTGGGAAGACTCACTTTTAATTGCACCTGGACTTTCCCATTCTTGAACTTTTCACATAACTCTGACATGCTTCTCAAAATTTACTGCAAACAGGACGACAGTAATATGTTTGCAGCTGAAAAACACACACGAGTGTAAATGGATCTAGTGGGAAATACATCTTGTGTATGCATACACAGATTGACGTTTGGGAAGAGAGGAATGGAAGCATTAGTTTCCTCCTACATTATTGATTTTTCGTGTCATATTTTAAAATAGCATACACTCAAATAACGTATTTTTAAAAATAACAAGGAGAGGATAAGCGACGAATTCCTAACAGTGAGACGGCTCACTTATGATGATCTTCCTCTGTAGGTTTATTCGTCCACCATTCTACAGTTAAAATATGGACGTGGCGGTGATTTTATTATTTTTATGTCATATGTGAGTGTGTTGGTAAGGTGATCAAATTCATGTTAACTCTTACCATGCAATCTCTGATCATGCAAAAATATTTTATGCATGGGGCAATTGCAAAAAAAATATTCATCAGAATTTATAATAAAATTCTTAGTACTTTTCTGAAAACTACTACTTTTAGACTGAATTTTCTTCCTTATCAATATCTCATCTTGTCATAATTCATGGAATTCCAGTATTTTATCTCACAATTTTTCGTTTACCCTCAGACCGAAAAATTCCTCCCTAACTTTTATATTTTCCTTAACCTTAGAACCATCCTCCACTAATTTTCCCCTTTTCCCTTCAGGACTAAGCAAGTTAATGGCATTAGATAGCCGGCATCAGAGCTCTCAGCCAATAGAAAAAAAAAAAAAAAGCTTTCCGTGTTTGGTATGATTCGTAACCAATCAAAACCCATTCCAGTCTACAGAGGTCAAGCGGTAATTGACAGAATACACCAACTCAGCCATTAAGTGCAAAGCAATTTTACCTGAAAATAGCACTGTGATGGGATCATGGGAGATAACCCAAGCACACAGCTGAAGGTTTTCCCCAAATTGAACTCCATAGACGTTTTGCCAAACGAACGAACATTAACGACGAAGAGGAAGGGCTGGAAGGCACTCAGAGTCCAGAAATAACGAAAATAAAAAACAGTGTACCATGTAGTTATAGCTCAGTTATTTTCCCGTTCGTCGAGATTAGCACGAGTACTGGTTCTCTTGTAAAGTCCGTTAGTATATAAGTTGAGAAAAATTCTAAAGCTAAAAATTGTAACACTACTCAATTCTCAAGCTTTTCTTCTCTATGGGACCAATAATAATTTTGTACAGGATTGTTCAACTCTTCGATATATCAGAATTTCACCGTTTACATAGGTTAAAATATCAAATTACTACATACCAACACTATGTACTGCAGACGTTCACATCTGCCACTGTTTCAAAATGAAATAGTATAGAAGCCCGAGAGGCAGACAAAAGGAAAACATTCATATAATATAGCTAAATGAATTCAAAAGGTTGTGAGGTAATTTTGGGTTAGACCTCACATCTATCATCTTTAAAACATGGAATACCAAAATTACTTGACTGGTACAACTAAACTTTAAACGATATGAATTCCAAATATTTCCACATCAAGGGAATATACTTTCGATAACTTCATGATGATAATGACTCACCAGTCACAGCCACAAACAAGTAATGTATTCCAGAACCAGCAGATAGGAATTATTTCAGGAATATGCAAATCAAAACAAGAGCGCGATTAGAGGACTGGATTCCCTCTGACACAAAATGCACAAAATAAAACAGCAATACCTATGCAAAATGAAGCCTATTTATTTAATGTATCAACAAAGAAGAAACGGCGTAGCCCAACCAGTGTAACCGAGACACACTCCATATAATTTTTATATTTTTCAGTGAATCTAATTCTGAATAAACGACGTTACAAACGACCATTATTGTTTGCTTTTGGGAGCCAGGACAAGACGCTAATCAACACAAGTAAATGTCAAATCAAGGAACGTGTTAAAAAGAGTCGTTCAAGTCCACATCTACCTTTTGATGCGAATTGCTTTTTATAACGGCAAGAGATCAGTCCTCTGAGAGCAGCTGAAGAACTCATTTGCTCCCGTAATGAGAAGTGCAATTGCTTTTCGATTCACGACCCCAATAGGATAAAATGGAGATTTTTTTCTTTAATGGAGCATATTTCAATCGATTCCACATCAGAGGGTATAGCTACGTTAGAATAAAACTGACGATACTAAGATTCCTTGACATCTTGACCGTTGAAAGGTTAAATATGAAACAAAATCGATATCGTTTTCAAGTTAACCTTTGTCTTTGTAAGTTGCTTGTAACATTGCGGATAACACGTTACCTCGTTACCCCAATTTTTTCCCACGTCAATTTTGCTTTTGGTCATACTCTCATCCTATTTTTATTTACACCTTCACTTAAATCATGAGAGAGAGAGAGAGAGAGAGAGAGAGAGAGAGAGAGAGAGAGAGAGAGAGAGAGAGAAATGAAAATATACTAGCAGAATCTGTTAATAGAACGACTTATATGAAGAGACATGCGAAATTTAGTTGTGAATCAGTGTCAGGGAACAAACTACTACGTCGATAAGTTTAGAAACTCACAAAGGAAAAACTGGTCCACCATTCAGAGTTGCTTTGGGAATTCCGGTCCCTTTTCCAAACTTTCTGCCTCACGCTTCGCCAGTACGTAATGCCACGTCTCCTCGATTGGAGAAGAGACTCCAAAGCTTCCTTCATCACGATGTTAGATGTTCATAGAACTAAGAGTAGATGGAAGCAAAGGCACAGTTAATGGTTGAGAGAACAGATGTCTAGATTTCTTTTAATGCTTTTCTTCAGCTCTTCTGTCTCGCTCTATCTACCGCTTCGTTTCTGTGTTTGTGGAGATTTATTTTTGCCATTTAAAAAGACACACTTGAGAGAGAATGTAGATATTTTAGAGAGTGTATGGTAAGGGGATGATTGAATAATTATTTTTCTAACACCATAAGAGAATTAACTATTTTTTTTTCTCTTTTATATAAAAATCATATCAAGTACATTTTACAAATAAAGACATATGCTATATATGTAATTTATGTACATAAATTTACAAAAAAAATCTAAAAATAAACCATACACATCAAACCAATTCCTATCTATTTTTCACAAACTTTAAAATGCACAGTCTTCGTACCTATTCGAACTCATCAGATATCGTAAGAGAAGGAGTTCTACAAAGTCTTTCTGGTAAGCAGCCAGTTGGTGCATTTTCCATATTTTTTTTCGCCTTTCATCTTTTGGTGTTTCATGTCTTTTAAGGTGATTATTTTGAGTCTTTGCATATCTATCGAATTGACAAAGAATCTAAAGCATCTCAAGATATTACGTATTGAGAGATTCTGGTCAAACTAATGAAATCAAGATGATATAAGATAAGCAGCCAATATTTCACACCTCAGAAATATTTATATAAAAAGTGTGATGATATTCGTCTTTATCGCCACCTTTCCCATGTACTATATCCAACATTTTCTTTCATTTCTTATCTGTTCTCCTTTCTCTAGTATAAGATCGAAGTGTTTCTAATTAGGCTGACTGGTTCTGAATTCACTCAATTTTCTCTGTTATGAGATCTAAAAGTTTTTTTAATTAGGCTGATTGGTTCTAATGGTTCCAAATTCAGACAATTTTTGACCATACGGAAGGCCAGTAGTATTGCTTTTATTTTTTCTACGCATAAGAGAGAGAGAGAGAGAGAGAGAGAGAGAGAGAGAGAGAGAGAGAGAGAGAGAGAGAATGACGTCGGGATCACCCCATAAGGGAAACTTTCTCATCCGTTACTAAAAAGATCTGTTGCAACTGTTGCCACTCGGGGAGTTAGCTGCAATTTATCCAAGTTTATATCTTGAATACTCAAATTCCACTTGGCCTCAAAGGCTACTTTGGACACTGTCGAGGGTGACATGTATGATAAAATTGTAGAATACAGAAAGCATTTTTTTACCACTTGGGTCTTCAAAATACGACAATCGTCTTCTAACTAAAAAAAAAAAGTATGTCGCTGGCATTTGTTCACCGAGACAGAAAACTGATACCCACAAACAGTTAGAGAGAGGGGAACATTTATTGACGGGGAAGGAGAAGTGAAGAAGCCATGAAAATGAATAATGTGGTCAGACAAGAACATCTGGGAGAGGAGGTTTAAGGGATTAAGATAAATGTAATGAGGCGAATTCGTTGGTAATTCCTCCCAGCCGTTTGAAATCTGAAATCATGGCGATTTTGTTGCTCTGCGAAACCAAAAGCTAATGAGATAATGGGGGTTGGGTGGGGATGGGGCTGGGGGGGATTTACGAGTTACTGTCTAGCGCCGTGTCCCCTTCGCTTTGAGAGGGCGAGATAAACGAGAGATACATGAAACTAATGCAATTGAGCAAATACCCAGTATTAGGTACAAATGTCCTGACGGTAGGTTGCTGCGTTACGATAATAAATGTCTGTGTAGTTCTTAAATTAACGCATAAATAACAGAGTGAAAAGCAAGAGGAAAAAAGTTTTTTTTTAAGACTTCCGAGGCAACTCATTTCTGTTCGCCTCATTGTTCGATATCTCGTTATTTCATGAAGTTGTTAATAATGACATTAGTAAACCAAACAAAAACTTCTTTCAGTTTTCTTCTGAAGATTGAAAAAAGAAACCCACAAAATCACTGTGTATAATGTGTTTACTTATAAGTATTTACATTTTATTTTACTCCACACTCTAGTACTTTCATGACTTATCTGTGGCCTATTTTCAAGAGATGTGTAGGTTGTCAGCCTGGGTCAAGGTTTCTTTTTCAATAACATTAGAATGAAAGACAAATATGGCACTGGAAACTTTTGTAACTGCTCGAAAGCTTAATTCTTCTTTCCCTTACTTAGACTTTTTTCAAACTGCCATATATCGAAGGAAGGATAGGCCATCACAAACTACACGTGCACTTCATCCTCTTTTATATTCCTTCAGCAGAAGGCAAAGCCCCTCTGCTATGACACTATAAATTCTTGTTCCTTATCAACACACTTTTGATAACCATTTCTAACTTCGAAGAAATATGAAAATGTTAAGTTGAATGGAAAAGATTAAAGAATTTCTAACATATGACTGAATTTAAACGATCTGAAAATTAGGAACTTTTCTGTCATATATTGCTGTGCGCATATCAGTTTAAATTATGTATCGAAAGGTTCAAAAATTAAAAGTCGATCGATCGAAATATGTTTTTTTAGGAGACGAAACTTGTTACCGTGGGTGAACTACTGGAAGGAAATACAAGTGCAGTAATGGGTTGAAATAAATATTTATAGGCCATCCAATAAGCCATTTGCTCTCCTTACGAGAAGAGCAAGAGTATTCCAGTTCACGACCCTGAATAAGAAGGGACTGAAAAAATAATAGAAAAAACGGTATTTTTATGCGTCTGTGAACAAACTATAAAAAAAAACTGAAGGAAATAATAATAATAATTTAACCGCAAGTTAAATACCTTATTTGGGAAGGTTGCTTTTAGTGACTGATTTTTACTATTGATATTAATATTATTATTATTGTTTTTTAATGAAGAAAGTTTGCATTTAAAACCATTTTTTATTGTCTTGATTGTATCCAGTGGCTTCAAATAGCGTGCTCATATGAGGCTGTTTTAACATGGATTGATCTTGGCTTCCTTGACAACAAGTCTGCAAAATATGAAGAAACGAATAAGTAAATTAGATTTCTGAGCATTGGGGTATAATAAAATATTAATCTTGTGTTTCAGGGTCTTATGAAATATGGCCATATTACGTCTTAGTGCCGTTGATCTTAAATAAAAGAAGGGTTTACTTCTTTGAAATTTTGCTAGGAAACTACCCTAGGACAATAAAGCCACAACCGGGCTAATATGTTTACAATTTTTTTGCCAAAGAAAACGAAGTGTAACTTTGCCGTCAAGTTTGTTCTCAGAACCCAATCAATAATTGAGTTTTCGAAATACGTCAGACTAGTCTTTACAAACCGTTAAATATCTCTCCCTTTAATCACTAAAGCTTTCAGCCAAGTATAGAAGTTTTCAGTTTGGGAGATATCAAAACAAACGATAATATTATAAAGCAATTTCCTGATCCAAATAGGCTTGAGCAGCAAGTAAACAGTAAACAATATTTTAAACCACGACAGCAACGAGGTTAATATTTGCAATCAAATGAGCCCTTTGAGAGGATGTTAATGTGTAATATTCTACAAAAAAAAACTAAAAGTGTTAGATTGTCAAAGTTTTAAAATCATCTTGAAGGGAGATTACCATCTACAGAATGTTATTTTTGGCACTTTATCATCTATATGTAATTCTCTGTAACTTTCTGACTTTATTAAAATCACCTTCAAGGGAGATTACCATCTCCAGAATGTTATCATTGGCATCTTTATCATCTATGCGTTATTCTCTATAATTTTCTGATTTTATTCTCCACCGTGACAGCCAAAATGAAATAACTGGCTTATTTCGTACTTTCGTCACAGTTACTTATGTAGTAGCATAGTTTCTTTTTTCGTACAGGTATTACTAAAAGCATGAACCAAAGCTTTACAGAGAAAGGTGCTTCATTAATAAAACGTCGTTTGTTATAGCGACCTCCTACCTAGTCCCTAGTTCATCACTCTTTGTATGAGTGAGAGGAGAGGAAGGCTGACGATGCCAAATATTCAACGGTAGTCCCCTACTTTTCTTTTCTATATTTTTTGTAGATTAATAAACTTCATTACGAGTCTTCGCCTTTCTACTCTTTCTGAGAACAAAATGGTCTAAATGCCTTTGACACAAATTCCTAGAAAACAGAATTAACAAGTTTTAGGATCTTCTTTGTGTATAAGGTCTCATGCTAATGCTTAAAGGATCCGACGACTCAAAAAAAAAAAAAAAAAACTTCCGATATTCAATCTTGAAATTTTTGGGTCTACGTTGAAAAACGGGGTAGGAAAAATGCGAATTGCGCAAAGCCAGGCCTTGTCACCTAACGAAGCGAGAGAGGAATTCTAATGAGGGAAGAAAGTGGAAAATTATCGAGAGAGAGAGAGAGAGAGAGAGAGAGAGAGAGAGAGAGAAGAACCTATGATTATTTCGAATTACTTGAACATCCTAGAAACTAGAAAGACTGATGGGTAAAGAGAGAGAGAGAGAGAGAGAGAGAGAGAGAGAGAGAGAGAGAGAGAACTCTTTTCTGCTACGTCGTCCTATCCACTGAAATTTACATTGGATTGAAGGATTGATTTTTTTTTTATAAAGAATTGTATTGTCATACACAAATACTCACTCTCACAATTTTCTGCACCACACTGGTCTGCATACACACCATACACCATAACGTAACACTATATATTCCATTTTAATTTCTTGAAGCGACAGAAGTGATTTTTACTCAATGCATAATACCCAACATTTATCATTTATAGTCAAAATCAAGGGTCATAAATTAATTCTAAATGTTTAAAGACTTAATGGTTGACATATGTAGCCCAAACTTTGAGGAAAGTCATGCCACATCAAAATATGGCACCAATATTTTACCGTTCATATAATTCATTCATTTGTATAGTGTGATGCATACATATCATTTAACAGCCTTTCCTTATGTCCTTCTCTTGGTGCAAACTTATGCAAAGACATCTAAAGGTATTCTGAAAGGGCTTCCAGAAGTTATGATGAATCATGTTTTTTTGTACCTGTTATTGCTGATTGAGTTTAGCTGGACTTATATCAACTGGGGTTTTTGTCTTTGTAACATTTCATATTCTCCTTTTTCATAGAGTATCCTAGCTCTATGTATACCGTCCGGTGATGCTTGGAAAAGAAGAAGAAGAAGAAGAAGAAGAAGAAGAAGAAACAATGGATTGAGAGGGAGATGAAGAGACAGGACTTTTGACAATCCTGCCTCCCAACAGAATAAATAGCTAGATGTTCTTTTAAGACGATCTCTCTCATCAGTCACTAAATGATCTCATTCAACAGTTACAATTGTGAAAGTCTACCTCGATTTAAACAGACTACATTACTTCGAGGAGGAGGTTATCTTGTGTTCCGGATGAGTCATCCTGAACAGTGAAATCCCACTTGACTCTAAAGGCTGAGTAGGAGTACCACATGCATAATATAAACATTGTTACTATGCATAACTTCATGAATGGGTTTACTCATGGTTTGATAAAGTATCAGACTTGGAAACGAGTATAAACAGACCATGAAAAAAGAAGTGCTACTAGGGGGATGGGGGGTGGTGGGGAAGAAGGGAGGCATTATATTGGGGGTAGCAGGGAACTCCTGACTGAATGGCTGATGAAGGGTGACAAAGATCCACTCGACTGAATAGAAATTCTGAATGAGAGGCTCGGTGATTAAGGCGATGTAATTCAGCGAGTTAGCCTGAATTCCTTTGATTTTATTCGAAGCAGGAGTCCAACGATTTTACGGAAATTTCTTCAGCTGGTTAAGATGAAATATGTATGTCATTTTGCATTGAGAATTTCACGGCAAAAAACCTTTATCAATTTGACATTTGTTTTAATTGAAGGTACGAAGAACATTTGCATTAAAATGATTTTGTAGAGACCGTCTGATACAAGGTGGATAGAGAGAGAGAGAGAGAGAGAGAGAGAGAGAGATAGATAGATCGATAGATAGAGAGAGAGATAGATGGATAGATAGATAAACAGATAGAAAGAGATAGATTGATAGATAATAGATAGATAGATAGACAGAGAGAGAGATTGACAGATAGATAGAGAGAGAAAAAGAGAGAGAGAGAGAGAGAGAGAGAGAGAGAGAGAGAGAGAGAGAGAGAGAAATTGATATTAGAAATGTCGTCTTTCTTTTATGTACATTAGGAGACCGACTCGACCGCCGAGCGGAGGAGCTGCTTCCAAATTTCGGTGGAGCTGCTTCCATATTCATGAAAAATCGAGGTCGTCTCAACAGAAATGGAATTGAGACAGAGATAGTTTTCTTTCTCTGGGTTCTTTGAATGTCGCTGGTAAGTGGGAAGGAATCTTTGGTCCTGTTAGTCAGGAGAAATAGTCCCTCCTTCAAAGGATGCTTCTTGCGAGCCGTTCGTCTTGACAACCGCAGATATTTCTGCACTTGAGGAGTTCGGGTTCAGTATAATTTTTTAAAAAGAAATTACTTATAATTAAGGAAAATATCTTAATGAGCCATTGTCACCCCTACCTTGGATGCATTTTGAGTTGAAATATAAGACAAAATTGATTTGAGTTATGTTCAAAGTTACCAGCTCAGATTTAAGGTACGTATCAATAACTCATAAATTTTTAGAATGCTTTAACTCTTGCTGTTGAAAAATCTAGTTATGTAGGTTTGTGACCGTGTGATATCTGATAATCCTGGATTATCTCTTTCAATTTTTACCCTTTTGACAATTAACCATCTGGTATTCTTGATCTTGTTTTGTACCTGAGACCTTTCTCTCCAATTGTACTTCATTAACTCCTTGACAATGTTTGAGTAAAGACGAAAGCGCTTGGATTTCTGACTATCATTTTCCTGTGGGATTCGCATTATATATACATATATCATATATATATATATAATATCTATATATTATATATATATATTATATATATATATATATAGGAGAAGGAGAGAGAAGAAGAGAGAAGGAGGAGAGAGAGAGAGGAGAGAGGAGAGGAAGAGAGAGAGAGATAGAGAGGAGAGTGTATGCATATAGTGGTATATATAGAGAGAGATATAATGCATATTATATATATATATATATATATATATATCTATATATATATATATATATATATATACAGAGCCACAATGAAATACAAGTGATGAAACTTAAAAAGTATTAAAAATTTGTGTAAAGAGCTTAGAGCTTTTGTCCAACTATACTGTGGACTTTTTCAGTGAACACACACACGCATACACTCACACGTGAGTGTATGCAATATGATTTTAAAACTGCTTGTCAAATCTAGCAATTTGGTGACCAATGTCTGGTTCCTCCTCAGTTGGTTAGTTATTTGAAGAATCGTATACATATAGTTATTTCTTTCCACATGAAATTAGTTTATAGTTCTTGAAGCGCGTTTAGTATGTATTCATGTATGAATGTATGGACAAAGAATTCAATTTATGCAGAAAATATTCATACCTATAGTTCTTCAAGTTGTGTATGTATTCATGTATGTATGTAGGTTTATACAATGCATTCAATTTATGCATGAGATCATTCATGCATACTGTTCAAGTGTGGGCATATATTCAAGTATGCACAATGAATTCGATTTATGTATGAAAATATTCATACTTATAGTTCTTGAAGTGTGCATGTGTTCATGTATGTACAATGAATTCAATTTCTACGTGAAAATATTCATGCATGCAGTTCTTAAAGTGTGTGCATGTTTCAGGTATAAATGTATGTTCAAGAATTATTTGTATTAGCATGAAAACATTCATGGTAAAATACCTATGTATATATATATATATATATATATATATATATAATATATATATATATATATATGACATACACACATGTATATATATATATATATGTGTGCGTGCGTGTGTGTATATTATGTATACACACATATGTATGTATATACATTTATATCATAAATATTTTCATTATTATACATTAAATTCCTTGAACATACATTTATACATAAAAGCATACTCATACTTCAAGAACTGTATGCATGAATATTTTCACGCATAAATTGGATTCATTGGCCATACATGCATACATGAATATATACACTCATTTCAAGAACTACAAGTATGAATATTTTCATGCATAAATTGAATTCATTGTACATACATGAAGAACAGTATTCATGAATGATCTCATACATAAATTGAATTCATTGTATAAACATACATACATACATATATACATGAATACATACATGCACTTCAAGAACTATAAGTATGAATATTTTCATGCATAAATTTAATTCTTTGACCATACATACATTACATACATGAATACATACACACACTTCGAGAACTATAAGTATGAATATTTTCAAACATAAACTGATTATTTCGACCATACATTCATACGTGAATACTTACACGCCCTTCAAGAACTATAAACTAATTTCAAGAATAAAAAAATATAAGATTCTTTAAATAACTGAACAATTGAGGAGGAACCAGACAATGGTCACCAAATTGCTACACTTGACAAGAGGTTTTAAAATCATATTGCAGTGATATATCCTTCAAACAGATTCAGAGTTTAATCAAAATAATTTCTTTATAAGAGGAGTTGTGATTTACCCATTCAACTGAAGACGTGAATGTTTCACTAAAATGAATGTGAAGAACTAAGAGCAAATAGAGAGAAATCTGAAAAAAACAGGGGGAAAAATAGTGATATTACTAAAAAATTTAGAAGCTATAGCAAAAGACAAAGATCAATTATCTAAATAATTTTACAGACTAATCAAAATCATTTCATCAATGGTTGAGGAAAAATGACCAATCAGATTTTTTTTTCTGCTTCAATATAGTACAGTTTAAATTCACGTATTATGTAATATGTCTCCGAGGAATAACCAATGGGAAATCCAGCAGAGTTCTCCACATGACGTCATACAGCCCTTGAAGACTTTCGGCTCTTCACCCGAAGCTATGAAGCAGCTCCGAATCCTTCGTGCTGAAGGATGCAAATGAGCCCCCAATCCAAAGTTTCCAGGAGCGCCTTAGTGGCGTGGTTGGTATGGTGTTTGCGTCCCACCTCGGTGGTCGCCGGTTCTATTCTCGACCATTCCATTGAGGGGTGTGAGATGTGTACTATTTCTGGTGATAGAAGTTCACTCTCGACGTGGTTCGGAAGTCACGTAAAGCCGTTAGTCCCGTTGCTGAATAAACACTGGTTCCATGCAACGTAAAAACACCATACAAACAAACAAAGTCTCCAGGGATCGGAGTCCTCAGACCTCGGAGAATTCGATCCTGGAGACGCTCCGGTTCGGGGGATCCCGTCACCGAAGACCAAGTGGCTTGAATAAAAACTAAGCATAAGAGAAGTCGTCTGTATCGGTATCATTAGTCAAAATGATTTTCCAGTGTGTAATCAACGCATTCGGAGCTTTTGTCGCTGCCTTTACGCTGCTACTTAGGATCGTGTTTGTGGGTGGCATCAACTGGAGGACGTCTCTCGAGACCGAACTCCTTTGCTGTGATGTCGCTCAACAAACCCTGATTGGAGTTCATGGAGGAGAAAACCAGAATGTCGCCCGCATTCTGCATTTCATTCTGAACTTCATTGGACTCTCTGGTATGATTGGATACGATGAGCCTTCTTTGTCTGCCTGCAGTGGACCCTTGCAAGCCTTGGTGAGGAACACTCTCCTTGGTGAGCAGGGAACATCCCCAGCTGAGGAGGTTCTTCGTAGAGTGGATGAACTCGTTTTTTGTTTTTTTGCCAAAAGTGTTCCTGTTTCTTACAACCGTCGCCATTACAATGTTCTTCTTCAAAGGGAAGAAGATTGCTGGAAAGATTGAACAGACTTTGGTAACTGAAACCGAAGAAAAGGACATAGACTGGATAACGGAAGACGAAGACGACTTGACTCGCAGAACAGTAGATGACAGGATAGAACAAGAAGAAGAGGACAGAAAAGAACTGGAAGAAGACGACGTGAGAAAACTGGAAGAAGAGGTCAGCAAAGAACTGGAAGAAGACGACATGGGAAAACTAGAAGAGGACAGTAAAGAACTTGAGGAAGACGACATAGGAAAATTGGAAGAAGAGGTCAGCAAAGAACTGGAAGAAGAGGACAGGATAGAACTCGAGGAAGTAGAGGAACTGAACCTAGATATTTTGGAACTTTCTGTTTCGGAATTCACAAATGAAACCAGTTCCATGGATCTCGAATCTGAAAACTGCGAAGCAGAGAGCATCGATGAGGTCCCCCTAGAGGAGCCACGAAAGGAAGAGGAAAACATTCCCCCAAAACTGACAAAGGAAGTGAAATTCGTTCATGGAGACTTGTATGAATTCCCAATATCGAAGACTGAGAAACTCATTTTACGCAAAATTGGAAAAGAGGTCAGGGAATTCACACAGTTCTACAACGTTCGCCTCGACCTTCCCGAAGACGACACCAAGGAAGTTGCCTATTTGGAAGGCGCTGAAAATCGTGTCCAAATGGCCTTCCAGCACATCCAAGAAATCCTCGAAGAACACGAGAGAGAAGGATATAATATCGATGCTGAAGACCTTGACAGTGAAGAGCCCGCCCCCCCTTCTGAGGAATTGGTGCACGAGCCCGAAATTGGATTGAATTTTGCCGCCATCCTCAAGAAGGGTCCTCCAGAGAAAAAGAAAGAGAAGAAGCAAACTTTCTTCATTGTGCAACGCAAAACTTTCCCCATCATGGAGGAATGGCTCGAAGAGGACGACGAAGAAGAGGATATGGAATTTGAAAGTGATTTAGAAACTCGCGAGAAAGATAACTGGGAGTTCGAGGAAGATGAAAGTTTGAAGGAAGATGGGAGTGAGGAAGATTTGAATGGAGTTTGAGGAGCAGGCACAAGATTATTGTTGGCATATCGCTTCGCGAGGCTCCTGAAGAGGACGGCCAGGGAGGCATGCGAAGCAGACGTTTACTGAAATCTGTGCCCCGACGACTAAACATTCTTCTTCCTCATCATAAAGAACAGGAAGAGGCTGAAAAGGAAAAAGTTCCTCTTCAGGAAAAGGCGGAAGAGCCTGCAAAGGAGGAGGAATCAGACCGTCAAGAGGAAAACTTCGAAGAATCTGAGGAACAAGAGGAAACGCTCGGTCTCACCCTGAAGGAATCGGTAGAAGAAAATGTTCTTCACGAAGAAAAGGAGGAAAACGGTCCTCCTCCTCCCCCGGAAGGACAAAGAACCAAACCAATGAACCTGAAGGAGTGGAAGCGAAGGTACAGGAAGAATCAGAAAAAATGTCCTTTGCTAACATAGCAAAGATTCTTCCTGTGCCGAAAAGTGCCGCCCCCGCTGAAAACTCTATGGCAAAACCAACTGGCCCAATTAAAAACCCCGAGGTAACACGACCTGCAAAGGGAGATAACTGGAAAACGACACGACCCGAAGATGTGGACCTCTCAAACAGTGTGGAGGAAAGTTCCTTCTCCTCCACTGTGAGAACGACCCTGGACATGGGTCAGATCATTGGCAAAGGAGGGAAATTTGCCAAGTTGGCCAGGCAAGACCACAGGGTCGTCATGAGCGTCCAGAACGATGGTTCGAGAATTGTCCAGCTCAAAGGCCCCAAGAAGAATGTTGAAAAAGGTCTAATAAGAAATCAGATTCCGAGTGGACAAGGTTTTCAACATTAGCGAGCTGACTCAGGTCTCAAAAGGGCTCTTTGCAGTAGGAAAAGAAGATTTCGTGATGACTGTTGATCAGGAATTCAGAGAGGCCATAGTGGGACCACAAAGAGCTAACCCTTCGGCAAACTCATCAGGGAACAGAATGTGGCCATCTACCTCCCTGACCAAGATGATCAGCGGAACTACATCAGTATCTTCGGCCCACTCAAACAAGCCCGGGAAGCTGAAAGTGTTATATCTAAAATGATTGATGACATCCAAAACTTTTCAGCAGATAACGACCTGAAACTTGTGGGCTTGGATTGGTACCAGTTCGACTTAGGACTTGAGGGCAGACGTCTCCTTCTTGCCCTCAACGGACAAGGAGCCAGGGAAGTCAGAAACCTCTTCAAAGTAACACTGATCCTTCCGAAAGAAGAAGACGAGAGGGAAATAGGCTTTTTAGGAGGAGACCTGAACCAAGTTAAAAAGGCGTATGACCACCTTCGTCTCCTCCTTGAAGAAGTCAGTGTAAGAAGTTGTGACATCACAACTGAAGGACTGACCAGAATTGCGGCTGGCCAATACCGTCTGGAAGTGGAAGCCCACAACAAAGGACTTCTAGTCGGCCCTAAAGGAGATAAGCTGAGGAAAATCGAGAAATACAACAATGTCAAGATCATTGTGCACAAGAAAACAGATGGCTTTGTCACCATACAAGGTCAACTGAAGGATGTGGAGGACGCTTGTCTCGACATTAAAGAAGCCATGACGCCCAAAGGAAAGAATAAAACAGGCCACCAAGGAGGAAGGAACTTCCCACAGGAGGAAGTCGTCCCAGGCTTAACCAGGATAGAAGATCGCCTCTACGGAATCCTCCTAGACAGGGAGGAACGAGCAATGGTCATCGGCCGAGGAGGACACAACATCAAAAGACTGGTTAACGAATACAAAGTCGTCTTCCAAGGCCCCAAGGCGGACGAAACCTCTAACAACTGCACCGTTACAGGGAACGAAAAGGACGTCGTTGGTTTCTTTAACGAGGTCCAGGATATCGTCGCTGCCAAAGGCCAGAAGAGGAACTTCGACGGGGGACAGAGGACCAAACGAGGAGTCACTTTGGGCGACTTCTTTTGAAGCGAAGGACGAACTCGACAGTAGGAAAGGAAGATTTGATGAAGAAGAGCGTTGTATTTGGCACCAATGTAAGAAACAGGAATTAGTGTGAAAGTGTTGTGATTGTAGAAAAATAGAAAAGGTGGATAGTAATATCCCCACCAAAAAAATATAAAAATAAAAAAATCCCTAAAAAATATAAAATGGAAAAATAGAAAAAAATTAGTGTTAAGTTTGTAAGGAAAATCATTTTGCTATTAGTTTAATGATTAAAAAATATTATCTTATGTTAAATGGGATTTTGTGTTTATGTTAATTTATGCGAGTGACTTTGCTTCCAGATCCCGATTGCAGGATCTGGAAAATATTAAGTTACAAAGCTCGATATCGATATCCCGAAACCTTGGGAATAACTTCCACCCAAGGGGAATTGTAATAGGTAAGTGTCTCCCCCAGACACTTAACTAGGCAAGTGTCTCCCCCCAGGCACCTAACTAGGCAAGTGTCTCCCCCCAGGCACTTAACTAGGTAAGTGTCTGCCCCCCGGCACTTGACAACAATTCCCCTTGAGTGTCAGTTCTTCCTAAGGTCTAGGATTCTTTATCGGGCACAAATTTGTAGCTTAATTTGTAAAACGAAAATAAAAGTCACGTGTGCATGTGACATAAAATTCACACACACACAAACACACAAACATTAAGCCACAAACATTGTTCCATATCGAGTTTCCTCAATACCTCGGGAATCACTTTCTCATCCAAAGGGGAATTATTATTCCCAAAGTGCTTCCCCCCAAGCCAAATTGATCATAATTCCCCTTGGGGGAGAGTGATTCCGAGGTATTGGGGGAACTCGACATGGAACGATGTTTGTGGCTTAATGTTTGTTTGTTGTCTGTTGGTTTTGCGTGTTGTGTGGGAATTTTCATGTCACCATTCACTGTGGGGTTTTGGTTTGTATTTACATATGCACACACATATGTGTGTATGCATGTGTGTAAATACATACACATTATGCATATATAACATATAAATGTGTGCATGTGTAATATTTACACAAATATGTATGTATGTATATATAATATATATATATATATATATATATATATATATATATATATATATATATATATATAATTTACATGCGTGTATGTATATTTACAGACATGCAAACACGCATATATACGTGTCTGTATTTACACACACATATATAGAATATATAATATATATATATATATATATATATATATATATATATATATATATATATATATATGCGTGAATAGCGTCACAGACACTCGTGTACTACGAGAATAAAAGTGACGTGTGCATGTGACATAAAATTCACACTCTCACACACAAACGCACGCACGCACGCACGCACACACAAACATTAAGCCACAAACATCGTTCCAATGTTCGAGTTCCCCCAATACCTCGGGAATCACTTTCTCATCCAAAGGGGAATTATTATTCCCGAGTGCTTCCCCCCAAGCACTTGATCATAATTCCCCTTGGGGGAGAGTGATTCCCGAGGTATTGGGGGAACTCGACATGGAACGATGTTTGTGGCTTAATGTTTGTGTGTGCGTGCGTGCGTGCGTGTGTGTGTGTGTGAATTTTATGTCACATGCACACGTCACTTTTATTCTTGTATTACGCAAGTGTGTGTGACATGAAATTCAGGCACAAACACAGACATATATATGCGTGTGTGCATGTGTGTAAATACACAAGCACACACACACACATATATATATATGTGTGTGTGTGTGTGTGTGCATGCATGTCTGTAAATAGACATGCACATGTATATATGTTAAATATACATATATATATATATATAACATTCATTGAATAGAATGGCTTTTTCACTGTTTACCAGCTTTTTTGAAATTGATTCATATTTTCTAATTATTTTCTTCACTTCATTGTTCAGGTTACTAATGGACACATAATGGGGTTCCCTTACCATTTACTCCAGTATTTTTACAAAAACGCGACAGCTGTTTCGTCAACCTATACGTATTGACGTTATCAAGCGTACTGATACAAATATGAGCCTACATGCGTTTTGTGACGTCATGAGGACGGAAAGGTAGTACAATTGCCAGATACCTAGTTTTAAATATTTACAAAAGACTATAGTGAAACATAAAATAAGACAAATAAATAAATATGTTAACAGAAATTATATCAAAGGTTGAAAGTAAGTTATTATATACAAATTTTACATAAATATATATTAATTACATATATGTTTAATTAACAAAATGTCAGTGTGCGCTCCTGTCCGCGTGTGGTAGTGGTCTTGTTCCACGCGGCTGAAGGGCTGCCCTCCTACACGAGGGCAAAGATCGGTCTGCCTCGCGTTGGATGTTAAGGTTTGGGCGTTGCGTGGCGATGCTGACGGCTTCTGATGTCAATAAACGATTGCAGTTGCCTTTCTTGTGGATTATTTTGGTGTTTGTGAGAAGTTCTTGCAAGGATGGTTTTTTATTGTGGGTATCCACAAAGTGCTGGTGAATAGTATCCAAGTACTTTCGGTCCTGTTCGGACCCTTTACTGAGTTTGCCTCAGTAAATTGTCCGAACAGGACCAAAAGTACTTGGCTATCTCGCTTTTTCATTGTTTTCCATCGTGGCAAAAAACCTTTATTTATACATAGCATCACGTTTTATATACTTCATGATCAAGTTATACACATATATATATATATATGTGAGCATACAAATGTAAATACATACCTGTGTGTTTGTATGAATTTCATGTCACAGACACTCGCTTACTACGAAAATAAAAGTCACGTGTGCATGTGACATAAAATTCTCACACACACAAACACACAAACATTAAGCCACAAACATCGTTCCATATCGAGTTCCCTTATACCTCGGGAATCACTCTCCCCCAAGGGGAATTATGATCAAGTGCTTGGGGGAAGCACTTGGGAATGATAATTCCCCTTTGGGTGAGAGAGTGATTCCCGAGGTATTGAGGAAACTTGATATGGAACGATGTTTGTGGCTTAATGTTTGTGTGTTTGTGTGTGTGTGAATTTTATGTCACATGCACACGTGACTTTTATTTTCGTAGTACGCGAGTGTCTGTGACATGAAATTCACACACAAAAACACTTAAATGTATGTACATTTATATAAATACTCATACATATGTGTGTGTATGTACACACTTATGTATATATATATATATATATATATATATATATATATATATATACATATATATATATATATATATATATATATATATATATATACATATATATATATATATATATGTGTGTATTTACAAATACGTGTATACATATTATATATACATATATATGCATGTATATAAATACACACACATATATACGTATATTTTACATACATACATGTGTATGTCTATTTACAGATATGCTCAGACATATCACACACACATATACATGTATGTATATATGTGTGTGCTTGTCTGTAATTAGACATACACATGTATATATGTAAAATATACGTATATATCTGTTTATCTAAACACATATATGTATACATATACACACAAATGCTTATACATATATGTATATAGTATATAATGTGTACGTAGATAAACACATAAGTGTGTAAATACACTCTCTCACACACACACACACACACACACACATATATATATATATATCATATATATATATATATATATATATATGTATATGTATATATATATATATATACACGTGTGTGTATATGTTTTACCACTATATATGTATAAAATACATAGACACTGTATGCATATTAGTATACTATATATATATATATATATATATATATGAATATATTATATATATATATATATATAAATATATATATATATATATATATATATATATATATATAGGTATTTTACCATGAATGTTTTCATGCTAATACAAATAATTCCTTGAACATACATTTATACCTGAAAACATGCACACACTTTAAGAACTGCATGCATGAATATTTTCACGTAGAAATTGAATTCATTGTACATACATGAACACATGCACACACTTCAAGAACTATAAGTATGAATATTTTCATACATAAATCGAATTCATTGTGCATACTTGAATATATGCCCACACTTGAACAGTATGCATGAATGATCTCATGCATAAATTGAATGCATTGTATAAACCTACATACATACATGAATACATACACAACTTGAAGAACTATAGGTATGAATATTTTCTGCATAAATTGAATTCTTTGTCCATACATTCATACATGAATACATACTAAACGCGCTTCAAGAACTATAAACTAATTTCATGTGGAAAGAAATAACTATATGTATACGATTCTTCAAATAACTAACCAACTGAGGAGGAACCAGACATTGGTCACCAAATTGCTAGATTTGACAAGCAGTTTTAAAATCATATTGCATACACTCACGTGTGAGTGTATGCGTGTGTGTGTTCACTGAAAAAGTCCACAGTATAGTTGGACAAAAGCTCTAAGCTCTTTACACAAATTTTTAATACATTTTTAAGTTTTCATCACTTGTATTTCATTGTGGCTCTGTATATATATATATATATATATATATATATATATATTATATATATATATATAATATATATATCCTTCTTTATATATAAACATATATTATGCATTATATGTCTCTCTCTCTCTCTCCTCTCTCTCTCTCTCTCTCTCTCTCTCTCTCTCTCTATATATATATATATATATATACATATATATATATATATATATATATAGTATGTATATGTGTGTGTGTGTGTGTGTGTGTATGTATATATAAGCGAATCCCACAGGAAAATGATAGTCAGAAATCCAAGCGCTTTCGTCTTTACTCAGACATTGTCAAGGAGTTAATGAAGTACAATTGGAGAGAAAGGTCTCAGGTACAAAACAAGATCAAGAATACCAGATGGTTAATTGTCAAAAAAGGGTAAAAATTGAAAGAGATAATCCAGGATTATCAGATATCACACGGTCACAAACCCTACATAACTAGATTTTTTTCAACAGCAAGAGTTAAAGCATTCTAAAAATTTATGAGTTATTAATACGTACCTTTAATCTGAGCTGGTAACTTTGAACATAACTCAAATCAATTTTGTCTTATATTTCAACTCAAAATGCATCCAAGGTAGGGGTGACAATGGCTCATTAAGATATTTTCCTTAATTATAAGTAATTTCTTTTTAAAAAATTATACTGAACCCGAACTCCTCAAGTGCAGAAATATCTGCGGTTGTCAAGACGAACGTCTGGCAAGAAGTATCCTTTGAAGGAGGGACTATTTCTCCTGACTAACAGGACCACAGATTCCTTCCCACTTACCCGCGACATCCAAAGAACCCGGAGAAAGAAAACTTTGATTTTGTGTCAATTCCATTTCTGTTGAGACGACCTCGATTTTTCATGAATTTGGAAGCAGTTCCGCCGAAATTTGGAATCAGCTCCGCTCGGCGGCCGAGTCGGTCTCGTAATGTACATAGAAGAAAGACGACATTTCTAATATCAATTTCTCTCTCTCTCTCTCTCTCTCTCTCTCTCTCTCTCTCTCTCTCTATCTATCTGTCAATCTCTCTCTCTCTATCTATCTATCTATCTATCTATCAATTTCTCTCTCTCTCTCTCTATCTATCTATATATCTATCAATCTATCTCTTTCTATCTATTTATCTATCTATCCATCTATCTCTCTCTCTATCTATCGATCGATCTATCTCTCTCTCTCTCTCTCTCTCTCTATCCACCTTGTATCAGACGGTCTCTACAAAATCATTTTAATGCAAAAGTTCTTCGCACCTTCAATTAAAACAAATGTCAAATTGATAAAAGTTTTTTGCCGTGAAATTCTCAATACAAAATGAAATACAAATTTCATCTTAATCAGCTGAAGAAATTTCCGTAAAATCGTTGGACTCCTGCTTCGAATAAAATCAAAGGAATTCAGGCTAACTCGCTGAATTACATCGCCTTAATCACCGAGCCTCTCATTCAGAATTTCTATTCAGTCGAGTGGATCTTTGTCACCCTTCATCAGCCATTCAGTTAGGAGTTCCCTGCTACCCTCCCCACCCCCAATATAATGCCTCCCTTCTTCCCCCCCCCCCCTTCCCCCTAGTAGCACTTCCTTTTTCATGGTCTGTTTATACTCGTTTCCAAGTCAGATACTTTATCATTATGCATGTGGTACTCCAACTCAGCCTTTAGAGTCAAGTGGGATTTCACTGTTCAGGATGACTTATCTGGAACACAAGATAACCTACTCCTCGAAGTAATGTAGTCTGTCGAGGTAGACTTTCACAATGGTAACTGTTGAATGAGATCATTTAGTGACTGATGAGAGAGATCGTCTTAAAAGAACATGTTGGGCGGCAGGATTGTCAAAAGTCCTGTCTCTTCCTCTCTCTCTCATTCCCTTGCTTCTTCTTCTTCTTCTTCTTCTTCTTTTCCAAGCATCACCGAACGGTATACATAGAGCTAGGATACTCTATGAAAAAGGAGAATATGAAATGTTACAAAGACAAAAACCCCAAGTTGATATAAGTCCAGCTAAACTCAATCAGCAATAACAGGTACGAAAAAACATGATTCAACATAGCTTCTGGAAGCCCTTCCAGAATACCTTTAGATGTCTTTGCATAAGTTTGCACCAAGAGAAGGACATAAGGAAAGGCTGTTAAATGATATGTATGCATCACACTATACAAATGAATGAATTATATGAACGGTAAACTATTGGTGCCATATTTTGATGTGGCATGACGTTCCTCAAAGTTTGGGCTAAATATGTCGACCATTAAGTCTTTAAACATTTAGAATTAATTTATGACCCTTGCTTTTGAATATAAATGATAAATGTTGGGTATTATGCATGGAGTAAAAATCCGTTCTGTCGCTTCAAGAAATTAAAATGGAATATATGTAAAGTGTTACGTCATGGTGTCTTGAATGGAGAACAGTTTGGTGAAGAAGATTGTGAGAGTGAGAATTTGTGTATGACAATACAATTCTTTATAAAAAAAATCAATCCTTCACTCCAACGTAAATTTCAGTGGATATGACGACGTGGCAGAAAAGAGTTCTCTCTCTCTCTTCTCTCTCTCTCTCTCTCTCTCTCTCTCTCTCTCTCTCTCTTTACCCATCAGTCTTTCTAGTTTCTAGGGTATTCAAGTAATTCGAAATAATCAAAGGTTCTTCTCTCTCTCTCTCTCTCTCTCTCTCTCTCTCTCGATATTTTTCCACTTTCTTCCCTCATTAGAATTCCTCTCTCGCTTCGTTAGGTGACAAGGCCTGGCTTTGCCCAGTTTGCATTTTTCCTACCCCGTTTTTCAACGTAGACCCAAAAATCCCATGATTGAATATCGGAAGGGCTTTTTTTTTTTGAGTCGTCGGATCCTTTAAGCATTAGCATGAGACCTTATACACAAAGAAGATCCTAAAACTTGTTAATTCTGTTTTCTAGGAATTTGTGTCAAAGGCATTTAGACGATTTTGTTCTCAGAAAGAGTAGAAAGGCGATGACTCGTAATGAAGTTTGTTAATCTACAAAAAAATAAAGAAAAGAAAAGTAGGGGACTACCGTTGAATATTTGGCATCGTCAGCCTTCCTCTCCTCTCACTCATACAAAGAGTGATGAACTAGGGACTACGTAGGAGGTCGCTATAACAAGCGACGTTTTATTAATGAAGCACCTTTTTCTGTAAAACTTTGGTTCATGCTTTTAGTAATCCCTGTAAGAAAAACGAAACTATGCTACAACATAAGTAACTGTGACGAAAGTTCGAATAAGCCAGTTATTTCATGTTGGCTGTCACGGTGGAGAATAAAATCAGAAAATTATACAGAATAACGCATAGATGATAAAGATGCCAATGATAATATTCTGTTGATGGTAATCTCCCTTGAAGGTGGTTTTAATAAAGTCAGAAAGTCACAAAGAATTACATATAGATGATAAAGTGCCAATGATAACATTCTGTAGATGGTAATCTCCCTTCAAGATGATTTTAAAACTTTGACAATCTAACACTTTTAGCTTTTTTTGTAGAATTGGGGGCTCATTTTGATTGCAACTATTCACCTCGCTGCTGACGTGGTTTAAAATATTGTTTACTGTTAACTTGCTGCTGAAGCCTATTTGGATCAGGAAATTGCTTTATAGTATTACTGTTTGTTTTGATATCTCCCAAACTGAAAACTTTGCTTGGCTGAAAGCTTTAGTGATTAAAGGGAGAGATATTTAACGGTTTGTAAAGACTAGTCTGACGTATTTCGAAAACTCAATTATGGATTGGGTTCTGAGAACAAACTTGACGGCAAAGTTACACTTCGTTTTCTTTGGCAAAATAATTGTATACATATTAGCCCGGTTGTGGCTTTATTGTCCTAGGGTAGTTTCCTAGCAAAATTTCAAAGAAGTAAACCCTTCTTTTATTTAAGATCAACGACACTAAGACGTAATGTGGCCATATTTCATGAGACCCTGAAACAAAAGATTAATATTTTGTTATACCTAATGCTCAGACATCTAATTTACGTATTCGTTTCTTCATATTTTGCAGACTTGTTGTCAAGGAAGCCAAGATATATAAAACAGCCTCATATAAGCACGCTATTTGAAGCCACTGGATACAATGGAGACAATAAAAAATCGTTTTAAATGCACTTTCATCATTGAAAACCAATAATAATAATATCAACATATATAGTAACAATCAGTCACTAAAAGCAACCTTCACAAATAAGGTATTTAACTTGCGGTTAAATTATTATTATTATTATTATTTTCAGTTTTTGTATGGTTTGTTCACAGACGCATAAAAATACCGTTTTTTCTATTATTTTTTTCAGTCCCTTCTTATTCAGGGTCGTGAACTGGAATACTCTTGCTCTTCTCGTAAGGAGAGCAAATGGCTTATTGGATGGCCTATAAATATTTATTTCAACCCATTACTGCACTTGTATTTCCTTCCAGTTTCGTCGCCCAAAAAAAACATATTTCGATCGATCGACATTTAATTTTTCAACCTTTCGATACATAATTTAAACTGATATGCGCACAGCAATATATTACAGAAAAAGTTCCTAATTTTCAGATCGTTTAAATTCAGTTATATTTTAGAAATTCTTTAATCTTTTCCATTCAAGTTAACATTTTCATATTTCTTCGAAGTTAGAAATGGTTATCAAAAGTGTGATGATAAGGAACAAAAATTTATAGTGTCATAGCAGAGGGGCTTTGCCTTCTACTGAAGGAATATAAAAGAGGATAAAGTCCTCCTGCAGTTTGTGATGGCATATCCTTCCTTCGATATATGGCAGTTTTAAAAAAAAAATTAAAAAAAATCAAAGCAAAGGGACAGAGAATTAAGCTTTCGAGCAGTTACAAAAGTTTCCAGTGCCATATTTTTCTTTCATTCTAATGTTATTGAAAAAGAAACCTTGACCAAGGATGACAACCTAAACATCTCTTGAAAATGGGCCACAGATAAGGCAAGAAAATACTCGAGTGTGGAGTAAAATAAAATGTAAATACTTATAAGTAAACACGTTATATACAGTGATTTTGTGGGTTTCTTTTTCAATCTTCAGAAGAAAACTGAAAGAAGTTTTTGTTTGGTTTACTAATGTCATTATTAACAACTTTATGAAATAACGAGATATCGAACAATGAGGCGAACAGAAATGAGTTGCCTCGGAAGTCTTAAAAAAACACTTTTTCCTCTTGCTTGTCACTTTGTTATTTATGCGTTAATTTAAGAACTACACGCAGACATTTATTATCATAAAGCAGTAACCGTCTGTCAGGACATTTGTACCTAATACAGGGTATTTGCTCAATTGCATTAGTTTCATGTATCTCTCGTTTCTCTCGCCCTCTCAAAGCGAAGGGGACACGGCGCGAGACAGTAACTCTTAAATCCCCCCCAACCCCCATTATCTCATTAGCTGTTGGTTTCGCAGAGCGACGAAATCGCCATGATTTCAGATTTCAAACAGCTGGGAGGAATTACCAACGAATTCGCCTCATTACATTTATCTTAATCCCTTAAACCCTCACTCCCAGATGTTCTTGTCTGACCACATTTTTACATTTTCATGGCTTCTTTCACTTTCTCCTTCCCCCGTCAATAAATTTTCCCCTCTCTCTTATTGTTTGTGTGTATCAGTTTTCTGTCTCGGCGAACTAATGCCAGCGACATACTTTTTTCTAGTTAGAAGACGATTGTCCATGTATACTGAAGACCCAGGTGGTAAAAAAATGCTCTCTGTATTCTACAATTTAATCATACATGTCACCTCGACATTGTCCAAAGTAGCCTTTGAGGCCAAGTGGAATTTGAGTATTCAAGATGACATAAACTTGGAAAAGTCATTCAGTTTGATTAAATTGCAGCTAACTCCCCGAGTGGAAACAGTTGCAACAGATCTTTTTAGTAATGGATGAGAATGTTTCCCTTATGGGCAGATCCCGACGTCATTCTCTCTCTCTCTCTCTCTCTCTCTCTCTCTCTCTCTCTCTCTCTCTCTCTCTTATGCTTAGAAAAAATAAAAGCAATACTACTGGCCTTCTGTGGGGTCAAAAATTGTCTGAATTTGGAACCATTAGATCCAATCAGCCTAATTAGAAAAACTTTTAGATGTCATACCAGAGAAAATTGACTGAATTCAGAACCAGTCAGCCTAAATAGAAACACTTCGATCTTATACTAGAGAAAGCGAACAGATAAGAACCGAAAGAAAATATTGGATATAGTACATGGGAAAAGTGGCGATAAAGACGAATATCATCACACTTTTTATATAAATATTTGAGGTGTGAAATATTGGCTGCTTATCTTATATCATCTTGATTTCATTAGTTTGACCAGAATCTCTTAACACGTAATATCTTGAGATGCTTAAGATTCTTTGTCAATTTGATAGGTATGCAAAGACTCAAAATAATTACCTTAAAAGACATGAAACACCTAAAGATGAAAGGCAAAAAAAAAAAAAAAAAAATGGAAAATGCACCAACTGGCTGCTTACCATAAAGACTTTGTAGAACTCCTTCTCTTACGATATATGATGAGTTCTAATAGGTACGAAGACTGTGTATTTTAAAGTTTGAGAAAAATATATAGCAATTGGTTTGATGTGTATGGTTTATTTTTAGATTTTTTTTTTGTAAATTTATGTACATAAATTACATATATAGCATACTTGATATGATTTTTATATAAAAGAGAAAAAAAATAGGTACGAAGATAATTCTCTTATGGCGCTAGAAAAATAGTTATTCAACCCCTTACCATACACTCTCTAACATATCTACATTCCCTCTAGTGTGTCTATTTAAATGGCAAAAATATATCTCCACAAACACAGAAACAAAGCGGTAGATAGAGCGAGACAGAAGAGCTGAAGATAAAACAATAAAAGAAATCTAGGCATCTGTGCTCTCAACCATTAACTGTTCCTTTGCTTTCACCTACTCTTAGTTCTGTGAACATCTAACATCGTGATGAAGGAAGCTTTGGGGTCTCTTCTCCAATCGAGGAGACGTGGCATTACGTACTGGCGAAGCGTGAGGCAGAAAGTTTGGAAAAGGGACCGGAATTCCCAGAGCAACTCTGAATGGTGGACCAGTTTCCTTTGTGAGTTTCTAAACTTATCGACGTGGTAGTTTGTTCCCTGACACTGATTCACAACTAAATTTCGCATGTCTCTTCATATAAGTCGTTCTATTAACAGATTCTGCTAGTATATTTTCATTTCTCTCTCTCTCTCTCTCTCTCTCTCTCTCTCTCTCTCTCTCTCTCTCTCTCTCTCTCTCTCTATCTATCTATCTATCATGATTTAAGTGAAGGTGTAAATAAAAATTGGATGAGAGTATGACCAAAAGCAAAAATGAGGCAGGAAAAAATTGGGGTAACGAGGTAACGCGTTATCCTCAACTTTACAACGAGCATCTTACAAAGACAAAGGTTAACTTGAAAACGATATCGATTTTGTTTTTTATTTAACCTTTCAACGGTCGGGATGTCAAGGAATCTTAGTATCGTGAATTTTATTCTAACGTAGCTATACCCTCTGATGTGGAATCGGTTGAAATATGCTCCATTAAAGGAAAAAATCTCCATTTTATCCTAGTGGCTTTGTTCGCTTCGCGTCGTGAATCGGAGAGCAATTGCACTTCTCATTACGGGAGCAAATGAATTCTTTAGCGGCTCTCAGAGGACTGATCTCTTGCCGTTATAAAAAGCACTTCGCATCAAATGGTAGATGTGGACTTGAACGACTCTTTTTAACCCGTTCCTTGATTTGACATTTACTTGTGTTGAATTAGCGTCTTTTCGGGGCTTCAAAAAACAAACAATAATGGTCGTTTGTAACGTCGTTTAGTCAGAATTAGATTCACTGAAAAATATGAAAATTATATGGAGTGTGTCTCGGTTACACTGATTGGGCTACGCCGTTTCTTCTTTGTAGATACATTAAATAAATAGGCTTCGTTTTGCATAGGTATTGCTGTTTTATTTTGTGCATTTTGCATCACAGGGAATCCAGTCTTCTAATCGCGCTCTTGTTTTGATTTTCATATTCCTGAAATAATTCCTATCTGCTGGTTCTGGAATACATTACTTGTTCGTGACTGTCACTGGTGAGTCATCATCATCATAAAGTTATCGAAAGTATATTCCCTTGATGTGAAAATATTTGGAATTCATATCGTATAAAGTTTAGTTGTACCTGTCAAGTAATTTTGATATTCCATGTTTTAAAGATGATAGATGTGTGGTTTTACCCAAAATTACCTCACAACCTCTTGAATTCATTTAGCTATATTATATGAATGTTTGCCTTTTGTCTGCCTCTCGGGCTTGTATACTATTTCATTTTGAAACAGTGGCAGATGTGAACGTCTGCAGTACATAGTGTTGGTAAGTAGTAAGTTCATATTTTAACCTATGTAAACGGTGAAATTCTGATATATAGAAGAGTTGAATGTCCTGTACAAAATTATCATTGGTCTCATAGAATCGTGAAGATTGAGAACTGAATAGTGTTACATCTTTTAGCTTGATGATTTTTCTCAACTTATATACACACGGACTTTACAAGGGAGCCAGTACTCATGCTTATCTCGTCGTAAGGGAAAATAACTTAGCTATAACTGCATGATACACTGTGGATCCTTTAATGTTTTTATATTCTTTATTTCTGGATTTGTTTTCTGGACTCTGAGTGCCTTCCAGCCCTTTCTCTTCGTCATTAATGTTCGTTCGTTTGGGAAACGTCTATGGAATTCTATTTGGGGAAAACCTGCAGCTGTGTGCTTGGGTTGTCTCCCATGATCCCATCACAGTGCTATTTTCAGGTAAAATTGCTTTGCACTTAATGGCTGAGTTGGTGTATTCTGTCAATTACCGCTTGACCTCTGTAGACTGGAATGGGTTTTGATTGGTTACGAATCATACTAAACACGTAAAGCTTTTCTTTTTTATTTTATTTTCTATTGGCTGGGAGCTCTGATGCCGGCTATCTAATACCATTAACTTACTTAGTCCTGAGGGGAAAAGGGAAAATTAGTGGAGGATGGTTCTAAGGTTAAGGAAAATATAAAAGTTGGGAGGAATTTTTCGGTCTGAGGGTAAACGAAAAATTGTGAGATAAAAATACTGGAATTCCATAAATTAGGACAAGATAGACCTTGATAAGGAAGGAACTTCAGTCTAAAAGTAGTAGTTCTTAAAAAGTACTAAGAATTTTATTATACTTTAACTGCAGAATGGTGGATGAACACCTTTGCAGAATATTTCCATATTAACCTATTATAAACCTACAGAGGAAGATCACTGTTAGGAATTCGTCGCTTATTCTCTCCTTGTTATTTTAAAAATATATTATTTGAGTGTATGCTAATTAAAAATATGACACGAAAAATCAATAATGTAGGAGGAAACTAATGCTTCCATTCCTCTCTTCCCGAACGTCAATCTGTGTATGCATACACAATATGTATTTCCCACCAGATCCATTTACACTTGTGTGTATTTTTCAGCTGCAAACAAATTACTGTCGTCCAGTTTGCAGTAAATTTTGAAAAGCATGTCAGGGTTATGTGAAAAGTTCAAAAGTGGGCAAGTCCAGGTGCAATTAAAAGTGAGTCTTCCCAGGTGGTCATAAAATAAACAGGAAAGTCGCTCGAAATTCGTCCCACCGAATTTTTCAGAAAATCTGGATGAGAAATTTTGGGATAAAACTTTCCCCAAAACTGAGAAATATTGTTAGTTTTAGCTTCTTCCTCCTTCTCTGCCTGGCATCATTAAATCTCCAGAGAGCAAAAGTTACAAGCTCTCTCTCTCTCTCTCTCTCTCTCTCTCTCTCTCTCTCTCTGAAGGATATAAGAATATATGATACATCAGCTGGGAAGGTAAATGGAACACCTTAAAATGTAGAGTTAAAAATTAAATGTGACAATGGCAATGGAGTAATACAGTTAAAAATCCTTATATGTACAATTACTAGCAAATACAAATGTGCAAAAGATACATGCTCTCTCTCTCTCTCTCTCTCTCTCTCTCTCTCTCTCTCTCTCTCTCTCTCTCTCTCTCTCTCATTTCTTTCCCCTCATCTCTCTATCTCTTTTGTAACTGCATGCAAGTTTCATCCCTGCATAACTTATTATCTATATCTTCTTTTTTATTTATATTCTATATTAATATTATATGTATGTCTAGTTAAATTACAATTCATCTACCCGCTCACAGAGATCATCTTTTAATTTATAAATCATAATCACTATTACTTTTCAGGTTCTTCTGTTACGCGACATGAGATTATTTCCCTCTGGATTCAACCGAGAGAGAAAAAGGGGAAAGGAGAGAAAAAAAAAGGCAAGCGAACGAAGGAAGATTCGCCAAACAAATGCTAAATTTCAGTAAGATATCTTTGGCTGATAACTGTTTCACGCATCATATGATACCGAAGATCAAATAGCATAGTATCTGAAGAGGAAACGTCTGAACATGGGTATGATCTATATTTCTAATAACGTCTAATGTGGATACCATGTAACTTTGTGTTTTGCATTAGTTATAGACTCCAAGATCAGACTTACCGTCTTGCAGGCCACGTTCAGCTGGCTTTTCACAGTAATTAATATATAATATAAATATATCTATATATATATATATAGATTTTTTATATATATATATATATATATATATATATATCTATATATATATATATATAAATAATCTATATTTCTATATAATATAAGATATAATATATATAATATATAGATATATATTTTATAGATATATTATAATACGTCTAATGTGATACATGTACTTGGTGTGCATATAGTAAGACTCCAGTATCAGACTACCGTCCTGCGTTCCACGTTCCGGGGCAATATTATTATCTTATATAAATATATAATATATAATATATATATATATATAATATATAGTATATATATATATTAATTAGATATATTCTATATATATAATCACATGGACCTATAATATATATATAATATATATATAGAATATATATTATATAGATATATATGATATATATATATATATATATATATATATCATATATATATAATATATAAATATATATATTATAAAATACTATATATATCTATATATATCTATATATATATGTATATATCTGTGTGTGTGTGCGTGTGTGTGTCTGTGTGCGTGTGTTCAAAGTGAAAGTACATCCATCCGAGCTTAAATCAGGTACATCACGCTCCTGTGGTTGTACTTCCTGTCTCGAGCTCTCATATGTAACTGTAATACTTGACGATATATTTACCCTACTGGAACCATCATGCGTATCATATGATATCCGTGCGAATTATCTGCAACATTGTTGTTGTAGGGGAATATAGATTTATGGACTGTACACTCAAAATGCGATGGTGAAATATGAAGAAAGGAGCAAGGGAAAAAATCGTTATAAAATAAAAGATCATGATAAATTTAGTCACGGAAGCAGGGAGGCGTCCGGGAGGGGAACATAGTATAGTGACTTTCGAGTAATAATAATGATGGATAGATCGTCAATTCTCCTTTGACCTCTTTTTGGAAAATTCAGTGTAGGTCATAGATGGATAAATAAAAGTTAAGTCAATATAAAGCACAACGGTGTACGAAGACATGAAATACAGAAAGAGACATAGATAAACTGATAAAGAATTATGCACACACCTCGGGAGTAGTGAATGCTAATGCGAAGTGAAGACGACGAAAGAATAGCTATTCACTGCATAAACAACGGGCATAATTATATATACCTAGAAAGATATGATGATTAAGGAGCCAAAGCAAAAGAAAACAATTAATCATTGATCCGGAAGTTAACAGAGGATCTATACTTAAAGATCTATACTTATGTAGGAATTAGTCGTTTTGTACTTCCAAATGTTTTACTACATTTATATTTAGGAAGATTCATCGGAGGGTGGAGAGATACCAAAATCCTTTAAAGTTATGTATTTATTGCTGACGTTTCAGGACCATGTGTCCCATTTTCGAAGCTAAAAAATTAAAAGAAGAATAACAGAATTAAAATGAGACTCAGATTAAAACATGATAAAAAGTTATTTCTTAACAAAATGCAAATTAGGTACAAGAGAAGGGAACAGTGATTACCAAGTAGTGCTGAAGGCAAAAGTGAGTGACTGTCAGGGTCCGTTTTGGTGCCGACGGAAACTCAAGAGAGGTACAGAGGAGTTGACTGAGTATTTAATTGGGGAACCAGTTGTTTGATAAAAAGAGATTCGAGTAAATTACAAGGATTTCAAAATCATAGGCAAAGCTCCAAACGAACACCAATTGGCAATACTCGAATCTCTTTTTATCAAACAACTGGTTCCCCAATTAAATACTCAGTCCACGTCAACTCCTCTGTACCTCTCTTGAGTTTCCGTCGGCACCAAAACGGACCCTGACAGTCACTCAGCTTTTGCCTGCAGCACTACTTGGTAATCACTGTTCCCTTCTCTTGTACCTAATTTGCATTTTGTTAAGAAATAACTTTTTATCATGTTTTAATCTGAGTCTCATTTTAATTCTGTTATTCTTCTTTTAATTTTTTAGCTTCGAAAATGGGACACATGGTCCTGAAACGTCAGCAATAAATACATAACTTTAAAGGATTTTGGGATCTCTCCACCCTCCGATGATGCTTATCTGGTTTCAAGCAACCGCCTTCAACTTTAGTATTTAGGAAGATAAACAGTAACAAAAATAATTTGAGTGTCAAGGAATAGAAAACATTGTCTGATATCATGAATCGTGCTGTCAATAACGGCACATCTCGGAATCCTCTAGGCCAGCTTTTGTAAAATAGGATTGCATTATTCCCATTAATCTTTGCGCGTGTTCTGTCCATAAGAACAAAGAGATAGGAGTGTTAAAATTGATGACAAAAGTGGCTTCGTTTACACTCTGTTTTGCAGATCGAAGTTGTCATGACTCATGATATAAACAGCAACAATTGGAGACAATTACTCCACCCTCATCGCTAAGCCTCTCTTCCAAATTTCCTTTTATATATTCCTGTTCATCAGCCTTCCGGATCTTCCCTAGAAGATTTTCTTATTTCACTTCCTCCTCCTCCTTCTATTCCTCCTCCTCCTCCTCCTCCTCCTCTCCTCCTCCTCCTCCTCCTCCTCCTCCTCCTGTCTCAATCTTAATCTCTTCCTCCTAATCCTCCTCTCTCAGTCCTAATCTCTTCCTCCTCTTCCTCCTCTCTCCTCCTCTCTCAATCTTAATCTCTTCCTTCCTCGTGCTAGCTCACTCTCACCCTTGAGTGTAGTGTTTGTGCTTTTATCACAAAAAGTTGCTTTACGCAAAACATGTTTCCTGCTAAAATCTGTTTGTCTCCTGTATGGGATAAATTGACGAGAATCCTTCGCATATATGTGTGTCGTCCACCAAACTTGAGCAATGCAGTCTTGAAGGCCAACTGGAATTTGAACATTTCGGATGACAGAGAGTACGAAAACAAGTTAGAGTTCTCTCCAAAATAATTTGGTCTAATTGGATTACGGCTAACTTTCTGCAAAGTAGAAGTTATTCTTTCAGCGGCGGATGGTAAAGTTCCTTTTATTTTGGGTATGGAGTCATTCTACTATTAGGAGCTGGGATTACCGGAAACCTAACCCAATCTGTGCAATTGTAATCATTGTAAATGACGCTTCTAAATTTCTTCTACAGACGTATCAGATATTCTCTTCAATTACAAACCCTCACAATTTTCTCCTACAGACGTATCAGATATTCTCTTAGATTACAAATCCTTTCAATTTTCTCCTACAGACGTATCTGATATTCTCTTCGATTACAAATCCTTACAATTTTCTCCTACAGACGTATCATATATTCTCTTCGATTACAAACCCTTACAATTTTCTCTCAAAGACATATCAGATATTCTCTTCAATTACAAACCCTTACAATTTTCTCCTACAGACGTATCAGATATTCTCTTCGATTACAAAATCCTTTCAATTTTCTCCTACAGACGTATCGGATATTCTCTTCGATTACAAATCCTTACAATTTTCTCCTACAGACGATCAGATATTCTCTTCGATTACAAACCCTTACAATTTTCTCCCAAAGACATATCAGATATTCTCTTCAAATACAAACCCTTACAATTTTCTCCTACAGACGTATCAGATATTCTCTTCGATTACAAATCCTTTCAATTTTCTCCTAAAGACTTATCGGATATTCTCTTTGATTACAAATTCTTCCAATTTTCTCCTATAGACGTATCAGGTATTTTCTTCGATTACAAATCCTTACAATTTTCTCTTAAAGACGTATCCGATATTCTCTTCGATTACGATCCCATGATGTTGTATTGACGCCAAACCCCTTCTGTTGATAATTGTAATCAATATGAAGACACAGTAAGACAAAGTAAAAAGGAAGCGAGAAAACAAGGGAAAGAGGGAAGACTAGGTAAGGAAATTTAAGAGGAATGTGTCATGTTGAGCAAAAAAAAAAACTTTGAGAATTTTTTATAAATGTACAGCGACATGACATTTACCGGGCATTATCCGATGGTTAGAACATGTAAATAATAGAAAGTTTTGTGCTGAATATGAAGAAAAACGGGTTTAATAACGACGTAAAATTGTTAGGGAGAAAGAGAAGGCTTTAATGACGAATGAGGTAATATCAGTGATGGATAAAACATCCCTCTGAGCCTGACATCACTGGGAAAATCATTTCACATCAAAATGTTGCCTGAAGAAGATAAATGAAGCAGGTAAACACCGGGGTACAAAGATAGATTAAAAAAGAGACCCAAAAAAAGACAGATATAAGTCATAGGTATAAGAACAAGAGGCAGTAATAAATGTAAGTTAATACGGGATAACGTTATAGAGAATTAGTGCATGAGCAAAGTAAAAGACATATCTAGAAAACAGTAAACGGAACCAAATTAAGGTCAGACATTTAGATTTCTAGTGAAAGTCAAAGGGTGTTTTGGCCAAGATAAACAGCAACGTATATCGACTTACAAATCCATATATATATATATATATATATATATATATAATATATATATATATATATATATATAATATATATATCTAATAAAAGGAGCCCATAAAAACACCAGAATGTAGAGAGAAAAGTACTATATTTCAGAGACTGCTGTCTCTCTCTTCAGGTATATGAATGAGAAAAGTTTACAGAAAAGGTGGTATTTATACCAAGAGATCCGTCCACAAGTAAGCCAATTTAGGTCACCCCCGCTGATAATCTTCCTTTAATCTTCTTAAGCGTTGGTTGAATGAAAACCCAAAAACATGCTGTGGATGAGATACGTGGATGACATCCTAACATTTTGGGATAATAAGTGGGGTAATTTTAATGAATTCCTCTCAAAATTAAACGCATTAGTGCCCAGCATCAAATTTAAAGTTGAATGGGAAACAGACAACAAAATTCCTTTTCTTGATGTTTTAATAATCAGAGACACGACAGAATACAAATTTACCATATACAGAAAACCAACGTTATCACTTTCATATATTCACTACTTTAGCTATCACGACATTACTATCAAGATAGGTGTAGCTAGTAACCTATTCTTAAGAGCCTTACGAATTTGTTCCCCAGATTTCCTGGAAAAAGAATTTGAACTAATTCGCAAGCAACTTCCATCTTTAAAGTTTCCTGACCATATAATTGAGAAAGCAATTCAAAAAGCAAACGTAATTTTCTACCGACCCCCTAAAGACAAGACCAGAGATACGCCCAACAATAAAATAAAAATTCCTCACCTGGAGACGATTAAGAGAATAACCCACACCCTTGGGAAATCCAACCCTTTTGCATTTACCTACCCAAATACCTTAGCCAAATCCCTGATTAACGTCCAACAAAAGACATCTCCCAAAGACTCTGGGGTCTATGAGATCCCATGCCAGGACTGTGACCAATCTTACAACGGATTTACAGGTAAATCACTTCCCCAGAGATTAATACAACACAAATGGTCAGTTAGGTATGGACAACGGAACTCGGCTATTTTCAACCATATAAATGAACATAACCATAGAATAAACTGGAATTTGTCACGTGTAATTTATAGCAGCAACTGCTGGTACAAGAGTCAAATGATGGAATCGGCATTAATAAAAGAGAAGCAGGTAATGAACATCTCAAAAGGCAGGTGGATCTCAGATGTCGTCGACGAAGTTTTCATTCAACCAACGCTTAAAAAGATTAAAGGAAGATTATCAGCGGGGGTGACCTAAATTGGCTTACTTGTGGACAGATCTCTTGGTATAAATACCACCTTTTCTGTAAACTTTTCTCATTCATATACCTGAAGAGAGAGACAGCAGTCTCTGAAATATAGCACTTTTCTCTCTACATTTGGGTGTTTTTTATGGGCTCCTTTTATTAGATGGAATTCTGTTGTTACAGAACATTTTTACCAGTCATATATATATAATATATATATATATATATATAATATATATATATATATATATATATATATATATATATATACATATATATATATATATATATATATATATATATATATATATATATATATATATATATATATATATATATATATATATTATATATATATATATATATATATATATATATATATATATATATATATATATATATAAGTCATATCACATTACCGTGATTCATATATATATATCGAGCTACAAATGTTCTTTAATATCTAATTCGCTCTACCCCGGAATTAA
>NC_087205.1:25609898-25847398 GCF_015104395.2 Macrobrachium nipponense | reverse complement strand
GAAGGGGCTTCACAAACAATATACATGCCCATCTATCTGTCTATCTATCTATGGTTTTAAACTGAAACAAATCCAAGGCATTTACTCATTCTTAGACTACATTCTGTTTCTCTTCAGTCACTCATTCGACCGACGATTACTTATTCTCGTGTCATAACTGCTCGAGTCGATCATTTCATCCGCTGTCCTCAGCGTCTCGGAGCTTCTGAATGACTGCTTAGTTTGCCTGACTTTTCCCGTTGACCTTTTTACTGCCGTGAGAGAGAGAGAGAGAGAGAGAGAGAGAGAGAGAGAGACGACGGACAGCCAGAACCAATCGTCTCTACTTTCCATCAGCGTCGTGTGCACTACCACGTACAGTCACTGCCAATTGTTCTTCGGGCTGATAAAGAGCAATTATCACAGAGGAAAATCAGAGGAAGAAAACTGAGGTCTCTGGACTCCTCCATTACACGAGGCTTTCGCTCTTTTATCTCCCCCACCCCCTCCTCTCTCCAAACAGTATTTTTCAGTCTAAAACTATTTAATTTCATGGAATAATATAAGGATGCTACGTAAATTCCTAGTTTTTTGGGGGGTGAGAGGGGGTTTATTTTTCAGTCCAAGAGCGATGTTATTAGACACTAGTGAAGCGCGCGCCAGAAATTTAAGAAAGCGAAATTGAATCTTCGAGGTCAGATTATTATTCAGCCGGGCTCTTTTGTGAGTCCGGAAATTTACAGTGGTAGTAGTTTGTGCATCGGCGCTCATTCGTGAATGATTTTGTTTATCTCCCTCCACATACTAACTATTTTATTCACCGCCTCTTTCTTCTCTAAGAATATTTATATGTAGTCGTGTTAGACAGTGTCGTAAAACGCCGACCACCGCCGCAGTTCGCTCTCCTGAAAGGCTTACAGCTGCGATATTTACGGTTTCTCTAAAATCTTCGCGTTTCCAGTATTTGGCAAAACCTCATTCTTGAATTTGACATGCTTTACGTCAGTTGGAAGTCTGCCAACATGCCCACATGTAAATCATTTCTGTTCGCATTGCAAAGACCACTTCCTCTTAGCTGCCTTTCTACAATAATTGTCATTGGATTTCCAAGCAGCTTTCGTTTCCAAATCTTGCCACCCATAGTTATTTAGTAGCTTTTTAAAAATTTTCCACGGGTGTTATCCTCCCAAACCTCCATGACAGTCTGCACTGAATCCCCTTTTGAGTGATGTGAATGAACGAGTCTTTATTCTAATGCATGTGATCTAAGATGCTTGGGATAAATACGAAATGAAAAGACAGAGAATCTGATAGTAAATCTCAACGCGACGGAATCTCGAGAACAAACAAACTTAAAAAGAGAGATCCTTGAATCTGATTATAATGATGAATTTGAAATATGTTGCATGAAAGCACCATTAGGGCATTGACCTCATGACAAATCGTGAAGAAAGCAAGTTATGAATCACTTGACTTGGAAAGCTGACTAAAGAAAATCTCAAACAGAAACAACAAATTCAGTATGTTGTCCTTAGCAGAAAAATGTAAATACTTCAACAATGTCATGACCCATATATGCTTAGTTTCAAAGTGAGAGAGAGAGAGAGAGAGAGGGAGGGAGTTTTGACCTAATTGATCATTTTAGAAGTATCGAAGCAATATTTCATATTTCCTTTCCGAATCGATGACATGTAAGTATTTCAGCAATTAATGTTTCTCTTAAAGAAAACCCTCTTTTGTCCTCAAGTGAAATATTCCTGTTTATTCAACTGAAAATGTATTCACACTATTTCTAATTTGGTACATTCTTGCTCCCTTAGTAGTAAACTAAAGAAAAATGTCAAAATTAGAGAAATTTGTATGTACAAATGTTTACATGATAAAAATTGAACCTCTATCTTAAAATAAGATAAATTTGTATGTACAATTGTCTACGTGATAAAAATTAAACCTCTATCTTAAAATAACAGAAATTTTTACGTACAATTGTCTATGTGATAAAAAATTAAACGTCTATCCTAAATTAGAGAAATTTGTACGTATAATTGTCTACGTGATAAAAATTGAACCTCTATCTTAAAAGAAGAGAACTTTTTACGTAAAATTGTCAACGTGATAAAAATGTAACCTCTATCTTAAAATGAGAGAAATTTGTACGTACAAATGTCTACATGATAAAAATTGAATCTCCAGACGGAAACATGGCGAGAGAAACCTTATTTCATACTAATAAGACTCCAGACCCTCTCCCATTTCATCGGGATTTCCAAAGACCCAGGAGTAAAAAGCCTTTGATTCTGTCCTTAATTCCATTTCTGTTGAGGTGACTTAGATTTTTCGTCGTTTGGAAGTAGTTTTATCCGGCGAAGAGGTCTGTCATTTAATATTATTAAAAATGGATATGCTCTCTCTCTCTCTCTCTCTCTCTCTCTCTCTCTCTCTCTCTCTCTCTCTCTCTCTCTCTCTCTCTCTCTCCTTTCAAGACAAATGGTACAACAATACATAGTAATAATTCTTGGACCACTGACACGGTTAACTAATACCTTCAACAAGAGTTTCAATTTACCTGATGGAATCTCTCTCTCTCTCTCTCTCTCTCTCTCTCTCTCTCTCTCTCTCGTGTTTCAATCATCTGATGTAATATATATTATATAACTTATTTCTCTCTCTCTCTCTCTCTCTCTCTCTCTCTCTCTCTCTCTCTCTCTCTCAAGAGAAAGGGACACGATCTGGAAAATAATTAGCAAATCAGTCATATATTCATACACTATTTATGACTGTAAGATATATCCTTGTGACTAAAGATTTGATTGTGAGGAGAGGAATTCCATAAAATTCGCTGAAATATAATATCACCCTAATCCTTAAAACTTTTTTTCCTAAATTTACTGTGTAATCCCGTCTCTCCTTTATGTAATCTCCCTTCCCCAAATTTTCCAGGTTGCGTTCAAAACTTTCTATCTCCTCCTCTCCTCTCTTCATCTTTAACACTTCACTTTCTCTCTGTTTTGGCATTCAATCTCGTCACCTACTTTTTGCAGGCCGCATTTTCCGTCGTTCGCTGGGAATTCCCATCGTTTAATCGCGGAAGTGGTGAGACTCCTTTGTATCTCTTATTCACGTCGTCCCCCAACTTGGCCCAAAGTAACCTTTGGACGCGAGTAGGATTTGAATACTGCGGCTGACACGAAGTTGGAAAACAAGTTTAAAGGCTTCTCCCTGTGGTAATTCAGTCTGATTAAATTGCGGCTAGCTTCCCGAGTGGTAACTGTTGACATTGATCTTTTAGTGACGGATGCGAAAGTTCCTCTTGGAAGGAGGTCTGGGAGTTGGGATTGTCTGAAACACTTTGCGAGTTTGGGAAGTCGGGTTATTGTCGCTTGAATCTCCTGCCGTCTCGCCCTGTTGAGATGACTACTTGAATCTCCTGCTCTCTTGCACTGTTGAAAGGACTACTTAAATCGACACACGCGAATGTTGATAAGTGCAAGCGAGAAATATCACATGAGAATAATTAAACGAGTCTTACAATAGGCTTATTTTAAGACACATGGATAAGAGAGGTGTTGGAATATTCTGTGGGAAGATTATCATGGAAAAAGAGGAAAATGGAGTCTGGTGTTTGTTAACTTTTAGACACATAAAGGGTAATAAATAATGTAAAATATTTTTACTGATGTCTTGATGTTATTAGAAGGTTTTAATAATATAGATAGATAGATAGATAGATAGATAGATAGATACATAAATTGATATGAGTGTGGAGATGTATATATCAACTTCATTTTATATTCTCCGTTGAAAATCCCCAGTATTTTTTTCTCGATAAATATTTCATGAAAACCATTTGCTAACTTTGCTACTCATTTTATTCCTCTACTCCACAGAACTTTGCTAATCGACTACCATAACCTTTAAGCTATTTATAAATGAGATGGATTCTGTTTTGTTCACCTTTTGGTTCTATTTCTTCCTAAATATCTAAATATCTTAGGAATTCCACGCAGTTTTCCGATAATTTTCATAATTCTTCTATAAACCTGTATTGAAATATATATCAAATATGAAAATAAAACTTTCTTTGCTATGAATTTCATTTCAGAAAACGTACGAGACAATACTTTGCAAGTTTTCTTTTAATAAAAATCTAACTAAAAGAATGAAAACATCCCCTGGAATGAACTTATCGTTCAGCATAATTGCGTCAATTAAAAGGAACGTAGTCATGTCACCAGATATCATGTGAAACATTTCGTTGAGAATTATGAACAGTTTCCAGCCTGTTGAATGCGCAGAAAAATTCTCTTCCTAAAATACTTTGGTAACATATGACATTCCGGAGCTCACGGGGACTATTATTAAGGGGGAAAAATCTTTTTTATTTTCCTAATATGAAAAGAGAGAGAGAGAGAGAGAGAGAGAGAGAGAGAGAGAGAGAGAGAGAGAGAGAGAGAAGTAACCATGAAAAGCGGTGAATATTCTTCAGTGATTTAAATGTCAATCTAAAATGGTAAAGAATGAATTGAAAGTTAACATTGAAAAAAAACTCCATTTAAAGTACAGAAGATTGTATATTTTGGCTTCCTCATCATCGTCATCAATTACCATGACTAATTCTATTTCCCTCCATCGCGAACATTTCTTCTCCAAACATTTTTCCCCTTTTTTCTTAATCTTCTAAGTCATCCTATTTAATCTAACGTTGGAAGATGAATGCAAGGCAGAACTGTTCTCCAGAGAGGAGTTTCCGTCACATAAATTTCCCCCTCGGACTTATAAAGAAAGGTGACTTGGGCGAACTTTGGACGAAAGCTGGAAGAAAGGCTGAGGTCATCTTTCTCTGGAATCGCAGACGATGTTTTGGGTCATCAGGGGATTCCAATCTTTTACAAAGAAATGTTTTTTCTTCTTGTTTCTTAATTTACTTTGTGATGTGATTGAGGAGAGTGACTGTTTATGGAAAAGATTAACTGGACAATATGAAAATATGAAATATAAAAGATTCATTCCGTCTTCTGATTAGATTATTATGCATCATGAAGTTACAGAAGAAGGATGTTCTTGTTGAATAAGGTGCTAAACCTATATATTTCTTAATTTACTTTGTAACATGATTTAGGAGAGTGACTGTCTGATGGAAAGATTAACTGGACAATATGAAATATAAAAGATTAATTCTGTCTTCTGATTAAATTATTATGCATCATGGGGTCAGAGAAGAAGGGTATTCTGGAATATACATAATCATTTAAAATGGTGCTAAATGTTAATTAATCTGTTAAAACAGAGAAGTGCTGCTAAATACTTCATTAATAATTAAACAGTGACAAATTAAACTTGTAAATCTAGAACCAAACGAATTAGTTTCCATGAACTGACTCAATTATAGACTCCGGAATTGCGCTTCTCATTAAGAGAGCAAAGGAGCTCTTTTGTGACCTTCAAAGGATTGTTATCTAGTCTTGATAAAAAAGAGCTTCTCATCGAACGGATAGTTGTAGACAGAGAAGGCCTTTGTATACTGCCCCCTGAAACAACAGTCATCTGGTTGATTCATTTCTTTCAGAGCAAGGAATAGGGTCCACAGTTTGTGGAATTAAGTGACACAGGTAAATTATACCTGTCTTCATCTTTTGCATATATGATAAGTAATTAATGTTGAAGATTTTACAACACCAAGTTGAAACTATCATTTCCTCCAATTGCACAGTACAACGTTCGAAATCATTTTTAATCATTCATGAAAATGTCAGCATAATTTCACTTGAAAAAAGGCAACGATATTTTCCGTCTGGAAAAAATTCAAATGCCTTAATGCTAAATTTGTTTTTGAGTTTCATCATCTAATGTTTCTCTTATCTTTCTTATATTTCAATAAATCAAACCTACGAAGTCATTTTTCTTTTTTCTCTTAACTGTTTTCACAACTCTTCATCATTCTTAGTTGCTCTAGATGTAACAATCTAGTGTTGATATCAAATTTGACGATAAATACTGTTACTCTTCATTTTGTTTCCACGTCTATTTTTCCATTCCCTTTTCTTGGAAAGTGAAGATATATATTGCAAAATAATCTCATCCTATGTTCTATCTATCTATCTGTTAGTCTATCATTGTCTTTTGTCTGTTTTTTGCACTTTTGCTATTCATTCATTCTGAAATAAAATACACAAGGCATTGTTTCACTTTTCTTCGATGATATTTATGTCAACTTTCTCATTCGTTTGTACCCCTCGTCCCTTTTCCATTCCCTTATTTTGTACTCTTCTTCAATAAGACCCTGTCTCTGTTTTTTAAATCTTTGTATTCCTGTTCGACTCGGCTTCAATTACTGTTGACATGTTACCTCGAATGTATATATACCAACTACTGCTGTGCTACACTATTTGCAAGGCTTCCACACCCTTTATGACATTCGTGCAACCCTCAACGAGGAAGGCATCCAGGGTTAATCATTTCACCACCTTTCCTCACCCACTTGTTCTTTAGTCAGCATAAGGCTACCCTTCCCAAAGTTAATTTGGGGACACGACACTCGGTGGAGAGAAAAACGAGAGAACTGGATTAAACACTTAAGAGGGAAATGGGTCTATTGTGCTCTCCATTTCTCTCTCGACCTTTTCCTCGCCTCCTTCCGTCACGTCGAGAACCAACTTTCAAACCATCCTTCCCAACGTCCTTCAAAATTATTAAACAACTAAGCAACACCATATGAGTTTCTCAGTTCAAGAAAAGGAAGACTGCCGACCCGTAATTTGGAGATGAAGACCAGAATTTTTCTGCACTGAGAATGGTACAAATAATTCAGTTTTCATTTCCATTAACAAAGAAAGCGTGCGAAGCAACAATCGTTAGTATAAGCTTTGTTATTGAGCTCAATATATCTTATTACATTACTGAGCATTTCTGGGAGTCATTATTATTCTTGGCAAGTTATAAGTATTACTAAACTGTGGAAAGATTCTGAGCCACTTTATGTCATTCATTCTCCATTTAAGACCTCTCTCTCTCTCTCTCTCTCTCTCTCTCTCTCTCTCTCTCTCTCTCTCTCTCTCTCTCTCTCTCTCTTTTAATTAAAATATTTTTATATCAATGAATGAAAACTCCAGGATTAAATCTTTAGCATGTCACTATGAGTGACATGCTAAAGATTTAAAGATTTCAGAAAAATAAATTTTCCATGGATACTGTTCTATAATCTGTTCTATATTTTTTTCCATTTTCTGTTAAGAATACTGTGTAACTGTGTCAGGATAAGAATTATTTTCCTACCAACAGTCATTCGTGATATATGAATTAATTGCCGACATTCAACTATCGGCAAAGTAATTCTATGAATGAATGAAATATGGGTTTCACATCGGGATATTTGGCTCACCTATTAACAGGAATACCACTAGCTAAGATTATTAAGTTAAATGAGATCGATGGAGAAAATAGAAAATTTGAAGAGCTAAACTGTGATCCTGTTGCCTCAATCGAAAGGGAGACATGTTTTACATATACGGCAAGGTAAACAGTAAACTGTTTATATATTGGCTCTTGGACCATGTTGGTCCTTCAGTAGAGAACTATAGAAAGTGAGTTTTTGACTGTGTATTTGTCCTGTTTCCCTGGCCGGGAGTAAAGTCTGAGTTTGCATTTCATTTATTGATATTTTTATAAATTTAAGTTTTTTTTTATTAGTGAACGAAATGTGGGGTTTTCTATCTCAGTGGACTTTCGTAAGCACTTCGGACCTTATTCCCAAGAGAGAGATCCACAAAGAACAATTACAGAAACTCACATTCTACACCACTCCACTGAGGGCTGACGCAGACCAAGAGCCAATAAATATACTGACAATATACTTGTTCCTCTCGAGGGAAATATACAACCTCACGTGTTCCCTTCAGTAATGGCAACAACTTCACATTTCCCCAACATCAAATATTCTCTTTCTTGCATCGATCCTCCACCACTTAAAGGATTAAGCAATAGTTGAACAAATCAGTCTTTAAGTGTTATGGGGTCCATAGATGAAAGGGGAGATATAATATAGGAGGAAAAGGTGAGGCTTTTGCCTTAGCTGAAGGGAAATGCTGTATTCGTCCCAAGAGATCTATAAACTACCAGTATATTTATTGGTTCGTGGCCCGTGTTTGCCTCTAGGTGGAGGACTTTAGGACTTGGGAGTACATCATTGTGTTTTGTTTGTTTTTCTGCAGGATAAACAAACAATAGCTCTTCGCCCACCGTCTTGGTAACAGGTGAAATTGTTATCTAACAACATAGATTTATTGGTGTAGAATGGCCACAACCAAAGAGATCTATATTGAGTTTTGCAACATTCACATACACAAATGAGAATCCTATTATAAGGTATGACTCAATAGCTACTTGTACCTTACTTATGAAAGTTATCGGATCAGTTTATAACTCACTAAATTCTAAAATAGAATAATTTATAAAGCTTTTGTATAGAATATTAAAAACCTACTGTGTCTCCCAAGATAACCTTAGTATCAAAGATCAACGAAGTCACTACTCATCCCATTGCAAACCCTGTCACAGAAATTCCCACAGGGAGACAACGAAGGTTCTATAGTAGATTCACATCAACCGTGCATCCGATGCCTAGGCCCGTCCCTTAGGACGCTCCTGATTGACTGTTGATAAGTCAACCATAGGGCTGGAAACTCTCAGTCTCTCGAGAGAGTTCACATAGGTAGGATGTATTTCTGCCACTCCTAAGGGATACTTTTGAAAGACGTATCCCTCAGGAGAGGTGGAGCATAGATCGTACCCATGCCAACTCTCGAGAGAGACTGAGAGTTTCCAGCCCAGTGACTGGCTTATCAACGGCCAATCAGGAGCGTCGTAAGGGACTGTCCTAGACATCAGGTGCACGGTTGATGTGAATCTCCTATCGTATGTAGGTCCTTTCATGATTAATAGACTGACGGAAAAGAAGAATAGTTCACATAACTTTAGAATATAGATTACCCTTTTTAACTTGAATCATTCCACTATAGAGATATTTCCCCTTTCTTCTAAATTTTTAGCCATTAATTGCATTTTGTAATTTCTGTTGAAATCAATTCTATTTCCTATCCGGAGTTGTTAGTGGTTTCATTGTAATCACGTTATAAATTTCAGTATTATTTAAATAATTGCTCAATCTTTCTTCTTTGATGTGCTGTTTTTTTCTTTAAAACAAAACACGAACGGAACGAATTTCATTTCTATGACATCATAACCGAAGGCAACCTATTTTAATGTCTCATAAATCTCTGTCTCGGGCTTATAAGGAAAAGTGACGGAAGGTTCAAGTCATTTTTAGCAGTAAAGCAAAGGAAAAAGGAATTCCTTCTTTCAACTAATATTCAACGGATGTGACTACTAGAAGAAACATTATTATTTTTCTGCGTAAGTTAAAACCGTGGTGTAAGAGAGTGAAAAGAAAAATGTGACGATATTTCTAAAAGTTGTATTATGAATGCAGTTCTTGCATTCCTTTATTCTTTCTGCGTGATCAAAGGAATATCATCCTGGATATATTTTCAGTTCTTGAATATTTCAAGTAGACCATTCAAAATTGGAAGATGCAAAATATACCGGAAGATGCATTAGCAATTCTCTGGTAGACATTAGAGGTGCCTCACACTGAGGGACCTGGGGCAACCCGAACAATATGTAAGGTCTGTAATCTCTCTGAAGCTGAAGGATACAAGAATATGATACATCAGCTGAGAAGGTAAATGAACACCTTAGGATGTAGATTAAATATTAGATATGACAATGACACTGAAGTAATACAGTTAAAAATCCATATATGTTCAATTACGAGCATATACAAATGTATTGTGAATCCACCACCTCATACCTGATCCACGTAAGCGTATACGTCATTGAATCAGATATCAATTTCGTCTTTTTGGAAAATAGGATGAAATTGAAGGGATACGGAAAGTTCTGAAACGGCCAAAAAAAAAAATGCTATTAAAAATGACCCATATCAGTTGGTCATGAACTCGTGTCCTTGGGGACAAATTAAAATCATGGACTGGAAATTGTAGGATGAAACGATTCTCGCAAACTGGAAGCAATTTTTTTTCATTCTTCTCTCTTGGTATATATATATATATACATATATATATATATATATATATATATATTTATATATATATATGTATATATATATTATTTATATATATATATAATATATATAGTATTGATATATATCTATATATTATATAGTATAATTATTTTATATATATATATATCTATATATATATATATATATGTATATGATATAGTATTATTCTATAATATATATATGCATATGTATGTATGTAAATGAATACATATATATGTACATTTTTTTTTATTTATTTATCTCACAAAATTGTCACACAAATTAGGTCTGTGTAAATATATTCATATTACACGTATTATTATTCGATAAGACGGGATAGTCTAGGTTCCGTATTTTTTAAAACTACAAATTACAAACTCTCGAAGACATAGTCTTTTTCTTCAGGCACCGATATTTATATATATATATATATATATATATATATATATATATATGTGTGTGTGTGTGTGTGTGTGTGTGTGTGTGTGTGTATATATCATTTTTAACTTCACTGGAGACTGAGAGTTCGGGCGACAACCTAAGAATGCTGATGACTCTTTTTTGGGAGGTATGATGTTAAAGTTCCCTACCTAAGCATATCAGTGACAAGGTGCTTTTGAAAACTGGCTGCAACCAGTTACCGAAGGGTGTGAATTCATGTGTACGTGTGCGCCTCTTCCATTCATAATGGCATCTTTAGCCAAAACTATGGGGAGACTTACGGAGAGGTCTGTGCGAGAAAGGCAGAGCCCCGATGGCGTATTCCAAGGAGTTTCCTTTTGAAAGTGTGTGATATTCAAAGCTGCAATGGGTAAGAGTTAATGTGATTTAGCCAAAGTTCTGGCTTAGTTGTCTGTTTTGATATTTTGTAAAGATGTTCTATTTCATTTAATCTTTTGACTTTGTCTTTACAATTGTGTGTTCTCACTAGTGCGTTCTCCTGTCTTTTAAACAGGCGGATCTAGTGGAGGGGACTAAGTGTCCTAGTGGAGGGAACTATAATATTTTGGAGAAGATATAATTGGTGTTTGACTATTACTGATTAAGACTATTATTTACCGGGGGTTATCTGAGTTAATTGAAGTATGAGTTATCATTCTATTAATTATTCTGTAAGAATCTGAATTATTCAATTAGTACTTTGCTTTGAATAAACGTATATTTTTGTAGCTCCAACTCTGATTTGGTGACCTTAGATGATGGAGTGAAGGTTGAGAGAGAGAGAGGGAGAAAGAGAGATAGAGAGGGGCTATTACCGGTGTCTGAGAGAGAGAGAGAGAGAGAGAGAGGAAGGACAAAATGTTACCAGATCGCCTTCCACTATGGCTAAACGCTTACCAAATATTAGAATCACGGGAGCGATGCTCCCGTTGTTAATAGTGGTAGCATTCGGTGGTCGAACGAAAAAGCCTTTTGTGAGATTAGTATCAGCTATAAAATGCTGTTTTCAGAGTGTCTGATTGTGGGAATGTGTTATATTTCAGTTAATAACTTATGGGGGTTAAGGTGTGTCCATCCGTGGGTATGGTACTGAGCCAGAGAGATTGTACTAGAGTCATCAAATTTGCCCATGGTGATGCCTCGAGGGAGTTGGGCACAGTCAGTTAGAACTGAGAGTCTGTGAATGCGGTTCCCGAGATGTCTGCGTGTGTGTGTGTATTAGTGTGTTTGTGATTGCGCAGATTCCGGGGTTTTCTTTCATTGTGAAGGGGTAAGTGTTACGCTCTGTGTTTTTTTTTTTTTTTGAGTCCTGGGGGGGTTTTTTGAATCATTTTGTGAGTTATGGGATTGGTTTAGGATACCACATTTTTTCCCCATAGGAGTAGAAAGTGAGGTATTTTTTTATTGGCACATATTAGAAGAGACGCATTCGTCTTTGTTTAATACATACATGTGTATGAATGGTTTTCATACATGCAAAACTGTTGCTTGAATTGCATTCCTTGCCTGGAGATAGAGCGCCCACTTGTTCTTACGCGGTCAGCGCTATTTCTGCTGAACGGAGCGAGGGGTATTGCAAGGGGAAGGTGATTAGTGGTCTGCCTCGCGGGACATTGCTTGACCGGGAGGATGAAGCTCTTTTTTTTTAGTGGGGGGTGAACTTCTGTTTTTTTTTCTTTGAGTCGGGGCAATGGGGACGAGTTTGCCCTTGGATAAGGAATTTCCAATGCCAAGGACATCATCTGATAACCACTGGGGAGATGATGTGACATGCCCGTAAGGTTTTTTTTTTAGAAAGAGACTTTCTTTCTCTTGAGTGAAGAGAAAATGGGATGTGGTGTAAGTTTTCCTTATGCTTTGGAAGGCATAATTATAAATGGGGACACAGTGATTATTTGTTTTTTAATGGAGATTTGATTGGTGTTGGGGATATTACTTTAAAATGGTGCTGAGTGATGGTGATTGCCGAGTGGTGGTGAATGGTGATGCCCGGTGGTGCTGACTGATGATGATTGCTGACTGATATTGTCAGGTGGTGTCACCATTGGTGGTGGATGGGTGCCTTGTGTTGTATCTGATGATACCGGTGAGTGGTGTTGATTTTTGTTGTGGCAATGGTGGTGTATACTGGGGAAACGGTGTTGATTTTGGAGTGTGGCAATATTGGTGTATACTGGGGAATGGCAATATTAATGCCCTTGCTTGAGATGTTTTACTGGAGAATTCTTATTATCATTATTATGGGAGATATTTTAGGAGGGTTACTCAAGTAGAATATCATTACTTGAGACATATTTTACAGGAGATTTGAGATATTTCATGGCAGATTATTTTATAATTATTACAGATAATTATATTATGGAGAATTATTACAATGAATTATGGGAGAAGTTTTGTGGTTAATTATTTATTGAGTTTCTATGACTTTGGAGAATGTGTCAGTGGTTCATGGGTGATGAATCTGGCTGAATTTTGGTGAATTGTGCTGAATTTTGCTGAACTTTTGGTGAATTTTGTGCTGAATTTTTGGTGAATGGGCAAGCATTAACATTGTTGATGTTTTTATACTAATATCTGGTGATACTTCTGATACTGATAGTTCTGATATTGGTGTTATTTTTTTTTATAATTACATGGGTGTTGTAATGCTATCAAGGGTGATGTTGTTGTTTTTTTTGTGGATATGGGAGGAACTAACAACACATTTGTTGTTTTTCTATTTTTTTATGAGTTCAGCAGGAAATTGCTTGACATCTACGTGAGTCACGGGGGATAGTTAACAGTGCCGTTGATTTTTCTTTTTCCCCTTTTTGGATGTTAGCCATCACTGACGTAAGTTTTTTTTATCATGGGCGAGTTTGAATTTATTTTTCTCTCCAGTTTGTGTGAATTTTTTTTTAATATCTCAGTTCGCAACTTGGAGTCATTGTTCGGGAACGTGTTGATGATTTCAGCTGTTTGATGCTGCAGAGAGATTTATGGGAGAATTTTTGCATTACTTTGAATACATACAAAATGGCACTACATTTTTTTTTCTGGATATTTGTGTTCCAGAAGTTGTGAGTTTCTTGGACAATCCCTTTGTTGTATTTGTGACAACTTTGCCAGAGATAGGAAACTTGGTTAAGTTTCTAGTGGCTTATGTCGTAGTGCATATGGAGAAGTCTTTACTTAGACTCTTTGAATCTGAAGTTTTGTTATAATGAGTTGTGGCACACTGGTGATTTATTCTAGAATTTCCTGGGTACTTTTATTTGCCGAGTTTTTGCCCTTTCTTAGCAGTTATGCTAAACAGTGTTTATAGTTTTTTACTATAACATTGAGATATTTTCCTGGAGAATTGGAGATATAATTTGAGGTATAATATTTTTGGCCATTTGATATTTTATTTATTTATTTGGAAATATGCCACAGTTTAGGCCTATGGTGCTGAGAGCTGTTTAGTTCAATTATTTTGCAGCCATTTTTGTTGCAAATGGATCACCTTTATGAGGAGATATGTGGCAATATTTTTTGAGTGTGTCAGCTAGGTGCTTTGAGTGCATTTTTTTGGAGGTGGAGTTTCATTTTTTATTATCCTGTTTTATTCCACATGGAGTTATTGGTGAAATAGAGGCAAGTATTTTTTATTCGCCGAAACAGAGGTCAACATTTTTTATTGCTGGAGTGGTGGTTTTATTAACATGTGGTTATTGGTGAAATAAGAGGGAATATGGAGTGGTGTCGTTATTAATTAAATGGAGGTAATATTCTTATCACCGGAGTGGTATTATTATTAAGATGGTGACTTATATATATATATATATATATATATATATATATATATATATATACTATAGTATATATATATATATATATATATATATATATATATATATATATATATATATATATATATATATATATATATAATATATATATATATATATATATATATATATATATATATACATATATGTATATGTTTATATATATATATATATATATATATATATATATATATATATATATATATATATATATATATATATATATATAATGAGATGGCATTAATCTTTGGTGGGTTGACCTTTTTTTTGTGGTTATGATTTTTTTTAGTTGAATTCCTGGAGTTTTTATGAGCCAAGAGAAGGGTTCTGTGTTCCTTTTGGTTTCGTGACTAATTGGAGGCGAGTGGCATTACTGCAGTGTGGTCCTATGGAGATGTTGCATTTTTTATATTCACCAGAGAGTTATTTTTTAGTGGCATATAATAGCTGAATTGTGAGTTTACCGTAGTTTTTTTTTCCCGGATAGGTGATAATTTTTTTTATATAGTTGGGCAGTATCATTAGTGAGAGTTATGTCTTTGAGACAAATTTTGAACACCTTAGTCATATCCTGGAGATAATTTTTTGAAATGTGCTTACTTGGTGTCAGTATAGAACATTTTTTTGAGAATCATGGGTTTCCGAAGTTGGAAGTCCGACTAGACATTTTTATGCTGCAGTTCGAGCACCTGACATGTCCGCAGGTGGATTTTTGCTGAAAATGTTGTGATGAGTCTGATTGCTGACTCTTTTCCTCTAGTGGTGATTGCTCAGAGTTTTTGCAATATCTGAAAATGTTGACCATAGCATTTCATGAAAATGCACGTGTAAGGGGTTGTTTTTTGGCCATGTTCGGTAGCTTGAAAAGTTGCGCTGGGAAAATTCCATAACTATACATATGGCATTTGTGGGGAAAATGCGGGGTTATGCATATCATGCATATGTTATGTGCTTTGTGATGGGGGAAGTTCACTTATTGTTGTTATCTTCTTTTTATTTTTATTTTTTTTCCTTTTCCTACAAGGGATGTAATTTATCGGGGTTGTGATTTACATAAATGCGCGTTTTGAGATTAATTATATGAGCAGTGAGAAGTTCTTGCTGTCAGACATTGGAGAATTTTTTACTGATATCAGAGCTTGAGTGAACATTTTTGATTTTCGGGGCTGGGCTTGTTACGTGATTTTTTTTTCTTGGGCTCATTACCTTTTTCCTTCTTTTTTACTTGTGAGAATTTGCGAGTTTGAAATATGATGGCAGAAGTCCGTGGACTTACTGTGAGTTTTGGAGTGTGTGTGCTGGTGTGTGAATTTGGTGAAGTTTTTTTTATTATTGGAGAATAAAGTTCGAGAACTTAGTATTTTTTTTCTTTGCGGGGTTGTGATAATGACTTATGATTAAGTGGTCATATGGAGTTCCTTCACGAGTTGAAGTTAGAAATTAGTTCAGTGGTCATATTAAATGGAGTTAATTGGGAGACGTTCAGTTAGTATTTCTGAATTTTTGTGGTCATGATTTGATAGAAGTAGTATGTCTGGGGTTAATTTTCTTTTTTGATTGACCGATGACTTGACTGACATACTTAAACACACCATAATCGTCATTCCCCGACACTAGCAAGACGCCCACCAGCTGTTGCAGAGATGTTGCTGTCGTTTGCCCACTTACGAGAGTTTCTTCGAGTCTACAGAGTTCTACAGCACTTTTGGGTATACATAAGCCATTAGATGTCTTCCGCAGGGAGGCGTTTCGCCTTCCTACAGCGTGCTACGAGTCTGTGCATGCAGTTGCAGACAGAGGGAGATTCAAGTATCCAAGATGGAGAGAAAAGTTTCTACACCCAATTGTTTTTGGAGATGAAGCGTGATAGACAAGACTTTGTGCTGCCAGAGACGTGCAGTTATTACTATATTTTGTGTTTTGAGCCGGCCAGGATGGTGGCTGAGCTAATCTGTAAAAAGGAGGAATGTACATACTTATCATTTTTAACTTCCCTGGAGACTGAGAGTTTGGGCGACAACCTAAGAATGCTGATGACTCTTTTTTGGGTGGTATGATGTTAAAGATCCTTAACTAAGCATATCAGTGCCATGAGGGCTTGTTCAAGGTGTCTTTGAAAACTGGCTGCAATCAGTTACCTAAGGGTGTGAATTCATGTGTACGTGTGCGCATCTTCTGTTCATAATGGCATCTTTAGCCAAAACTATGGGGAGACTTACGGAGAGGTCTGTGCGAGAAAGGCAGAGCCCCGATGGCGTATTCCGAGGAGTTTCCTTTTGAAAGTGTGTGATACTTCAAGCTTCAATGGGTAAGAGTTATTGCGATTTAGCCAAAGTTCTGGCTTACTTGTCTGTTTTGATATTTTGTAAAGATGTTCTATTTCATTTAATCTTTTGACTTTGTCTTTACAATTGTGTGTGCTCACTAGTATGTTCTCCTGTCTTTTAAACAGGCGGATCTAGTGGAGGGGACTAAGTGTCCTAGTGGATGGAACTAGAATATTTTGGAGAAGAGATAATTGGTGTTTGACTATTACTTATTAAAACTATTATTTACCGAGGGTTATCTGAGTTAATTGAACTATGAGTTATCATTCTATTAATTATCCTGTAAGAATCTGAATTATTCAATTAGTACCTAGCTTTGAATAAAAGTATATTTTTGTAGCTCCGACTCTGATTTGGTGACCTTAGATGATGGAGTGGAGGTTGCGAGAGAGAGAGAGAGAGAGATGGATGGAGAGAGAGAGAGAGAGAGAGAGGGGCTATTACCGGTGTCTTGCTGAGAGAGAGAGAGAGAGAGAGAGAGAGAGAGAGAGAGAGAGAGGAAAAACAAAGTGTTACCAGTTCGCCTTCCACTATGGCTAAACGCTTACCAAATATGAGAATCACGGGGGCGATGCTCCCGTTGTTAAGAAATATATGTATATATATATATATATATATATATATATATATATATATATATATATATATATACTCATATATATATATATATGTGTGTGTGTGTGTGTCAATATATATATATATATATATATATATATATATATATATATATATATATATATATATATATATATACATATATATATATATATATATATATATATATAATATATATATATGTAGGTGTTTGTGTGTGTGTGTTTGGGTGTGCACTTTATGGAACAATCTAACCGTACGATTTGTTTATCCATTCCTCTACAATATTTGCTAGTATTATAAATATAAACCTCCCACACAGATTCCCTTTGGTAATAAAACCATCAAAAAATATTTCCCCAATATCGCCCTTTGAGTGATGTGAAGCAATCGCCTCTTAATCCACCTGATCTCGGACGGTCGAGATCGATGTGAAGATGAGAGGTAAGAGAGGCTGAGAATAAAAAGGAGGGAAATGGAAATGTACAGGAAGAAAAATAGAAAGGAAGTAAGTAAGGAGGAAAGTTCAGGGAAATCTCATCAATAGAATGGGGAGAATCTCGTAATGATGCGGCTAATAGATGTGAAGAAATCATCGATCGAATTAGGAGTGAATGATGATTATTATTTTCAAAAGAATAACCATCTTTCAAAAGTATCCCTCAGGAGAGGTAGAAATACATCCTACCTATTTGAACTCTCTCGAGAGACTGAAAGTTTCAAGCTTATCAACAGCCAATCAGGAACGTCGTAAGGGACTGGCCTATACATCAAATGTTCGGTTAATGTGAATCTACTATAGAAGATTTGTCCTAATGTTAAGGACGCAGGTTTGTTTGTTAGTTATGAAAAATACGAATCTTAAAATTAGTTATGAAAAATACGAATTAAAATAAGTGCGAACATTTTAAAATGCATCCTTTGATATGTGGATATTGATCTTACATCCTAAATATCAAACTTGGTTTAGAATACGATGGAAAAAAAATTACAATCAAGGAATAGATAAATCAGTGAGATTGATTATCAAAAGCCGTAATAAAAAAAAACACGAGTGATAGATGAGGCAATATTAGTGATAGATAGGTCACAAAACGTCCCCTGGACATCATTGAGGACGTCTTTTTGTCATCAAATGATTGCCTGAAGAAGATAGATGACGGGTGTAGACTGATAGAAAGTAATGATGTCATAGAAAACGTGGGGCTACGAAGACATATAGAGGAGAAAAGAGAGAAGATGAAGAACAAATTAATACCGTGACATAGATAACGAAAAAATAATTCATCATTGATACATGAACGTTCAGAGTAAAATATATCATTTATCAGCGATAAAATGATATAATAAGTGAACGTTCAAAGCACAAATAATTAATTTTGTTTATTTTATTCCCTGTAAGAGATTAGAATGAAAAGCTCTAATATTTGACTCAGTGTTGCTTGACTCATTACTTCGTTATTTTCTATTCCGATGTTCAAAATCAGGAGAGAACACAGACATGCAGCGTTGAATATTCACACCAAAAGTGCAAAAAAAATGAATTAAAATATTTGAGAACTTGATTCAAGAAAACAGCATTCATATAACCTTTAAAACCAATACTAAACGTATCTTGTCCAGCAGAATCATACAGAACATAAAAGTTATTTTCATTACATATTGTAATCCTCGTCTAGGCTTAAGTCAGAACATAATATTACTTATTTTCGTTACTTAGTCTAATCATCGTCTTGGGCTAAATCAGGCGAATTAATCTTATGACAGAAACCCTTCGAATAGCGTCTATGAACTCTTAGAAATTTATCATTTTGCTAACAACTGGAAAGTCAAAACAAATTCAACTCATTGTTTTGTTTCCACTAGAAAAGTCAAGGACAAAATGGGAATAGTCTTGTAAAAAATGGAGAGAGAGAGAGAGGAGAGAGAGAGAAGAGAGAGAGAGAGAGAGAGAGAGAGATTTATACATAACTAGATTTTTCAACAGCAAGAGTTAAAGCATTCTAAAAATTTATGAGTTATTAATACGTACCTTTAATCTGAGCTGGTAACTTTGAACATAACTCAAAGTTTCAACTCAAAATGCATCCAAGGTAGGGGTGACAATGGCTCATTATGATATTTTCCTTAATTATAAGTCATTTCTTTTTATAAAATTATACTGAACCCGAACTCCTCAAGTGCAGAAATATCTGCGGTTGTCAAGACGAACGTCTCGCAAGAAGCATCCTTTGAAGGAGGGACTATTTCTCCTGACTAACAGGACCACAGATTCCTTCCCACTTACCCGCGACATTCAAAGAACCCAGAGAAAGAAAACTTTGTCTCTGTCTCAATTCCATTTCAGTTAAGACGACCTCGATTTTTCATGAATTTGGAAGCAGCTCCGTTTTCGGCGGTCGAGTCGGTCTCCTAATGTACATAAAAGAAAGACGACATTTCTAATATTACTCTCTCTCTCTCTCTCTCTCTCTCTCTCTCTCTCTCTCTCTATCTATCTATCTATCAATCTCTCTCTATCTATCTATCTATCTATCTATCAATCTATCTCTTTCTATCTATTTATCTATCTATCATCCTATCTATCTCTCTCTCTCTCTCTCTCTCTCTCTCTCTCTCTCTCTCTCTCTCTATCTATCAATCTCTCTCTCTATCTATCTATCTATCTATCTATCAATCTCTCTCTCTCTCTCTCTCTCTCTCTCTCTATCCACCTTGTATCAGACGGTCTCTACAAAATCATTTTAATGCAAATGTGCTTCCACCTGCAATTAAAACAAATGTCAAACTGATAAAGGTTTTTTGCCGTGAAATTCTCAATACAAAATGACATACATATTTCATCTTAACCAGCTGAAGAAATTTCCGTAAAATCGTTGGACTCCTGGTTCGAATTTCATCAAAGGAATTCAGGCTAACTCGCTGAATTACATCGCCTTAATCACCGAGCCTCTCATTCAAAATTTCTATTCAGTCGAGTGGATCTTTGTCACCCTTCATCAGCCATTCAGTCAGGAGTTCCCTGCTACCCTCCCCACCCCCAGGCCCCCATTGCCTCCCTGCTCCCCCCACCCTCGCACCTTCCCTCTAGTGGCACCTCCCTTTTCATGGTCTTTTTCATGGTCTGTTTCCAAGTCAGATACTTTATCAAACCATGAGTAAACCCATTCATGAAGTTATGCATGGTAACAATGTTTACATTATGCATGTGGTACTCCAACTCAGCCTTTAGAGTCAAGTGGGATTTCACTGTTCAGGATGACTCATCCGGAACACAAGATAACCTCCTCCTCGAAGTAATGTAGTCTGTTTAAATCGAGGTAGACTTTCACAATGGTAACTGTTGAATGAGATCATTTAGTGACTGATGAGAGAGATCGTCTTAAAAGAACATCTAGCTATTTATTCTGTTGGGCGGCAGGATTGTCAAAAGTCCTGTCTCTTCATCTCCCTCTCAATCCATTGTTTCTTCTTCTTCTTCTTCTTCTTCTTCTTCTTCTTCTTCTTCGTCTTCTTCTTCTTCTTCTTCTTCTTTTCCAAGCATCACCGGATGGTATACATAGAGCTAGGATACTCTATGAAAAAGGAGAATATGAAATGTTACAAAGACAAAAACCCGCGATTATATAAGTCCAGTTAAACTCAATCAGCAATAACAGGTACAAAAAAACGTGATTCAACATAGCTTCTGGAAGCCCTTTCAAAATACCTTTAGATGTCTTTGCATAAGTTTGTACGGTAAAATATTGGTGCCATATTTTGATGTGGCATGACGTTCCTCAAAGTTTGGGATAAATATGTTAACCATTAAGTCTTTAAACATTTAGAATTCATTTATGACCCTTGCTTTTGAATATAAATTATAAATGTTGGGTATTATGCATGGAGTAAAAATCTCTTCTGTCGCTTCAAGGAATGAAAATGGAATATATAGTGTTACGTCATGGTGTCTTGAATGCAGAACAGTGTGGTGCAGAAAACTGTGAGAATGAGTACTTGTGTATGACAATACAATTCTTTATAAAAAAAAATCAATCCTTCAATCCAATGTAAATTTCAGTGGGTAGGATGACGTGGCAGAAAAGTGTTCTTCTCTCTCTCTCTCTCTCTCTCTCTCTCTTTACCCATCAGTCTTTCTAGTTTCTAGGGTATTCAAGTAATTCGAAATAATCAAAGGTTCTCTCTCTCTCTCTCTCTCTTTACCCATCAGTCTTTCTAGTTTCTAGGGTGTTCAAGTAATTCGGAATAATCAAAGGTACTTCTCTCTCTCTCTCTCTCTCTCTCTCTCTCTCTCTCTCTCTCTCTCTCTCTCTCTCTTTACCCATCAGTCTTTCTAGTTTCTAGGGTGTTCAAGTAATTCGGAATAATCAAAGGTTCTTCTCTCTCTCTCTCTCTCTCTCTCTCTCTCTCTCTCTCTCTCTCTCTACCCATCAGTCTTTCTAGTTTCTAGGGTGTTCAAGTAATTCGGAATAATCAAAGGTACTTCTCTCTCTCTCTCTAGTAGCCATCTTGCTTGGTGAGACGTACCCGCGTGAAGTCAGATTAATCAACAGATATCACAAGTTTAACATACGACTAGAATTTGAGAAATATCTAGAAGTGTTCGTGAACTATCGGTGATAAGATTAGTGTGAAAATAGTAGGATAAAGCGTCTTCTAAGTTAGTTTAACAAGTGTAATACTGAAATCAGAACAAGATGGCAGTAAGTTCCAACTGCGGGAAAAGGTGGCGTAATTTAGCTTGCTTGGCAGATTCGCAATACGATGAGGTAGCAGGAAGGGAACTGGCATTTCTCATCTATGAAATCAGCAACAGTCCTAACCAAAAAGATACAAAAGCATTCATAGATATATTAGAAGGATATAATCCTTCAAACTGGAACAAATCTAATGAAAACATCTTGAAAATAATTGAAGAAGTTCCAAATAAAATCCAAGTGGTCAAGAGACTCATAAAGAAAATATACATAAACCAACATATTCCGACAAAGAAAATGAATAAGGTGAATCTTGTGAATATCCTAATAGATGCATTAGGAAAAAGAATGCCAAAAGCATGCAAACTGTGTAAGGTTTGGTTTATATGCATAGTCAATCCACAAAACCTAATCAGAAAATGTGCTGCATGCAAACATTCCGACCCATCCACAGTGTGCTGAGGTAATGCAAGATTTGAGAAAAGATACAAGAATTTTTTGTTCAACATGTCTATCATGGATAGACAATGTTATTAAATCAAGATTGAATGTACAAATAGTTGAGGATGAAGAAGAAGAGGAAGAGGAAGAAGAAGAAGAAAAGAAGAAGAGGAAACGGAAGAGAAGTAAACAAAAATGAAATGACAGAAAAAAATAAGGAAAACAAAGAACAAGATAAAAGTATGGATGCAGAGATCTCATTGATACTACATATGAGGCAATAAAACAGCATACCTACGAAGAAATAAATTACGATATGACAACAGAAAAGCAAATCCCGAAGAGGCTCTACCCAGAATCTACACAATGACGGGAAAGAGGAAAAAATAGACAAGAAAGACAAAATCTGCAACCTTTTGAAAAAAAAGAGGGAATTGCAGATTTGGAGAAAGATGTTACTACAAACATCCTAAGGTATGTCACAACTATGAAATATATGGTAAATGTGCATACTTAGATGGCTATGGATGATTGCAGAGATCTGCATCCAAAAATATGTAAAAACCTAAAAGAAGGAAAAGGATGTAAGTTCGACAAAAAATGCAAATATATGCACCCTGTAGCCATGAATCATAATCAAATAAATAACCAACCAAGTAATAAAATCCAAAATAAGAAAGAAACAAATAAAGAGAGAAATCAAGAATATCAGGTAAAAGAGAAAAGCAAACCACCAATTAGATAATGCAGAGGTGTCAGCAAAAATTTCAAAGCATCAGCTCCGAAATTCTACTCAAGAGATAATAACTGTATTTATTATGCAAGAGGATATTGCAGAAACGGAGAAAATTGCAGATTCAGACACAAAATGAATAATTATGATGAAGGAAGATCAAATATTATGGAAAAGTTGGATTTTTTAATGTCAGAATTTCTGGAAATGAAAAAAAGAACAACATACCAGAACAGGAAAGAGACATTTGGGAAATCCTTATTACTACCAATATTAAATGAAGGAGAAAACACGCAAACCATCATAGTGATGAATGCGCAGGGTTTAGTTACGAGTAACTCAAAAAGAAAATAGAGTACTTAGAAGAACTAACACAAAATGAAAAGAAAATAGATATAATGAATATAAGTGAAACCTGGTATTCCCAAGAGACTGGGAATGATGATCAAATAAAAGGGTTCCAAACTTATAGATCAGATAGAAAAAATAGGAATCAAGGGGGAACCGCAATATATGGGAAAGACAAAAAACAAGGAAAAATATATGAGAAATATAGTAACTCAGAATGTGAACTAATAGCGGTAGAATTTGAATCTGAAAATGATGAACATAGTAATATATAGACCTTCCTAATACTAAAGAGTTTGACTTAATAATTGAAAAATTGGATGATATATGTAGAAATCACAAGGACTGGAACTATTCTCCTATCTTGGTGACTTCAACTTTCCTTTCGTAGAATGGAAAGAAGAACGAATAGGAGACTGTGGTTGTACTTATACATATAAAAAAGGAGAGTAATAGTAGTGCAGAAGATAAGAGGCAATTTGAAAAGCTATTAGATATGCTACTAGAATACAACATTCAACAAATAAATCACCTGCCAACAAGAAAGGAAAATACTTTAGACCTAGTATTTGTGAACGAGATGAATTATGTTAAAGAAATAATAGTTTATAATGCGAGTATTTCAGATCATAATGTCATAGAATTAACAGTTCATTCCAAAGCAAGTGAAAATAGAGATAAGCAAGAAATGAAAAAGTGGGAAGGATATGGAAATACAACTTCTACAGTAAAATATAAAATGGTCAGAAATTAATGAAGAATTAAACAAAGATTGGGATAACATTTTTCGTAAGTGATGACATAAGGGTAAATACGGAGATATTATATAAAATATTGGAGAAAATAGTGGATAAATATATACCGAAGAAGAAAAGTAAAACATCATTCATGCATACCAAGAGACAGAAGGATCTTGTTCCAGAAAATCAAAAAGTGGAAAAAAGGTCTTGCAAAAGAAAAAAATGCATGGAAAGTTATAGAACTAAAAAGTAAGATAGAAAATGCAGAACAAAAGATTATACAATCAAAAGAAAATGAAAAACGGGACTTGGAAGAAAAAACCCTATTAAATATCAAACAAAACCCCAAACTATTATACTCATATGCGAAGAAGATGAATAAAGGAAGAATAGAAATAGGCCCTCTGAGAATTGAAGGGAGATTAACGAATGAAAAAAAGGAAATTTGCAACATACTGGCAGCAAACGATATAAGAGAGAATTCACCCCTAGAATAGATAATGAAGATAATGATATAGAAGTAAGGGACGAAAAAAAATAGTGAATATTTAGCTGACATAGAAATTAATGAAGCTGATATTGTGCAGGCAATTAATGAAATTAAAAATGGAGCTGCTGCAGGGCCGGATGGAGTCCCTGCTATCTTGTTAAAGAAAGTAGTTCATTCTATCGCAAAGCCACTTGCAATATTATTAAGACAAAGTGTAAGATTACAGGCAAGATTTATGATGAGCACAATTAGCATATATCACCCCTACTTTCAAAAGTGGATCAAGACTAGAGGCAAGTAATTATAGGCCTGTGAGGTCTAACATCACATATTATGAAAGTGTATGAAAGGGTAATGAAGAAAAATATTATGAAACATTTAATAAAAAATAATTTGTTTAATATAGGACAACACGGTTTCGTACCCGGAAAAAAGTACACAAACCCAACTGTTAGTCCACCGTGAGAACATATTAAAAAATATGAAAAGCGGAAATGAAACAGATGTGGTTTATCTAGACTTTGCAAAAGCTTTTGACAAAGTACGACCATAATTATATTAGCAAAGAAAATTAGAAAACACAATATCGTAGATAAAGTAGGAAGATGGTTAAAAGAATTTTTACACAACAGAAAACAGATAGTTATTGCAAACGATGAGAAATCGGATGAAACCAAGGTATATCCGGTGTGCACAAGGTACGGTGCTAGCTGCAATATTGTTTGTTATTATGATTGAAGACATAGACAGTAATGTTAAGGATTTCGGTAGTGAGTAGTTTCGCTGATGACACAAGAATAAAAAAGTAGGAGAAAAAATTTACTTGTGATGAAGATAGGTGGAACGCTCTACAAAGAGACCTTAACAAAGTATATGATTGGGCAGAGGTAAAATAGGATTGGTATTTAACTCTGATAAATTTGAATCAATTAAATTTATGGAGACAGAGAAGGAAAGCTATATGCATATAGGGGACCTAATAATGAGACAATCACAAATAAGGAAGCAGTTAAAAGACCTTGGTGTGATGATGAATAGGAACATGTTATGCAATGATCAAATAGCCATTCTGTTGGCAAAATGTAAAGCAAAAAATGGGAATGTTGTTACGGCACTTCCCAAAACAAGAAAAAGCTGAACACATGATTATGCTTTATAAAACATATGTTCGTAGTCCACTTGAATATTGCAATATGATATGGTACCCACACTATCAAAAGGATATTGCACAAATAGAGAGGGTACAAAGGTCCTTTACAGCTAGAATAGAAGAAGTTAAGGACCTAGACTACTGGGAAAGACTACAATCCTTAAAATTATATAGTCTGAAAGGAGAAGAGAAACGCTACATGATAATTCAGGCATGGAAACAGATAGAAGAATAACAGAAAATATCATGGAACTAAAAATATCAGAAAGAGCAAGCAGAGGTAGATTAATAGTGCCCAAAACTATACCAGAAAAATAAGGAAAGCACCCACAGAACATTAATCCACTACGCACAGCATCGATAATGCAGCGTCTATTCATGCGTTGCCAGCTCATCTGAGGAATATATCAGGAGTGAGCGTAGATGTGTTTAAGAATAAGCTCGACAAATATCTAAACTGCATCCCACCCAGACCATCCAGATTGAAGATGCAAAATATACCGGAAGATGTACTAGCAACTCTCTGGTAGACATTAGAGGCGCCTCACACTGAGGGACCTGGGGCAACCCGAACGAAGTGTAAGAACTGTAAGAACTGTAAGAACTCTCTCTCTCTCTCTTCTCTCTCTCTCTCGATCGATCGATCGATCGATCGATCGATAATTTTCTACTTTCTTCCCTCATTAGAATTCCTCTGTCGCTTCGTTAGGTGACAAGGCCTGGCTTTGCCCAGTTTGCATTTTTCCTACCCCGTTTTTCAACGTAGACCCAAAAATCCCAAGATTGAATATCGGAAGGGCTTATTTTTTTGCGTCGTCGGATCCTTTAAGCATTAGCATGAGACCTTATACACAAAGAAGATCCTAAAACTTGTTAATTCTGTTTTCTAGGAATTTGTGTCAAAGGCATTTAGACCATTTTGTTCTCAGAAAGAGTAGAAAGGCGAAGACTCGTAACGAAGTTTGTTAATCTACAAAAAATAGACAACAGAAAAGTAGGGGACTACCGTTGAATATTTGGCATCGTCAGCCTTCCTCTCCTCTCACTCATACAAAGAGTGATGAACTAGGGACTAGGTAGGAGGTCGCTATAACAAGCGACGTTTTATTAATGAAGCACCTTTTTCTGTAAAGCTTTGGTTCATGCTTTTAGTAATCTCTGCACGAAAAAAGAAACTATGCTACAACATAAGTAACTGTGACGAAAGTTCGAAATAAGCCACTTATTTAATTTTGGCTGTCACGGTGGAGAATAAAATCAGAAAATTAAAGAGAATAACGCATAGATGATAAAGATGCCAATGATAATATTCTGTTGATGATAATCTCCCTTGAAGGTGATTTTAATAAAGTCGGAAAGTTACAGAGAATTACATATGGAATAAAAAGTGCCAATGATAACATTCTGTAGATGGTAATCTCCCTTCAAAGATGATTTTAAAGCTTTGACAATCTAACACTTTTAGCTTTTTGTAGAATTGTTACACATTAACATTCTCTCAAAGGGCTCATTTTGATTGCAAATATTAACCTCGCTGCTGTCGTGGTTTAAAATATTGTTTACTGTTTACTTGCTGCTCAAGCCTATTTGGATCATGAAATTGCTTTATAGTATTACTGTTTGTTTTGATATCTCCCAAACTGAAAACTTCTTTGCTTGGCTGAAAGCTTTAGTGATTAAATGGAGAGATATTTAACGGTTTGTAAAGACAAGTCTGACGTATTTCGAAAACTCAATTATGGATTGGGTTCTGAGAACAAACTTGATAGCAAAGTTACACTTCGTTTTCTTTGGCAAAAAAATTGTATACATATTAGCCCGGTTGTGGCTTTATTGTCCTAGGGTAGTTTCCTAGCAAAATTTCAAAGAAGTAAACCCTTCTTTTATTTAAGATCAACGACACTAAGACGCAATGTGGCCATATTTCATGAGACCCTCAAACAAAAGTTTAATATTCTATTATACCCCAATGCTCAGAAATCTTATTTACGTATTCGTTTCTTCATATTTTGCAGACTTGTTGTCAAGGAAGCCAAGATCAATCTATGTTAAAACAGCCTCATATGAGCACGCTGTTTGAAGCCATTGAATACAATCAAGACAATAAAAAAGGGTTTTAAATGCAAACTTTCTTCATTAAAAACCAATAATAATAATATTAATATCAATAGAAAAAATCAGTCACTAAAAGCAACCTTCCCAAATAAGGTTAAATTATTATTATCATTTTTTTCAGTTTTTTTATGGTTTGTTCACAGAAGCATTAAAAAAAACCGTTTTTTCTATTATTTTTTTCAGTCCCTTCTTATTCAGGATCGTGAACTGGAATGCTCTTGCTCTTCTCGTAAGGAGAGCAAATGGCTTATTGGATGGCCTATAAATATTTATTTCAACCCATTACTGCACTTGTATTTCCTTTCAGTAGTTCACCCACGGTTAACAAGTTTCGTCTCCCAAAAAACATATTTCGATCGATCGACATATAATTTTTCAACCTTTCGATAAATAATTTAAACTGATATGTTCACAACAATATATCACAGAAAAAGTTCCTAATTTTCAGGACGTTTTCATTAAAATAATATTTTAGAATTTCTTTAATCTTTTCATTCAAGTTAACATTTTCATATTTCTTCGAAGTTAGAATTGGTTATCAAAATTGTGTTGATAAGGAACAAGAATTTATAGTGTCATAGCAGAGGGGCTTTGCCTTCTGCTAAAGCAATATAAAAGAGGATGAAGTCCTCCTGCAGTTTGTGATGGCATATCCTTCCTTCTATATACGGCAGTTTGAAAAAAATTAGAAATAAAGTCTAAGTAAGGGAAAGAGAATTAAGCTTTCGAGCAGTTACAAAAGCTTCCATTGCCATATTTTTCTTTCATTCTAATGTTATTGAAAAAAAAATCTTGACCCAGGCTGAACATCTCTTGAAAATGGGCCACAGATAAGGCAAGAAAGTACTCCAGTGTGGAGTAAAATAAAATGTAAATACTTATAAGTAAACACATTATACACAGTGATTTTGTGGGTTTCTTTTTCAATCTTCAGAAGAAAACTGAAAGAAGTTTTTGTTTGGTTTACTAATGTCATTATTAACAACATGAAATAACGAGATATCGAACAATGAGGCGAACAGAGATGAGTTGCCTCGGAAGTCTTAAAAAACACTTTTTTCCTCTTGCTTTTCACTCTGTTATTTATGCGTTAATTTAAGAACTACTACGCAGACATTTATTATCGTAACGCAGCAACCTACCGTCAAGACATTTGTACCTAATACTGGGTATTTGCTCAATTGCATTAGTTTCATGTATCTCTCGTTTCTCTCAAAGCAAAGGGACAGGGCGCGAGACAGTAACTCGTAAATCCCCCCCCCCACCCCCCCCCCCCAACCCCATTATCTCATTAGCTTTTGGTTTCGCAGAGCGACGAAATCGCCATGATTTCAGATTTCAAACGGCTGGGAGGAATTACCAACGAATTCGCCTCATTACATTTATCTTAATCCCTTAAACACCCTCTCCCAGATGTTCTTGTCTGGCAACATTTTTTCATTTTCATGTCTTCTTTCACTTTCTCCTTCCCCAGTCAATAAATTTTCCCCTCTCTCTAATTGTTTGTGGGTATCAGTTTTCTTTCTCGGTGAACAAATGCCAGCGACATACTTTTTTTCTAGTTAGAAGACGATTGTCCATGTATACTGAAGACCCAAGTGGTAAAAAAATGCTTTCTGTATTCTACAATTTCATCATACATGTCACCCTCGACATTGTCTAAAGTAGCCTTTGAGGCCAAGTGGAATTTGAGTATTCAAGATGACATAAACTTGGAAAAGTCATTCAGTTTTATTACATTGCAGCTAACTCCCCCTGTGGCAACAGTTGCAACAGATCTTTTTAGTAACGTGAGAAAGTTTCCCTTATGGGCAGATCCCGACGTCATTTTCTCTCTCTCTCTCTCTCTCTCTCTCTCTCTCTCTCTCTTATGCGTAGAAAAATAAAAGCAATACTACTGGCCTTCCGTAGGGTCAAAAATTGTCTGAATTTGGAACCATTAGAACCAATCAGCCTAATTAGAAAAACTTTTAGATCTCATACCAGAGAAAATTGAGTGAATTCAGAACCAGTCAGCCTAATTAGAAACACTTCGATCTTATACTAGAGAAAGCGAAAAGATAAGAACTGAAAGAAAATGTTGAATATAGTACATGGGAAAGGTGGCGATACGGACGAATATCATCAAACTTTTATATAAATATTTCTGAGGTGTGAAATATTGGCTGCTTATCTTATATCATCTTGATTTCATTAGTTTGACCAGAATCTCTAAATACGTAATATCTTGAGATGCTTAAGATTCTTTGTCAATTCGATAGATATGCAGACTCAAAATAATCAACTTAAAAGACATGAAACACCAATAGATGAAAGTGGAAAAAAAAATATGGAAAATGCACCAACTGGCTGCTTATGGCGTTAGAAAAATAATTATTCAATCATCCCCTAACCATACACTCTCTAACATATCTACATTCCCTCTCTAGTGTGTCTTTTTAAATGGCAAAAAGAAATCTCCACAAACACAGAAACAAAGCGGTAGACAGGGCGAGACAGAAGAGCTGAAGATAAACCATTAAAAGAAATCTAGGCATTTGTGCCCTCAACCATTAACTGTGCTTTTGCTTCCATCTACTCTTAGTTCTGTGAACATCTAACATCGTGATGAAGGAAGCTTTGGAGTCTCTTCTCCAATCGAGACGTGGCATTACGTACTGGCGAAGCGTGAGGCAGAAAGTTTGGAAAAGGGACCGTAATTCCCAGAGCAACTCTGAATGGTGGACCAGTTTCCTTTGTGAGTTTCTAAACTTATCGACGTAGTAGTTTGTTCCCTGATACTGATTCACAACTAAATTTTCGAATGTCTCTCCATATAAGTCGTTCTATTAACAGATTCTGCCAGTATATTTTCATCTCTCTCTCTCTCTCTCTCTCTCTCTCTCTCTCTCTCTCTCTCTCTCTCTCATGATTTAAGTGAAGGTGTAAATAAAAATGGGATGACGGTATGACCAAAAGCAAAAATGAGGTAGGAAAAATTGGGGTAACGAGGTAACGGGTTATCCTCAATGTTACAACAAGTAACTTACAAAGACAAAGGTTAATTTGAAAACGATATCGATTTTGTTTCATATTTAACCTTTCAACGGTCAAGATGTCAAGGAATCTTAGTAATCAATTTTACTTTAAAGTAACTATACCCTCTGATGTGGAATCGACTGAAATATGCTTTCAGTAAGAAGAAAAAAATTTCCATTTTATCCTAGTGGCTTTGTTCACTTCGCGTCGTGAATCGGAGAGCAATTGCACTTCTCATTACGGGAGCAAATGAGTTCTTCAGTGGCTCTCAGAGGACTGATCTCTTTCCGTTATAGAAAGCACTTCGCATCAAATGGTAGATGTGGGCTTGAACGACTCTTTTCAACCCGTTCCTTGATTTGACATTTACTTGTGTTGAATTGGAGTCTTGTGGGTTCTTCCAAAAGCAAAAAAACAATGGTCATTTGTAGCGTCGTTTTGTCAGAATTAGATTCACTGAAAAATATCGAAATTATATGGACTGTTGCTAGGTTACATTGACTGCACTACGCCGTTTCTTCTTCCTAGATACATTAAATATGTAGGCTTCATTTTGCATCGGTACTGCTGTTTTATTTAGTGCATTTTGCGTCAGAGGGAATCCAGTCTTCTAATCGCGCTCTTGTTTTGATTTGAATATTCCTGAAATAATTCCTATGGGCTCATTCTGGAATGCATTACTTGTTTGTGACTGCGACAGGTGAGTCATCGTCGTCATGAAGTTATCGAAAGTGTATTCCCTTGATGTGGAAATATTTGGAATTCATATTGTTTAAAGTTTAGTTGTACCAGTCAAGTAATTTTGATATTCCACGGTTTAAAGATGATAGATGTGTGGTCTTACCCAAAATTACTTCACAGCCTCTTGAATTCATTTAGCTGTATTGTATGAATGTTTGCCTCTTGTCTGCCTCACGAGCTTCTATACTATTTCATTTTGAAACAGCGGAAGATGTAAACGTCTGCAGTACATAGTGTTGGTAGGTAGTAAGTTGATATTTTACCCTATGTAAACGGTGAAATTCTGATATATCGAAGAATTGAACATCCTGTACAAAATTATCATTGGTCCCATAGAGTCGGGAAGCTTGAAAATTGAGTAGTGTTACAATTTTTACCTTTAGAATTTTTCTCAACTTATATACTAACGGACTTTACAAGAGAACCAGTACCCGTGCTAATCTTGTCGAACGGGAAAATAACTGAGCTATAACTACGTGGTACACTGTTTTTTATTTTCGTTATTTCTGGATTTGTTTTCTGGACTCTGAGTGCCTTCCAGCCCTTTCTCTTCGTCGTTAATGTTCGTTCGTTTGGCAAAACGTCTATGGTGTTCTATTTGGGGAAAACCTTCAGCTGTGTGCTTGGGTTGTCTCCCATAATCCCATTACAGCGCTATTTTCAGGTAAAATTGCTTTGCACTTAATGGCTGAGTTGGTGTAGTCTGGTAATTCCCGATTGACCTTTATAGACTGGAATGGGTTTTGATTGGTTACGAATCATACCAAACACGTAAAGCTTTTCTTTTTTATTTTATTTTCTATTGGCTGAGAGCTCTGATGCCGGCTATGTAATGCCATTAAATAGCTTAGTCCTAAAGGGAAAAGGGAAAATTAGTGGTGGATGATTCTAAGGTTAAGGAAAATATAAAAGTTGGGCGGAATTTTTCGGACTGAGGGTAAACGAAAAATTGTGGGATAAAGGACATTGGTAAGGAAGAAACTTCAGTTTAAAAGTCGTAGTTTTCAGAAAAGTACTAAGAATTTTATTATAAATTCTGATGAATACTTTTTTTGCAATTCCCCAATGCATAAAATATTTTTGCATGATCAGAGATTGCATGATAAGAGTTAACATGAATTTGATCACTTTACCTACACACTCATGTATGACATATAAATAATAAAATCACCTCCACATCCATATTTTAACTGCAGAATGGTGGATGAACACCTTTGCAGAATATTTCCACATTAACCCTATTATAAACCTACAGAGGAAGATCATCATAAGTGAGCCGTCTCACTGTTAGGAATTCGTCGCTTATCCTCTCCTTGTTATTTCTAAAAATGCGTTATTTGAGTGTATGCTATTTTAAAATATGACTCGAAACATCAATAATGTAGGAGGAAACTAATGCTTCCATTCCTCTCTTCCCAAACGTCAATCTGTGTATGCATACACAAGATGTATTTCCCACCAGATCCATTTACACACGTGTGGGTTTTTCAGCTGCAAACATATTACTGTCGTCCTGTTTGCAGTAAATTTTGAGAAGCATGTCAGAGAAAGTCGCTCGAAATTCGTCCCACCGAATTTTTCAGAAAATCTGGATGAGAAATTGTGGGATAAAACTTTCCCCAAAACTGAGAAATATTGTTAGTTTTAGCTTCTTCCTCCTTCTCTGCCTGGCATCATTAAATCTCCAGAGAGCAAAAGTTACATGCTCTCTCTCTCTCTCTCTCTCTCTCTCTCTCTCTCTCTCTCTCTCTCTCTCTCTATCTAACTATTTTCTTTCCCCTCATGTCTCTTTCCATTCGGTAATTGCTTGCAATTTTCATCCCTGCATAACTTATTATCTATATCTCCTTTTTTATTTATATTCTATATTAATATTCTTTGTTTAAAAACACTATGTATGTCTAGTTACATTACAATTTATCTACCCGCTCTCAGAGATCATCTTTTAATTTATAAATCATAATCACTATTATTATTCAGGTTCTTCTGTTACACAATATGAGATTATTTCCCTCTGGATTCAACGAGAGAGAAAAAGGGGAAAGGAGAGAAGGCAAGAGAACGAAGGAAGACAAGCCAAAAAAAATAAATAAAAATTTCAGTAAAATATCTTTGGCTGATAGCTGTCTTACGCATCATATGATTCGGAAGATAAAATAGCATAGCATCTTAAGAGGAAACATCTGAACATGGCCATGATCTATATGTCTAATAACGTCTAATGTGGATCCATGTAAGTATCATTTGTGTTTTGCAGCAGTTATAGACTCCACGATCAGACTTACCGTAATGAGGTACATTACGCCCCTGTGGTTGCACCTCCTGTCTCGAGCTCTCTTATGTAATTGTAAATGCTTGACGGTATTCTTACGCTACTAGAAGTATCGAGTATATCACATGATTTTCGCTTGAATTATCTGCAACATTGTTGTTGTATGGGAATATAGATTTATGGACTGTACTCTTAAAATGTGATGATGAAATATGAAGAAAGGAGTAAGGGAAAAATCGTTATAAAAGGAAAGATCAAGATAAATTTAGTCACGGAAGCAGGGAGGCGTCCGGGAGGGGAATGTAGTATAGTGACGTTCGAGTAATAATAATAATAGATAGATAGTCAATTCTCCTCTGACGTCTTTTTGGAAAATTCAGTGTAGGTCATAGATGGATAAATAAAAGTTAAGTCAATATAAAGCACAACGGTGTACGATGACATGAAATACAGAGAGAGAGAGAGACCTTACCTTACCTTACAGACCTTACAGTTCGTTCGGGTTGCCCCAGGTCCCTCAGTGTGAGGCACCTCTAATGTCTACCAGAGAGTTGCTAGTACATCTTCCGGTATATTTTGCATCTTCCAATCTTGGATGGTCTGGGATGCAGTTTAGATATTTGTCGAGCTTATTCTTAAACACATATACGCTCACTCCTGATATATTCCTCAGATGAGCTGACAACGCATTGAATAGACGCTGCATTATCGATGCTGGTGCGTAGTGGATTAATGTTCTGTGTGCTTTCCTTATTTTTCCTGGTATAGTTTTGGGCACTATTAATCTACCTCTGCTTGCTCTTTCTGATATTTTTAGTTCCATGATATTTTCTGTTATTCCTTCTATCTGTTTCCATGCCTGAATTATCATGTAGCGTTCTCTTCTCCTTTCTAGACTATATAATTTTAAGGATTGTAGTCTTTCCCAGTAGTCTAGGTCCTTAACTTCTTCTATTCTAGCTGTAAAGGACCTTTGTACACTCTCTATTTGTGCAATATCCTTTTGATAGTGTGGGTACCATATCATATTGCAATATTCAAGTGGACTACGAACATATGTTTTATAAAGCATAATCATGTGTTCAGCTTTTCTTGTTTTGAAGTGCCGTAACAACATTCCCATTTTTGCTTTACATTTTGCCAACAGAATGGCTATTTGATCATTGCATAACATGTTCCTATTCATCATCACACCAAGGTCTTTAACTGCTTCCTTATTTGTGATTGTCTCATTATTAGGTCCCCTATATGCATATAGCTTTCCTTCTCTGTCTCCATAATTTATTGATTCAAATTTATCAGAGTTAAATACCATCCTATTTACCTCTGCCCAATCATATACTTTGTTAAGGTCTCTTTGTAGAGCGTTCCTATCTTCATCACAAGTAAATTTCTCTACTTATTCTTGTGTCATCAGCGAAACTACTCACTACCGAATCCTTAACATTACTGTCATGTCTTCAATCATAATAACAAACAATATTGCAGCTAGCACCGTACCTTGTGGCACACCGGATATTACCTTGGTTTTCATCCGATTTCTCATCGTTTGCAATAAACTATCTGTTTTCTGTTGTGTAAAAATTCTTTTAAACCATCTTCCTACTTTATCTACGATATTGTGTTTTCTAATTTCTTTGCTAATATATTATGGTCTACTTTGTCAAAAGCTTTTGCAAAGTCTAGATAAACCACATCGTTTTCATTTCCGCTTTTCATATTTTAATATGTTCTCACGGTGGTCTAACAGTTTGGGTTTGTGTACTTTTTCCGGGTACGAAACCGTGTGTCCTATATTAAAACAAATTATTTTTTTATTAAATGTTTCATATATTTTTCTTCATTACCCTTTCATACACTTTCTATATGTGATGTTTAGACTCACAGGCCTATAATTACTTGCCTCTAGTCTTGATCCACTTTTGAAAGTAGGGTGATATATGCTAATTTGTGCTCTACACTGTATCTACACTTGTCTTAATAATATTGCAAGTGGCTTTGCGAGAGAATGAACTACTTTCTTTAACAAAATAGCAGGGACTCCATCCGGCCCTGCAGCATCTCCATTTTTTAATTTCATTAATTGCCTGCACAATATCAGCTTCATTAATTTCTATGTCAGCTATATTCACTATTTCATCCCTTACTTCTATATCATTATCTTCATTATCTATTCTAGGGGTGATTCTCTCTTATATCGTTCTGCCCAGTATGTTGCAAATTTCCTTTTTTTCATTCGTTAATCTCCCCTTCAATTTCTTCAGAGGGCCTATTTCTATTCTTCTTTATTCATCTTCTTCGCATATGAGTAATAATGTTTGCGGTTTTGCTGATATTTAATAGGGTTTTTTCTTCCAAGTCCCGTTTTTCATTTTCTTTTGATTGTATAATCTTTTGTTCTGCATTTTCTATCTTACTTTTTAGTTCTATAACTTCCATGCATTTTTTCTTTTGCAGAGAGAGAGAGAGAGAGAGAGAGAGAGATGGCAGACAGCCAGAACCAATCATCTCTACTTTCCATCAGCGTCGTGTGCACTACCAAGTACAGTCACTACATGATTGCTCTTCGGGCTGATAAAGAGCAATCCTCATAGAGGAAAGTCAAAGGAAGAAAACTGAGGTCTCTGGACTCTTCCATTACACGATGCTTTCTCTCCGTTATCTCCCCCCCTCTCTCCAAAAACTTTTTCTCATTCTAAAGCCATTTAATATCATGAAATAATATAAGGATGCTACGTATTCCCAGCTTCTTGTGGGGGTGGGGGGGGGGGGGGGGACGCCGGTTCATTTTCAATCCAAGAGCGTGTTATTAGACACTATACTCTGTTTTTTTTTCATCTGTCCATCCGCCAGTGGTGTTTTTGTATGGTAACACTGCGTCCCGGGCTTGAAATAGTTACGCTGTGTAAGTTTTAGGTAAAATAAATGGAGGTATATGGTTGTACATTTGCAACTGAAAAGTGTTTTAATAATTTACTGTATGCGAATTACACCGTTAATATTCGAAATAGAATATTGTTATTATTGTCGAATGTAAGCTGCCTTTTCGGGGTGGCGAATGGAACAGCCAGACGCAAATTCCATCAAACAGATGCTAAACCAAGTTACGTCATATCGTATCTGGCTGAAACGCACTTTATAAAAATCAACAGTACATACTGATATACTTACGTATAATGAAGTAATACGTTGACATCTTGCCGTAGTGAACAGCGAGAGAAGCAATTTTCCCGCCACTGCGTCTGGCTGTTCCATTCGCCACCCCGAAAAGGGAGCTTACATTCAACAATAATAACAATAGCCTATTTTTTCGAATATAATGGGTGTAATTCGCATACAGTAAATTATTAAAACACTTTTCAGTTGCAAATGTGTACACCCAAATATCCTTTTATTTACCTAAAACTTACACGTAGTGTAACTATTTAAAGCCCGGGACGCAGTGTTACCATACAAAAACCCCACAGCCGGAAGGACAGATGAAAAAAAACAGAGTATAGTGAAGCGTGCGCCAGAAATTTAAGAAAGAGAACTTGAATCTTCCAGGTCAGATTATTTATTCAGCCGGGCTCTTTTGTGAGTCCGGAAATTTACAGTGGTATTAGTTTGTGCATCGCCATTCGTTCGTGAATGATTTTGTTTAGCTCCCTCCATATACTAACTATTCTATTCACCACCTCTTTCTTCTCCAAGAATATATATATGTAGTCGTGTTAGACAGAGTGTCGTAAAACGCCGACCGCCGCAGTTCGCTCTCCTGAGAGGCACACAGCTGCGATATTAAGGTTTCTCTTAAGTCTTCGCGTTTCCTGTAATTTGCAAAACCTCATTCTTGAATTTGAAATTCTTTACGTCAGTTGGAAGTCTGCCAACATGCCCGCATGTAGGTCATTTCAGTTCGCATTACGACAACCACTTCCTCATAGCTGCCTTGCAACAATAATTATCATTCGATATCCAAGCAGCTTTCGTTTCCAAATCTTGCCAGCCATAGTTATTTTGTAGCTTTTTGAAATTTTCCACGCATATTATCCTAAACCTCCATTACACAGTCTGCGCAAAATCCCCTTTTGAGTGATGTGAATGAACGTGTCTTTATCTTAATCCATGTGATCTAGATGCTTGGGATACATACGAAATGGAAAGACAAAATGTGATAGTAAATCTCGACGCCACGGAATCTCGAGAACAAACAAACTTAAAAAGAGAGATACTTGAATCTGATCCTAATGATGTTTTTAAAATATATTGCATGAAAGCAACATTAGGGCGTCGACCTCATGACCAATCATGAAGAAAGCGAGTGATGAATCACTTGACTAGGAAAGCTGGCCAAAAAAATCCCAAACAGAAACACCAAATTCAGTATGTTATCCTTAGCAGAAAAATGGAAATACTTCAACAATGTGAGGGAGAGGAGAGAGAGAGAGAAGAGAGTTTTGTTCTATTTGATCATTTCAGAAGTATCGAAGCAATATTTTATATTGCCTTTGCGAATCGATGACATATATGTATTTCAGCACCTAATGTTTCTCTTAAAGAAACCCTCTTTTGTCCTCAAGTGAAATATTCCTGTTTATTCAACTGAAAATGTATTGACATGAGTTCTAATTTGGCATATTCTTACTCCCTTCATAATAAACTAAAGAAAAATGTTAAAATTAGATAAATTTGTACGCACAAATGTCTACATGATAAAAATTGAACCTCTATCTAAAAATAAGAGAAATTTATATGTACAAATGTGTACATGATTCAAATTAAACCTCTATCTTAAAATTAGAGAAATTTGTACGTACAAATGTCTACATGATAAAAATTGAACCTCCAGATGGAAACATGGCGAGAGAATCCTTATTTCATACTAATAAGACCCTAGACCCTCTCCCATTCCATCGGGACTTCCAAAGACCAGGGGTAAAAAGCCCTAATTCCATTTCTTTTCAGGCCCCTCGATTTTTCGTCGTTTTGGAAGTAGTTTTATCCTGCGAAGAGGTCTGTCCTTTAATATTATTAAAAAAGGGTATGCTCTCTCTCTCTCTCTCTCCTCTCTCTCTCTCTCTCTCTCTCTCTTTCAAGTGTTTCAATCACCTGATGGAATATATATCTTATCTCTCTCTCTATCTCTCTCTCTATCTCTCTCAAGAGAAAGGGACACGATCTGGAAAATAATTAGCGAATCAGTCATTTATTCATACAATATTTATGACTGAAAGATATATCCTTGTGACTAAATATTTGATTGTGAGGAGAGAAATTGCATACAAGTCGCTGAAATATATCATACCCTAATCCTTAAAACTTTCATCCTAAATTTACCGCGTAATCCCGCCTCTCCTTTACGTAATCTCCCTTCTCCAGATTTTCCAGGTTGCGTTCAAAACTTTCTATACTTCCCTCGCCCTCTCCAGTAACTTGCTCGTACCTTTCCTAGTCTTTTTAATCCTCCTCCTCTTCTCTTTCTCTCTGTTTTGGCTTTCAATCTCGTCACCTACTTTTTGCAGGCCGCATTTTCCGTCGTTCGCAGGAAATTCCCATCGTCTAATCGCGGAAGTGGTGAGACTCCTTTGTAGTTCTTATTCACGTCGTCCCCCAACTTGGCCCAAAGTAACCTTTGGACTCGCGTAGGATTTGAATACTGCGGCTGACACGAAGTTGGAAAACAAGTTTAAAGGCTTCTCCCTGAGGTAATTTAGTCTGATTAAATTGCGGCTAACTTCCCGAGTGGTAACTGTTGACATTGATATTTTAGTGACGGATGCGAAAGATCCTCTTGGAAGGAGGTCTGGGAGTTGGGATTGTCTGAAACACTTTGCGAGTTTGGGAAGTCGGGTTATTGTCACTTGAATCTCCTGCCCTCTTGCTCTTTTGAAAGAACTACTTGAATCTTCTGCCCTCTTCACCTTTTGAAAGGACTACTTGAATCTCCTGCCCTCTTGCCCTTTTGAAAGGACTACTTGAATCTCCTGCCCTCTTGCCCTTTTGAAAGGACTACTTGAATCTCCTGCCCTCTTGCCCTTTTGAAAGAACTACTTGAATCTCCTGCCCTCTTACATTGTTGAAATAACTACTTAACTCGACACAAGAGAATGTTGATAAGTACAAGCGAGTAATATCACATGTGAATAATTAAACGAGTCTTACAATAGGCTTATTTTAAGAGACGTGGATAAGAAAGGGGATGGAATATTTTTATTTTGCGGGAATAATATAAATGGAAAAAGAAGAAAATGGAGTCTGGTGTCTATTAACTTTTAGCTACATGAAAGGTAATGTATAATGTAAAATATTTGCACTGTTGTCTTGATATTATTCGAAGGTTTTAATAATATAGATAGATAGATATGCAGATGGATATACAGATAGATAGATAGATAGATAGATAGATAGATAGATAGATAGATAGATAGATAGATAGATAGATAGATAGATAGATAGATAGATATGTGTGTGGAGATGTATATATCCACTTCAATTTATATTCTCCAATGAATTTCCCCAGTCTTTTTTTCTCGATAAATATTTCTTGAAAACCTTTCCTGCTCATTTTATTCGTTTACTCTACGGAACTTTGCTAATCGACTACCATAACCTTTAAGCCATTTATAAATGAGAGGGATCCTGTTTTGTTGACCGCTTGGCTCTATTTCTTCTCTAAATATCTAAATATCTAAGGTATTCCACGCGGTTTTCCGATAAGTTTCATAATTCCTCTATAACCCAGTCCTGAAATCAATATCAAATATAAAAAATAACTTCCCTTGCTATGAATTTCATTTCAGAAAACGTACGAGGCAATACTTTTGCAAGTTTTCTTTTAATAAAAATCTAACTAAAAGAATGAAAACATCCCCTGGAATGAACTTATCGTTCAGCATAATTTCGTCAATTAAAAGGAACGTAGTCATGTCACCAGATATCATGTGAAACATTTCGTCGAGAATTTTGAAGAGTTTTCAACCTGTGGAATGCGCAGAAAAATTCTCTTCTTAAAATACTTTGGTAACATTCCGGAGCTTACGGGGACTATTATTAAGGGAAAAAACATTCTTATTTTCCTAACATGAAAGAGAGAGAGAGAGAGAGAGAGAGAGAGAGAGAGAGAGAGAGAGAGAGAGAGAGAGAGAGAGAGAGAGAGAGAGAGAGAGAGATAAAACCATGAAAAGCGAGTGAATATTCTTCAGTGATCTAAATGTTAATCTAAAATGGTAAAGAATGAATTAAAAGTTAATATTTAAACAAAGAAATCCATTTCTTCTCCAAACATTTTTCCCCCTTTTTTCTTAATCTTCTAAGTCATCCTATTTAATTTAACGTTGGAAGATGATTGCAAGGCAGAACTGTTCTCCAGAGAGGAGTTTCCGTCACATAAATTTCCCCCTCGGACTTATAAAGAAAGGTGACTTGGGCGAACTTTGGACGAAAGCTGGAAGAAAGGCTGAGGTCATCTTTCTCTGGAATCGCAGACAATGTTTTGGGTCATCAGAGGAATCCAATCTTTTACATAGAAATGTTTTCGTTTTCTCTTCTTGTTTCTTAATTTACTTTGTGACGTGATTGAGGAGAGTGACTGTGTGTGGAAAACTTTAACTGGACAATATGAAATTATGAAATATAAAAGATTAATTCCGTCTTCTGATTAGATTATTATGCATCATTGGGTCAGAGAAGAAGGGTGTTCTGGAATATACATAATCAGTTGAAATAGAGAAGTGGTGCTAAATGTTACTTAATCTGTTAAAACAGAGAAGTGCTGCTAAATACTTCACTAATATTTAAACAATAACATTAACTATAAAACATTTCATCCCCTAGATTGGTGAAGAATTTAGCCAGAGTAGATCCCGTTCAAATTAAACTTGTAAATCTAGAACCAAACGAATTAGTTTCCCATGAACTGACTCAATTATAGACTCCGGAAAAACTCAATTTCTTCGTCGAGTGGCTTCGGTTGCTTCGTGCTGTGAATCGGAAGGCAATTGCGCTTCTCATTAAGAGAGCAAAGGAGCTCTTTTGTGACCTTCAAAGGATTGTTATCTAGTCTTGATAAAAAAAAGAGCTTCTCATCGAATGGATAGTTGTAGACAGAAAAGGCCTTTGTATACTGCCCCCTGAAACAACAGTCATCTGGTTGATTCATTTCTTTCAGAGCAAGGAATAGGGTCCACAGTTTGTGGAATTAAGTGACACAGGTAAATTATACCTGTCTTCATCAGTTGTTTGTAAACTGATTCCTTTTCCACTGCTCTCAGTGTACAACACACATTGGTCTAGTATACCTATCTTTCTTTTGCATATATGATAAGTAATTAATGTTGAAGATTTTATCACACTAATTTGTTTTATTCCGCATTTTCTTTCCACGTCTATTTTTCCATTCCCTTTTCTTGGAAAATGAAAATATACATTGCAAAATAATCTCATCCTATGTTCTATCTATCTGTCAATCTATCATTATCTCTCTGTCTCTTTCTTTGCACTTTTGCTATTCATTCATTCTGAAATAAAATACACCAGGCACTGCTTCACTTTTCTTCGATGATATTTATGTCAACTTTCTTATTCGTTTGTACCCCTCGTCCCTTTTCCATTCCCTTATCTTTCATTCTTCTTCAATAAGACCCTTTCTCTGTTTTTTCAATCTTTGTATTCCTGTTAGACTCGGCTTCAATTACAATTGACATGTTACCTCGAATGTATATATATACCAACTACTGCTGTGCTACACTATTTGCAAGGCTTCCACACCCTTTATGACATTCGTGCAACCCTCAACGAGGAAGGCATCCAGGGTTAATCATTTCACCACCTTTCCTCACCCACTTGTTCTTTAGTCAGCATAAGGCTACCCTTCCCAAAGTTAATTTGGGGACACGACACTCGGTGGAGAGAAAAACGAGAGAACTGGATTAAACACTTAAGAGGGAAATGGTCTATTGTGCTCTCCATTTCTCTCTCGACCTTTTCCTCGCCTCCTTCCGTCACGTCCAGAACCAACTTTCAAACCATTCTTCCCAACGTCCTTCAAAATTATTAAACAACTAAGCAACACCTTCTGAGTTTCTCAGTTCAAGAAAAGGGAGCAGTATTAAAGACTGCCGACCTAGTATATGCTTGGTTATTGAGCTAAATATATCTTATTACATTACTGAGTATTTCTGCGAGTCATTATTATCCTTGGCAAGTTAAAAGTATTACCAAACTGTGGAAAAATTCTGAGCCACTTTATGTCATTCATTCTCCATTTAAGACCTCTCTCTCTCTCTCTCTCTCTCTCTCTCTCTCTCTCTCTCTCTCTCTCTTAATTAAAATGTTCTAATATCAATGAATGAAAATTCCAGGATTAAAGCTTTAGCATGTTACTATGAGTAAACATTCATTTCAGAAAAATAAATTTTCCATGGATACTGGATATAAATTTGATTTAAAACTATTCTATAATTTTTTCTTGTATATTAAGAATACTGTCTAACTGTGTCAGGATATGAATTAGTTTCCTAACTGCAGTCAATCGTGATATTTGAATTAATTGCCGACATTTAACAATCGGCAAAGTAAGTTCTATGAATAAATGAAACATGGGTTTCTAATCCCGTAGACTTTATCATGCCTTTTCCCCCACCCCCTTCGTCTCTCCAATGATAAGTGTTTCCAACCCATATCGGCGATATCCGACTTACATATTAACAGGAATACCACTATTAGGAGCTAAGATTATCAAGTAAAAGGAGATCGATGGAGAAAATAGCAAATTTGAAGAGTTAAACTGTGATGCTGTTGCCTTAATTGAAAAAGGGACATGTTTTACATATACGGCAAGGTAAACAGTAAACTGTTTATATATTGGCTTTTGGACCATGTTGGTCCTTCAGTAGAGAACTATGAAAATTGAATTTTTGACTGTGCATTTGTCGCGTTTCCCTGGTCGGGAATAAAGTCTAAAATTCTCTAACAATCTACTGAGTTTGCATTTCATTTATTCATAGTTTTATCAATTTAATTTTTTTATTAGTGAACGAAATACTGGTTTTCCATCTCCGTACACTTTCGTAAGCACTTCGGACCTTATTCCCAGGAGAGAGATCCACAAAGAACAATTACAGAAACTCACATTCTACGCCACTCCACCGAGGGCTAACGCAGGCCAAGAGCAATAAATATACTGACAGTATCCTGTTCCTCTCGAGGGAAATATACAACCTCACGCCTTCCCTTCAGTAATGGCAACAACTTCACATTTCCCCAACATCAAATATTCTCTTTCCTGCATCGATCCCCCACCACTTAAAGGATTAAGCAATAGTTGAACAAATCAGTCTTTAAGTGTTATGGGGTCCATGGATGAAAGGGGAGATATAATATAGGAGGAAAAGGTGAGGTTTTTGCCTTAGCTGAAGGGAAATGCTGTATTCGTCCCAAGAGATCTATAAACTACCAGTATATTCATTGGTTCGTGGCTCGTGTTTGCCTCTAGGTGGAGGACTTTAGGACTAGGGAGTACATCATTGTGTTTTGTTTGTTTTTCTGCAGGATAAACAAACAATATGCTCTTCGCCCACCGTCTTGGTAACAGGTGAAATTGTCAACTAATAAAATAAATTAATTGGTATAGAATCATCACAACCAAAGAGATCTATATCGAGTTGACAACATTCACACAGATAAATGAGAATCCTATGTAAAGTATGACTCAACAGCTACTTGTACGTTATTCAGTGAAAGTTATCGGATCAGTTTATAACTCACTAAATTCTAAAATAGAATAATTTATAAAGCTTTTGTATAGAATATTAAAAACCTACAGTGTCTCCTAAGATAGCCTTAGTATCAAACATCCGCAGAGTCACTACTCATCCCATTGCAAACACTATCACAGAAATTCCCACAGTGAGAGAACGAGGGTTCATTAGTAGATTCACATCAACCGTGCATCCGATGTTTAGGCCAGTCCCTTACGACGCTCCTGATTGGCTGTTGATAAGCCAATGACAGGGCTGGAAACTCTTAGTCTCTCTCGAGAGTTCACGTAGGCAGGATGTATGTTCCACCTCTCCTGAGAGATGCGTCTTTCAGGAGAGGTGGAACATACATCCTGCCTATGTGAACTCTCGAGAGAGACTGATAATTTCCAGCCCTGTGTCTGGCTTATCAACAGCCAATCAGGAGCGTCGTGGGGGACTGGCCTAGACGTCAAATGCACCATTAATGTGAATCTACTGTAGTTCCTTTATGATTAGAACCTAAAAAAATTAATTAAGAAAAATAAGTCTAACATCCTTCGCGTCTATTTTCTTTTTTAAGTGAGAAGGGTCTTCACAAACAATATACAAACCCATCTATCTGTCTATCTATTTATAGTTTTAAACTGAAATAAATCCAGGGTATTTACTCATTCTTAGACTATATTCCGAATACTGTTCCTCTTCAGTCACTCATTCGACCGACGTTTGCTTATTCTCGTGTCATAACTGTTCGAGTCGATATTTCCATCCGTTGTCCTCAGCGTCTCGGAGCTTCTGAATGGCTGCTTTGTTCGCCTGACTTTCCCGCTGACCTTTTTTACTGCCGTGTGTGAGAGAGAGAGAGAGAGAGAGAGAGAGAGAGAGAGAGAGAGAGAGAGAGATGGCGGACAGCCAGAACCAATCATCTCTACTTTCCATCAGCGTCGTGTGCACTACCAAGTACAGTCACTACATGATTGCTCTTCGGGCTGATAAAGAGCAATCCTCATAGAGGAAAGTCAAAGGAAGAAAACTGAGGTCTCTGGACTCTTCCATTACACGATGCTTTCTCTCCGTTATCTCCCCCCCTCTCTCCAAAAACTTTTTCTCATTCTAAAGCCATTTCATATCATGGAATAATATAAGGATGCTACGTAAATTCCCAGCTTTTTCTTGTGGGGGGGCGGTTCTTTTTCAATCCAAGAGCGATGTTATTAGACACTAGTGAAGCGTGCGCCAGAAATTTAAGAAAGCGAACTTGAATCTTCCAGGTCAGATTATTTATTCAGCCGGGCTCTTTTGTGAGTCCGGAAATTTACAGTGGTAGTAGTTTGTGCATCGCCACTCGTTCGTGAATGATTTTGTTTATCTCCCTCCACATACTAACTATTTTATTCACCACCTCTTTCTTCTCTAAGAATATATATGTAGTCGTGTTAGACAGAGTGTCGTAAAACGCCGACCGCCGCAGTTCGCTCTCCTGAAAGGCACACAGCTGCGATATTTACGGTTTCTCTTAAGTCTTCGCGTTTCCTGTATTTTGCAAAACCTCATTCTTGAATTTGACATGCTTTACGTCAGATGGAAGTCTGCCAACATGCCCGCATGTAGGTCATTTCAGTTCGCATTACGACAACCACTTCCTCTTAGCTGCCTTGCTACAATAATTGTCATTCGATATCCAAGCAGCTTTCGTTTCCAAATCTTGCCAGCCATAGTTATTTAGTAGCTTTTTGAAATTGTCCACGCGTATTATCCTAAACCTCCATTACACAGTCTGCGCAAAATCCCCTTTTGAGTGATGTGAATGAACGTGTCTTTATCTTAATCCATGTGATCTAGATGCTTGGGATACATACGAAATGGAAAGACAAAATGTGATAGTAAATCTCGACGCCACGGAATCTCGAGAACAAACAAACTTAAAAAGAGAGATCCTTGAATCTGATCCTAATGATGTTTTTAAAATATATTGCATGAAAGCAACATTAGGGCGTCGACCTCATGACCAATCATGAAGAAAGCGAGTGATGAATCACTTGACTAGGAAAGCTGGCCAAATAAATCCCAAACAGAAACACCAAATTCAGTATGTTATCCTTAGCAGAAAAATGGAAATACTTCAGTAATGTGAGGGAGAGAGAGAGAGAGAGAGAGAGAGAGAGAGAGAGAAGAGAGTTTTGTTCTATTTGATCATTTCAGAAGTATCGAAGCAATATTTTATATTGCCTTTGCGAATCGATGACATATATGTATTTCAGCACCTAATGTTTCTCTTAAAGAAACCCGTCATGTCCTCAAGTGAAATATTCCTGTTTATTCAACTGAAAATGTATTGACATGAGTTCTAATTTGGCACATTCTTACTCCCTTCATAATAAACTAAAGAAAAATGTTAAAATTAGATAAATTTGTACGTACAAATGTCTACATGATAAAAATTGAACCTCTATCTAAAAATAAGAGAAATTTATACGTACAAATGTGTACATGATAAAAATTAAACCTCTATCTTAAAATTAGAGAAATTTGTACGTGCAAATGTCTACATGATAAAAATTGAACCTCTGTCTTAAAATAAAACAAAATTTTGACGTATAATTGAATACGTGATAAAAATTGAACCTCTATCTTAACATAAGAGAAATTTGTACATACAAATGTCTACATGATAGAAATTGAACCTCCAGATGGAAACATGGCGAGAGAAACCTTATTACATACTAATAAGACCCCAGACCCTCTCCCATTCCATCGGGACTTCCAAAGACCAGGGGTAAAAAGCCTTTGATTCTGCCCTAATTCCATTTCTGTTGAGGCGACCCTCGATTTTCGTCGTTTTGGAAGAGGTTTTATCCAGCGAAGTTGTCTGTCATTTAATATTATTAAAAAAGGGTATGCTCTCTCTCTCTCTCTCTCTCTCTCTCTCTCTCTCTCTCTCTCTCTCTCTCTCTCTCTCTCTCTCTCTTTCAAGACAAATGGTACACAATACATAGTAATATTTCTTGGACCACTGACACGGTGAACTAATACCTTCAACAAGTGTTTCAATCTACCTGATGGAATCTCTCTCTCTCTCTCTCTCTCTCTCTCTCTCTCTCTCTCTCTCTCTCTCTCTCTCAAGTGTTTCAATCACCTGATGGAATATATATCTTATCTCTCTCTCTATCTCTCTCAAGAGAAAGGGACACGATCTGGAAAATAATTAGCGAATCAGTCATCTATTCATACAATATTTATGACTGAAAGATATATCGTTGTGACTAAATATTTGATTGTGAGGAGAGGAATTGCATACAAGTCGCTGAAAATATATCATCACCCTAATCCTTAAAACTTTCATCCTAAATTTACCGCGTAATCCCGTCTCTCCTTTACGTAATCTCCCTTCTCCAGATTTTCCAGGTTGCGTTCAAAACTTTCTATACTTCCCTCGCCCTCTCCAGTAACTTGCTCGTACCTTTCCTAGTCTTTCTAATCCTCCTCCTCTTCTCTTTCTCTCTGTTTTGGCTTTCAATCTCGTCACCTACTTTTTGCAGGCCGCATTTTCCGTCGTTCGCAGGAAATTCCCATCGTCTAATCGCGGAAGTGGTGAGACTCCTTTGTAGTTCTTATTCACGTCGTCCCCCAACTTGGCCCAAAGTAACCTTTGGATTCGCGTAAGATTTGAATACTGCGGCTGACACGAAGTTGGAAAACGAATTTAAAGGCTTCTCCCTGAGTTTATTCAGTCTGATTAAATTGCGGCTAACTTCCCGAGTGGTAACTGTTGACATTGATATTTTAGTGACGGATGCGAAAGTTCCTCTTGGAAGGAGGTCTGGGAGTTGGGATTGTCTGAAACACTTTGCGAGTTTGGGAAGTCGGGTTATTGTCGCTTGAATCTCCTGCCCTCTCGCCCTGTTGAGATGACTACTTGAATCTCCTGCCCTCTTGCCCTTTTGAAAGAACTACTTGAATCTCCTGCCCTCTTGTCCTTTTGAAAGGAATACTTGAATCTCCTGCCCTCTTGCCCTTTTGAAAGAACTACTTGAATCTCCTGCCCTCTTGCCCTTTTGAAAGAACTACTTGAATCTCCTGCCCTCTTGCCGTTTTGAAAGGACTACTTGAATCTCCTGCCCTCTTGCCCTTTTGAAAGAACTACTTGAATCTCCTGCCCTCTTGCCCTTTTGAAAGGACTACTTGAATCTCCTGCCCTCTTGCCCTTTTGAAAGAACTACTTGAATCTCCTGCCCTCTTGCCCTTTTGAAAGAACTACTTGAATCTCCTGCCCTCTTGCCCTTTTGAAAGAACTACTTGAATCTCCTGCCCTCTTACATTGTTGAAATGACTACTTAACTCGACACAAGAGAATGTTGATAAGTACAAGCGAGTAATATCACATAAGAATAATTAAACGAGTCTTACAATAGGCTTATTTTAAGAGACGTGGATAAGAAAGGGGATGGAATATTTTGTGGGAATAATATCATGGAAAAAGAAGAAAATGGAGTCTGGTGTCTATTAACTTTTAGCTACCTGAAGGGTAATAAATAATATAAAATATTTGCACTGTTGTCTTGATATTATTCGAATGTTTTAATAATATAGATAGATAGATATGTAGATGGATATATAGAAAGGTAGATAGATAGATAGATAGATAGATAGATAGATAGATAGATAGATTAGATAGATAAATAGATAGATAGATAGATAGATAGATAGATAGATAGATAGATAGATAGATAGATAGATAGATAGATAGATAGATATGTGTGTGGAGATGTATATATCCACTTCAATTTATATTCTCCAATGAATTTCCGCAGTCTTTTTTTCTCGATAAATATTTCTCGAAAACCTTTCCTGCTCATTTTATTCGTTTACTCTACGGAACTTTGCTAATCGACTACCATAACATTTAAGCCATTTATAAATGAGAGGGATCCTGTTTTGTTGACCGCTTGGTTCTATTTCTTCTCTAAATATCTAAATATCTAAGGTATTCCACGCGGTTTTCCGATAATTTTCATCATTCCTCTATAACCCAGTCCTGAAATCAATATCAAATATAAAAAATAACTTCCCTTGCTATAATAATAATAATAATAATATGTTTTATTTCAGCTCGGGGCCATATACATTGAGTATACAAAATACAGACAGTAACATACACAATCTAGATACATGAGACATGATAAAATAGAAAAAGAAAATGAATAATAGGCACATATCCACAAAATAGCTGAGGTAGCATAAAAGCTAGTAATCATCATACTGGTAATAACAGTAATAATATTGGTGAGAAAAAAAAATAATATGCATTGAGAGTAATAACCGTTGGTGCACATATTATATAACTCAAATTTCAACTAGGGATCTTAGGTGGTTACAGTAGTCAGGTCCAGAGGGCTTAATACATAAATTAAATGTAAATAAAACTTTAACTTGATAGTAATCACAGTAATAATGAAAAATTAAAATATCAGCAATAAATGTAATAAAGACAAAAACTGCAGATGGCATCTTGCCAACACAGAGATTAAGTCCTTTAGGGGACAAAGGCCTCCTTTTCCCATCTTTCCCACAATTTAGATTTTCTTCTTGCTTCACTCCTTAGGATGCTTTGTATGAGCGAGTTGCTGCTGTTTCTCACTCGAGTTACCAGACTGGACATTGTTCGCCTAACAATGATTTTTAAATTGTCCAGGTGGTTTTCAATGAACATCTGTGTGGCGGAGTGGTAGCGGGGAGTGTTTGTGAGGCGTCTCAGAATGACATTGTGTACAACAGTGATGCGTCTCATGGTCTCTCGGGTATAGTTCGTCCAGAGGGAACACCCATAGATACTGTAGCAGTACGAGCGGAATAGCAGCAGTTTCACGTCTCTGTGACAGAAGGCAAACCTCCTTGCAATCATGTTGCCAGCTGCACATAGTTTACGACGCCTCTGTTCAATGTCTGCCGTATCTTTTAGGTCGTCGGTGATAATGTGACCCAAATACGGAAATTCGTGCACAAATTCCAGCCGATGGTTTCCGAGGAAAATTTGAGGTTCTGCAATATGCTTAAGCGATCTCGGGAGCAGCGACATGCACTGGGTCTTGGTTTCGTTGTAGATTATATCAAATTCCTCTGCATATTGGCGGCAGATGTCGATGAGTCGTTGGAGACTTTGTACTGATGGGGAAATCAGAACCATATCGTCGGCGTAACAGAGGTTGTTTATAGTTGTTTCATTGATGGTGCATCCGATTGGGAGCGAGTTCAGTTTGACATTCAGGTCATCTGTGTACGTATTAAACAGGTATGGAGAGAGAATGCCCCCTTGCCGAAGCCCGTTTAGGGAGCCGAAGGTATAAGATAACACGTTACCCCATTTGACACAGAATTGCTGTGTGGAGAACCAGCAATGTAAAATGCCAATTAGGTACAGGGGTGTGCCCCTTTTATGAGCTTCAGGAAGAGCTTTAGGTAGTTTACTCTGTCAAATGCTATTCTCACATCTACAAAACAAAGGAAAACAGGTGAGGCTGATGATAGGTAGTAGTTCAGCAATTCTTTCAGTATGTAGATGCAGGTGTCGGTTGAGTGGTTTGCTTTAAACCCGAACTGGTTGTCAGTGGTGTATAGAAAGGGGAGAAGTCTAACTAGAAGAACAGACTCAAGTATCTTCGATGCGATCGTTGTGATTGCAATCGGCCGGTAGTTGCCAGGGTCAGCTGCATCCTTTAGCTTGTTTTTGATTAATGGTATCAAGTGAACTAAGAGTAGGGAGTCTGAAAGAAACCGGTGAATTATGCACGCATTGAATAGGGCAGCTAGCAAAATGTAAATTATTGGATGGCAGAGTTTGAAGGCCTCTACAGGAAGACCATCACAGCCGGGCGATTTATTATTAGGTAGGCTGTTTATGGCATCGCTGATGTTACCTGGCGTAATACGATCTGCAAAATGAAATTGAATGTTGTCAGTAAGGAGGTTATCTACATCCCTTCGGGAATCTTGATCATTTAGGCAATTCAGGATATTGTTGAAGTGATCGCCCCACATACTTGCAATAGCTTCGTCTCCGACTGCTTCCCCTACTCTCTGTGATAGCATTTTAGTTTTGGGATTTAAAGACTGGATATCTTTCCAAAGACGAGGATAATCACCAGATTCTAAGTTTCTAGACATTGCATCGGCTCTTAGTTTTTTTTCATTTAACCTGCAGTGCTTAAGAGCAAGTTTGAACTGCGCTCTCGCCTGTCTCATTAGCAATGCAGTGTGCCCTTCCCTGGGGCTACCATTTTGCCTCCACAGTAAAAACATTTCTCGTGAGTATGTATACAGATCTTTAACCAAGTCATTCCATCCAGGTATATTACGAGAATTACCTTGACGAAATCTGTAGGCAGTCCTGCCCGAAGCAAGCAAAGCGGAGATTATGTTCGAATAGAATTCATTCAGATCCCTCTTGTGGTGGTCATTTCTACAATTTGTGTTAGTACAAAGTAAGGCGTCTGCCGGTTGAACTAATGACCGCAACCTGGTTTCCGTGGTCGCCCTAAAGTATCTGGTTTTCTGTTGGTTTTTAAAATCCCAGTTTACCGCTGGCGGGCGATCAGTTAGGGGGTTCACGGTAGGGAGGTTGGGTACTGAATGACACCTGTAATGGGATGTGATCGTAGCCCGTTGCAAGATCATAGCGAATATTGCAGGTCATAATAGAATCATGAAGTTGTGGAGATGTGATGCAGTGGTCCAGCCAGGAAGTTGTAATAGCATCCGCTCTATTATGTACATATGAATAAGAGGAGGGAGGGAGGAGCATTACATCGCTAATTTGGAGAGCATGATTTTGACAGAAGCGAGTAAGTTCATTATAAAATTGTTTTGTGGGGTGAGAATTAAGGTCCCCGATTATACAAATATGATCAGCAGGAGAATCATGAATAATACTGTGTAACTCCCCTAGGATCATGCAGTAATGATCAAAATTATTGTTATTTTCCCATGGCATATAAACATTAATAATTAGGATATTAGAGTTCCCTACTGTCACTTGAAGCCCCAGCAATCTGTCACTCCTGTAGGTCATCACCTTTATCGTATTGTCTAACGATTTGTGCCACAGGAAAGAAAGGCCTCCTTTCGGGCGACCAGCTAGGATTTGATCTGTAACTTGCATCGATGAAGTCGAGAAGGTTCTGAAGTCTTCATGAATTGAATCGCATATGGCAAGGTCATGTGGCCAGAGGAGCGTTTCTTGCAGTGCAATAATGCCTTTGAAGTTTTTGCAGAACATGTTTAGGAGAGGAATGTTCCGCTTGAGGCCAAAGATATTCCAAGAGATTATGTTTAATGCATCCATGGCTACTCACGAAGATGGGAGATGAATGCGCTGATCATTTGGGTGGATGGGGGTTTAGCCGGGGGGAGTGGGCAGTCACTCGCCATGGGGGGTTGACTGGCACTTGCGGTGGAAATGACCTTGGTTGGAGTGTCAGTAAGTTCCCCTGGGGGTGGTTGATCCCGGATTAGTTTGTATCTTGAAACTAGTATATTAGGACCGAAATTCTCGCCTTTAAAGAACGTCGAGGTGTTGAAATAGGCAGGTAATCCTGAAAGCCACTTTATGTTTAATCCTGCATGGGAGTTCGTGAGAGATGAGTGGGTCAGAGCCAGTGAGAAACTTGACTCTATCCACTATGGCATCCAGCGTCACCGATGAGCGCAGATTGTGAATTACTACGTGACATCTCTTCTCAGGTGTCGGGCGAGGTGAAACACGTCAAAAGGCTAACCTCCATAGAGTTGATTTAGGGATGCACCACTAGAGGGGAACAAAGATCTCATACATTTAAGAGGACAATTGTGTTACTGCGTTCTCGTCCTTTTTTTTTCGGCCCTCGCCATATCCAAAACCTCGTCCAAGTGTCAGTTTAAATCATGACTCAAATTGGGAATCTTGGTTTGTTCTCTTTTCTTATGGTTTTTTTCGTCTACAATAAACGGTAGCATTAGAGGCTGTTGGGAGACACTCAGGGACTTTTTGGGAAGGAGGATTGAAGCAGCATTTGTTCTTGCTTCCCCAAATAGAGCCACTTTCTGTTAATTAGTATAACTTTGTAAACCCCAAAGCAGGAGAAAAGATTTTCGCCAAACTTTATTATTATTTTCAAAAGTATTTTTTTAGGTATAAAATTTAGTATAGATATAAATTATATAATATCTATATATATATATATGTGTGTGTGTGTGTGTGTGTGTGTGTGTGTATGTATATATAATAGATTTCTATCGTCTAAATATTGCATTGCTTTCACAATTGAAAAGTAGCTTTTGAAAAAATCATTAAAATGGGGAAAGTTTCAAATTATATATATATATATACATATATATATATATATATATATACATATATATATTATATCTATATATTATATATATATATATATATATATATATATATATATATATTATATAATGATAAATCTATATTGTCTAAACATCGCATTGCTTTCACAACTGAACAGCAGATGAAAAAAATCATTAAATGGGGAAAGTCTAATATATACATGAGATGTTTAATCATAAATGTTCAACAAAAGTACCGAAAACATCTTTTGAAAGATCCTGCATTTAAATTTCAAACCATCAGTAAATAATAAAGTGTATTGGTGTTATGAAATATAGTAGTATCGAGGGCAAGATACAAAAATATTACAAACTTTCGGCTTAAGAGATAGTATTAAAATTATTACAATGAAATAAATATTACAATGAATGGCATTTCAGAGGTCTCTGGGGTCAAGGCAGGAGGGGTCATTGTGTTACAAATTTAAATATATCATCTTACGAGTCTCGTGTTAATATGATACGAAAAAGTTGACATCAAATTCATATGTTCCCGAGTAACTGTACATTTATTTAAACTGTATATCTGCAGAATATCTTGAGTTTCATAATAGTTCCTGTTTTTTTTTTTTTTTTTTTTTTTTTTTTTTTTTTGTCTATCACAGTCCTCCAATTTGACTGAGTGGTATTTATAGTGTGGGTATTATTATTATTATTACTATAATTATTATTGATTGCAGGTCCGCAATAATATCGCATGTGAAGTATAGAGTCTTTAATAATAAGAGCTTTCGAACCTTGTACTAGGTTCATCTTCAGTCAAGTGAACATTATGAATTTAAAAAATCCGTCGAAGTAAACTTCTGAACAGGACAATTTCACAATGACGAAAGCAAATGAAGGAAGCGCTCAACAGCCCAACTAGGTAATTCCGTTGTTGTTCGATTTCCTGTTTGCTACTCTGCTGGAAAGTCTTGTGGGCTGTGATGATGCTGCATGGTATTCCCCTGGCGGCGCGGCTGCAACAATGCTGGACGTCACGTCACCCGTGCTGTAATCTGACGGAGGGAGGAGAGCAGAAGAGGGGGCAGCATCAGGCGGAGGAAAAACAGAGCTTGTCTTAAAATCAAAATTTGTAACAAAGTTTTTAAGAATGCAAAAATTGACTAATGGGTCTTCCCCACTCTTCTGCTCTTCTCCCTCAGACAGATTACAGCACGGGTGACGTGACGTCCAGCATTGTTGCAGCCGCGCCGCCAGGGGAATACCATGCAGCATCATCACAGCCCACCAAAAGACTTTCCAGCAGAATAGCAACAGGAAATCGAACAAACAACAACGGAAGCTTACTAGTTTGGTCTGTTGAGCGCTTCCTTCATTTGCTTTTCGTCCTATGTTTTGGAATTGTCCCTGTTTCAGAAGTTACCTTCGGGGACGTATTTTTTAAATTCATAATGTTCACTTGACTGAAGATGAACCTAGTACAAGGTTCGAAAGCTCTTATTATTAAAGACTCTATACTTCACATGCAGTATTATTGTGGACCTGCAATCATTGTCATCATTTTCGACACTGAAAATTGTGGTCATTATTATTATTATTATGCTTCTTTTTTTTTTTTTTTTTTTTGCTCTATCACAGTCCTCCAATTCGACTGGGTGGTATTTATAGTGTGGGGTTCCGGGTTGCATCCTGCCTCCTTAGGAGTCCATCACTTTTCTTACTATGTGCGCCGTTTCTAGGATCACACTCTTCTGCATGAGTCCTGGAGCTACTTTAGCCTCGAGTTTGTCTAGATTCCTTTTCAGGGATCTTGGGATCGTGCCTAGTGTTCCTGTGATTATGAGTAAAATTTCCACTGGCATATCCCATATCCTTCTTATTTCTATTTTCAGATCTTGATACTTATCCATTTTTTCCCTCTCTTTCTCTTCAACTCTGGTGTCCCATGGTATTGCAACATCAATGAGTGATACTTTCTTCTTGACTTTGTCAATCAACGTCACGTCTGGTCTGTTTGCACGTATCACCCTATCCGTTCTGATACCATAGTCCCAGAGGATCTTTGCCTGATCGTTTTTTATCACTCCCTCAGGTTGGTGCTCGTACCACTTATTACTGCAAGGTAGCTGATGTTTCTTGCACAGGCTCCAGTGGAGGGCTTTTGCCACTGAATCATGCCTCTTTTTGTACTGGTTCTGTGCAAGTGCCGGACATTCGCTTGCTATGTGGTTTATGGTTTCATTTTTCGTATTGCACTTCCTACATATGGGAGAAATGTTATTTCCGTCTATCGTTCTTTGAATATATCTGGTTCTTAGGGCCTGATCTTGTGCCGCTGTTATCATTCCTTCAGTTTCCTTCTTGAGCTCTCCCCTCTGTAACCATTGCCATGTGTCATCACTGGCTAGTTCTTTAGTCTGTCTCATGTATTGTCCGTGCATTGGTTTGTTGTGCCAGTCCTCTGATCTGTCTGTCATTCTCCTGTCTCTGTATATTTCTGGGTCTTCGTCTACTTTTATTAGTCCTTCTTCCCATGCACTCTTTAGCCACTTGTCTTCACTGGTTTTCAGATATTGCCCCAGTGCTCTGTTTTCGATGTTGACGCAGTCCTCTATACTTAGTAGTCCTCTCCCTCCTTCCTTTCGTGTTATGTATAGTCTGTCTGTATTTGCTCTTGGGTGTAGTGCTTTGTGTATTGTCATATGTTTCCTGGTTTTCTGATCTATGCTGCGGAGTTTTGCCTTCGTCCATTCCACTATTCCTGCGCTGTATCGGATTACTGGCACTGCCCATGTGTTTATGGCTTTTATCATATTTCCGGCGTTGAGTTTTGACTTGAGTATCGCCTTCAGTCTCTGCATATATTCTTTCTTGATCGTGTCCTTCATCTCTTGGTGTTTTATATCCCCTCCTTCCATTATTCCCAGGTATTTGTATCCACTCTCATCTATGTGTTTGATGTTGCTTCCATCTGGTAGCTTTATCCCTTCATTCCTTGTTACTTTGCCCTTTTGTACGTTGACTAAGGCGCATTTTTCTATTCCAAACTCCATCCTGATGTCCCCAGATACAATCCTTACAGTCTGGATTAGGGTATCTATTTCCTTGATGCTCTTACCATACAGCTTGATGTCGTCCATGAACATCAGATGGTTAATTCTGTTGCCTCTTTTCTTGAGTTGGTACCCGGCATCCATCTTCTGCAGTACTTTTGTCAGGGGAATCATGGCTACTACGAAGAATAGTGGGGACAGTGAGTCGCCCTGGAAGATCCCTCTCCTGATATTAACCTCTGCTAGTCTTATTCCAGAACTTGTAAGTATTGTATTCCAGTTGCGCATTGTATTTTTGAGGAAGCTGATGGTGTTATCCTCTGCCCCATATACTCCCAGGCATTCTATTAGCCATGTGTGTGGTATTATTATTATTTTTTTTTTTTTTTTTTTTTTTTGCTCTATCACAGTCCTCCAATTCGACTGGGTGGTATTTATAGTGTGGGGTTCCGGGTTGCATCCTGCCTCCTTTGGAGTCCATCACTTTTCTTACTATGTGTGCCGTTTCTAGGGTCACACTCTTCTGCATGGGTCCTGGAGCTACTTCAGCCTCTAGTTTTTCTAGATTCCTTTTCAGGGATCTTGGGATCGTGCCTAGTGCTCCTATGATTATGGGTACGATTTCCACTGGCATATCCCATATCCTTCTTATTTCTATTTTCAGATCTTGATACCTATCCATTTTTTCCCTCTCTTTCTCTTCAACTCTGGTGTCCCATGGTATTGCAACATCAATGAGTGATACTTTCTTCTTGACTTTGTCAATCAACGTCACGTCTGGTCTGTTTGCACGTATCACCCTATCCGTTCTGATACCATAGTCCCAGAGGATCTTTGCCTGATCGTTTTTTATCACTCCCTCAGGTTGGTGCTCGTACCACTTATTACTGCAAGGTAGCTGATGTTTCTTGCACAGGCTCCAGTGGAGGGCTTTTGCCACTGAATCATGCCTCTTTTTGTACTGGTTCTGTGCAAGTGCCGGACATTCGCTTGCTATGTGGTTTATGGTTTCATTTTTCGTATTGCACTTCCTACATATGGGAGAAATGTTATTTCCGTCTATCGTTCTTTGAATATATCTGGTTCTTAGGGCCTGATCTTGAGCCGCTGTTATCATTCCTTCAGTTTCCTTCTTGAGCTCTCCCCTCAGTAGCCATTGCCATGTGTCATCGCTGGCTAGTTCTTTAGTCTGTCTCATGTATTGTCCGTGCATTGGTTTGTTGTGCCAGTCCTCTGATCTGTCTGTCATTCTCCTGTCTCTGTATATTTCTGGGTCTTCGTCTACTTTTATTAGTCCTTCTTCCCATGCACTCTTTAGCCACTTGTCTTCACTGGTTTTCAGATATTGCCCCAGTGCTCTGTTTTCGATGTTGACGCAGTCCTCTATACTTAGTAGTCCTCTCCCTCCTTCCTTTCGTGTTATGTATAGTCTGTCTGTATTTGCTCTTGGGTGTAGTGCTTTGTGTATTCTCATATGTTTCCTGGTTTTCTGATCTATGCTGCGGAGTTTTGCCTTCGTCCATTCCACTATTCCTGCGCTGTATCGGATTACTGGCACTGCCCATGTGTTTATGGCTTTTATCATATTTCCGGCGTTGAGTTTTGACTTGAGTATCGCCTTCAGTCTCTGCATATATTCTTTCTTGATCGTGTCCTTCATCTCTTGGTGTTTTATATCCCCTCCTTCCATTATTCCCAGGTATTTGTATCCACTCTCATCTATGTGTTTGATGTTGCTTCCATCTGGTAGCTTTATCCCTTCATTCCTTGTTACTTTGCCCTTTTGTACGTTGACTAAGGCGCATTTTTCTATTCCAAACTCCATCCTGATGTCCCCAGATACAATCCTTACAGTCTGGATTAGGTTATCTATTTCCTTGATGCTCTTACCATACAGCTTGATGTCGTCCATGAACATCAGATGGTTAATTCTGTTGCCTCTTTTCTTGAGTTGGTACCCGGCATCCATCTTCTGTAGTACTTTTGTCATGGGAATCATGGCTACTACGAAAAGTAGTGGGGACAGTGAGTCGCCCTGGAAGATCCCTCTCCTGATATTAACCTCTGCTATTCTTATTCCAGAGCTTGTAAGTATTGTATTCCAGTTGCGCATTGTATTTTTGAGGAAGCTGATGGTGTTTTCCTCTGCCCCATATATTTTCAGGCATTCTATTAGCCATGTGTGTGGTATCATGTCGAAGGCTTTCTTGTAGTCTATCCATGCCATGCTTAGGTTGGTTTTCCTTCTCTTACTGTTCTTCATTACCATTTTGTCTATCAGGAGCTGGTCTTTTGTGCCCCTACACTTCCTTCTGTAGCCTTTCTGTTGGTGGGGGATGGTGTTTGTCTCCTCTAGGTAGTTGTATAGCCTTTCACTGATGATACCTGTTAGTAACTTCCACATTATTGGTAGGCGGCAGGTAATAGGCCTGTAGTTACTGGCTATATTTCCCTTACTCTTGTCTTTTTGTACTAAGGATGTTCTTCCTGTGGTCATCCATTTGGGTTCATGGTGATTTGAGATACAATGCTGGAGTTGTTCTGCTATTCGTGGGTGTAGGGCCTTGAAGTTTTTGAGCCAGTATCCATGGACTTCATCGGGACCTGGGGCTTTCCAGTTTGGCATTTTCTTTAGTTGGTGTCTGACTGTGTCTGTCGTGATCTCTGTGAATCTTTGTTTTATTCTCCCTGTTTCTTCTTCCTTGACTTCCTGGAGCCATGTTGCATGTTTGTTGTGTGATACCGGATTGCTCCATATGTTTTCCCAGAGTCTCTTACTTGGTTCGGCTTCAGGAATTTCTGGGTGGTTGTCTTCCCGATAACGACGTAAATGGAACCTCTGGCAACAGAGGAGCTTCGTCCGGCAACCAGTGAAGGGGAAGACGGTCAGGTACTTGGAGGTCGTCATCCAGCAACTGATCACCACAACAACGACAGTAATCAACAGCCTGAGATTGGAGCTACAGAAGAAAAAAGGAAGAAATGGACAAGAGAAGAAAATAAGGAAATATGGAGATGCTACATCAGAAGCAACCCGACGGTGAGAGGATATAGAAGATTGGTCAACATCTGGAATGAGAGGAATAACACCCCCCAAACAGAGCAGAGGCTGGCAGACCAAGTAAGGAACATAAAGAAAAAGAACTGGCTCTCCCCAACAGAAAGAGAAGAACTGGAAAGGGAAATGTCACACGACAACGAATTACACGAAGACGAACTGAGAGACGATGCAACAGAAGACGACCGGGAGGATGAAATATCAAACAACGATACACGAAGAAACACCGACGAAGTAACAGAGAGGACGGAATGGGTAGAAAAGATTAGACAATGGATGGAACCAGATACAGAGAGAACAAAGATCCCCTCCATGAAAGCCTACAACACCAAGAAATTAAGGGAGAAAACGAGAGAGGTCAATGAAATAATGGGCATTATTATAATAATTATTATTATTATCATTATTATTATTATTATTATTATTATTATTATTATTATTATTATTATTATTATTATTATTATTATTATTATTATTATTATTATTATTATCAACGTCAAATTTTCGATTTTTAGTTTCCTTTGTCTCCTTCGATTACATTTTCGAATCTAGTGAAGTTTTTCCATTGCGGGCATTTCCTTCCGGCATAACGTCACTCAATTCAATTTTGCGTTGAAAGACGGATACAAGACAGCGCTCTTTTTCCAGAGGTAGTAACCATTGAAATCTTTTCTGTGACTTAAAAAGAAGGGTGACCTAAGAGACTCTGAGCAAAAATCTGAAGAAAAAGGCCGAGGTCATCGTCTGTCACGAAATCAAGGGCGTTATTTTCACAAGGCGAGCAAAGAAGTTGTATCTTTATGTATATTCAAGACTCCTGGACTAGCGAGGTTAATTTTGGTCTTCATGGAATCTATTCATTACGATGTTATGAAACGATGATGATGAGGAAATGATAAGGAAAGAAGAAAGAAAATAAGGAGATTGCTTACGAGGAGGAGATCACTTGAACATAGATTTCAAAGCTTGTTGAAAGAGAAAGGTTTTCGTGAACATTTTTGCTCTAATTTTTATTCTAATTTTAATTAAGACCTATTTTTTTCAAATCTTGTTGAAAGAGAGGTTTTCGTGAACATTTTTGCACTAATTATTTTATTCGCTTAGATAAATGAGACCTACTTGAATTTTTTTTCCTCTCAGAATTGAGACAGTGACATTGTGAACAACATTCCAGATTTTAGCCCACTAGAACGTCCTTAAATTGATAATGAAGTGAATAGATATTCCATGCAGTAACTCAGACAAGTTTTCAAAAAATAAAAGAAAATAAAAAAAAAAAATAACATTTCTTCGCTGCGCGGCTCTGAGTGCTTCCTGTTGTGAATGAATCGAAAAGCAATTAGACTTCTCATTAAGAGGGCGAATGATCTCTTTGGTGGCCTTCAAAGGATTGCAATTTTCCAAGGATAAAAAATGATTTCACATCAACTGGATAGCTGAAGAGAGAGAGAGAGGCGGTTCTTGGATATATCCCTTTTCCAAAATAAGTTAATCGGGTCGATTAGTATCTCGTGACGTACTCCAATACTAAGATCAATGTCTCTATTTTGTGAGACGAATACCAATGGCTATAACTGTTTTTCGATCCATGCGGCATTGACAGAGCATTCCTTTATTGCAATGCACATGTCTTATGATAGTAATGAAGAAACTGACCTTAATATCTACGGAAAAGATGCGATGACGTACAGACATTTCGTCATTATCATTGTCAGAAAAAATAAACAGAAAAGTAAAGATCTGACCAGATAGGAAAATTAACATTAAAAAGTTAGTTACGTTTGAGTTAGTTTTTCAAGCAAGTCGAGTTTATATTTCATGTCATTTCAAGTCCTGAGTGTGAAATAAGAGATTCACATGAATATAGCCTTAACCTAGGAAGTATTAGTCAAACTAATAAGACATATGAAGACGTTGGTCTCGAGGAAATGAGATATAATGATAATGAAGTATTATTATTATTATTATTATTATTATTATTATTATTATTATTATTATTATTATTATTATTATTATTATTATTATTATTATTATTGTACTTAGGAAGCAGACCCTTTCACAAGCATACTTTATTAAAAGTAATGACTACTTCAGCAGCGTTACACTTGTAAAGATTCTTCTCTATTTTCCGAATAGCGGCTTTTTCCGTGCTAATTAAACAGGTTAGTGAGCGCCTATAGAGGTCATGATCAAATACAGAGTCAATATATTATTATTATTATTATTATATATTATTATTATTATTATTAATGAAAACAATAGCTATGTCATCCGTGTTTATTTCGTACAAAATAAACGCAGCAGAAATAGCCATTATTTTCAATAAAAACCTGTATTAATGAAGTTCTTCTTCCAGCATTATTATTATTATTATTATTATTATTATTATTATTATTATTATTATTATTATTATTATTATTGGAGCAATCTAGGGCAATGCCAAATGAACTTATCTAATTTTCGATTGTCTCGTTCAAACAGAACTTCAATTTTTTTTTCCTCAGAGTGGCTTTGCTTACTTCATCTCGAGAAACGTGGGCAATTACTCTTCTCATTAGCAGAGCGAATGAGTTATTTGATGGCTCCTCAAAGAGTTGTCTTCTAGTCAGGGGAGAGAGAAAGACCTTCAATCATCAAGCGATACCTGTCTAAGACGAACCTCGGTTAGACCTCCCACGTACTGTAAGTCACTCAGGTTTACTAATATGTTGCTGTCTTTTCAAGCAAACAACTATAGTCAGAGTTGGTGAGATATGAAATTATAAACCTTATTATTTGATAAATTTACCTAAATATTATATCCTTTTCCCCTTATAACTACGCTAAGAAATTAGAGCTACTATAAGATATTTCATAAATAATCGTATCCTATTGCATTATTTCTTTTATTCCTTTTTGTGATACTAATTTCGATATGTTGAAGTGATCAAATATTCTAATAATTTTTTTTTTAAATCACTGGAGACAAAGTTGATATATGAAGGCTTTTCCTTGACCCCTGTAACATATTACCTTAAATATATTTATGAGTTACTTCCGTGTTGTGTTAATGCATTTCCATCGCAACTCTTTGTACATAAATGGTAACAAATATTCGAGGTTTTTAATCAGAGATTCAAAAAGTGATCAGAGAGTAGAAAACAGCAAAATTTATCTGCATAAAAGATTGTTTTCCTATTTTTTTTTTTTTCTTACAAAGTCAAATCTTACTTTTCTGTTTGTGTGTGATCTTCAGAATCGAAAAGAATGTTTCTTCTTGATTTGTGCTATCTCATATATATTTTTAAAGTGTTTCGCTACCTTATTGGAGAATGTCTTTCTAAAAGCTCTCCGCGGTAACAAAAGAAAACTTTTGAAAAATGTGTTCCAATTGAAAAATGTGTTCCAAGTATTAGATTTCTCCACTTTTCTATTTTTCTTTATCTTTTTTTATTTTTTATTTAGTTTCTCGAAATTTATCGTTATGCCTCTATTCGTGATGTGTCTCAAGTTTACAGTTCACGTATCCCAACCCATCTCGTAAAACCATTTATCTAAACAAACAATTAACGCATCGATTCTTCCTTCTGACCTGTTTTTCCTCTAATGCGTTATATACAAAATTTATTCCCAAAAAGACACAAAGAAATTATATTAGTTTGATCTAAACACTTACTGTGCTTTATGATATTTCTAAATTTCACTAGCATTTTTAATTTGCATATCAGCTGACATACATATACATGCACATATACATATGCACACATACGTATATACATATATGAATATATATACATATATATATATATATATATATTATAATATATATATATATATATATATATATATGAATAGTAAATTATCTTACTAAAAAAGCTAACAAAACATAGAAACATTAACAAATACAAACAAAATTAATCAAAAAAATACGAAAACAATAAAAAAAATATGCAAATATAAAAATAAGGCAAAATGTAGACAAACTACTGCGTACCTACTATGAAATCACGCGATAGACAGTTGAATTTTATTATAACGCAAACGCGAAAGAAAACTTGCGACAATAGCGTCTGCATCCAAAATTAGATTTACATGAAAATTTCCGTATATTGTAGATGTAGCTTTCCCATGAAAGAATCAAACTGATCACTATTTTTCGCCTAAACTTCGAGTGGTCAATTTTATTTCTGTACATTCCTGAGGATATAACGTTTAAACTTTAATTTTTTCCTTCATTGTGTCACTTGTTAGCTCTCAATTTAACAATTGATTACTTTCCTTTATTTTGTTGATGTTTTACTGAATTTCAATCCTGGATACCTTTGATAGGGAGAGGTATTTTATATATTTTTTAAGTATTTGTATAAGATACGAAATCTGGTTAGTAACAGTAAGGGAAACTAATAAAGCCACAGAGGACAAAAGAGACGTCATTTTCAGACCGTGTTTAGCGAGATAAAATCCTACTAAAAGATGAACCAGCTATGGCGTAAAATAGAATAAAAAAATAAAGCTAGCCTTTGTTCTTCTTCTTAGGAAGGATTATAGAACTCGCCTGTTACCCTACGTAGAGGTTGTGCTTTGATCTCAAAGAGTTTTCCGCTCTTTCACATAAAAAATAAAATAAAAGTGAAAAATGTGCAAGAGTTGCCCAAAAGGGATTTTGCATGGCTGGTTCTTTTGATTTCTGAAAGGTTTGTGACAACAGTTAAGAAAAAAAAAACTCCAGCACTAAATCTGCCAATTTGTTGTCTGTTGGAATTGCTGATTTGTTCACCTTCACTGATATAATTTTTCATGCGATGTAGTATCTTGATAGTAATAATGTTTATGAACGTGAGAAAGAGAAAATGGGCAATGTATCGAGGCAGAATTTTTCTTCTTGTTATTATTATTATTATTATTATTATTATTATTATTATTATTATTATTATTATTATTATTATTGACTCCATCATGCAATGGTCCTCATCAAAGAAAAGACTGATTTAATTTAACCCGGTCTTCTACCACGAGGAACCTGTCCCCCCCCCCCACCCGCCCCCCTGCCCCACAACCTAAAAACAACATCCCGTCCGCATGGTAAGGCTGTGGAAGGATACAATAACCTGTTGTGGACTTAGGAGCATGACCCATAGAATTGTAACGCCAATGCTTTTCAAGACTTTCCCTGAGCACTCGTCGTTAACTGGCTAAGGACTTGAATTTCGTAAAAAAAAAAAAAATAATAAATAAGAAAAATTTAAAAGAATTAAACAGTTTGTGAATCTCTTTGACGCAAGTTTGTAGTATTTTTTAGAATCTATTATTATTATTATATTATTATTATTATTATTAGTTGTTATTATTATTATGATTATTATTAATTATTTTATTATTTATTATTATTATTATTACTTATATATTATTATTATCCGATTGCAGTGAAAAGGTCCTGTGCAAAGAATTTCTGTTTCATCTTTTACTATACGTAGTCACTTCAAAAATTAGAGCTATCTCGTCAGGATTTCGATAGATGGATATATATTGTGCATATTCAAGATATTCCGTTCTGAAAGGATACAGTTTTATTTCTCCCTATAAACTTAGCTACGGTATGCAGTCATATTCCTAAAGTTGCTCTCTCTCTCTATAGCGCCTCTATAGCGAGTTAGATTCTCGGGCATTCCATTGAGATGTGAGAGATGTGTATTTCTGGTAAAAGAAGTTCACTCTCGACGTGGTTCGGAAGTCATGTAAAGCAGTTGGTCCCGTTGCTGAATAACCGCTGGTTCCCTGCAACGTAAAAACACCATACAAACAAACACAAACAAACAATCTCTCTCTCTCTCTCTCTCTCTCTCTCTCTCTCTCTCTCTCTCTCTCTCTGTTCTTCTCTTCATCTTCCTTGTTTTTGTTTCTTTGTTAGTTAATGTTGTGAAAGTATTTATTTATTCAGCTTTTATATTCTAATATCCTTAGCGTTTATGTTTCTTAACATTAATAGTACTTCTCTACACTTCTCTACTTTTTACTTGTTACTCAAATAAATATTCTTTGGATACTGTATCCTTGTCGAAATTTATCCAAGGGAGCTCTATATCAATCGTGAATGAAAGGCTGTTATCACTATTTAAGCTTACGTAAACAAATAAGCAAAGGTAAGGTGAGGTGAATTAGTTTTCGACGAGCAGACTCTGAGTAAAATAAAATAAAGAATAAAAAGTCCATTTTTCGGAAATGGCTCTGGTTACTCCATGTTGTGAATCGAAAGGCAATTACACTTCTCATTAACAGAGTGAATGAGTTATTTGATGTCCTTCAAAGGACTGTTCTCTAGCCTTGGTTAAAAGAAAAAGAAAATAGAAAAAAAGGACTTCACGTCAAATGGATAGTCGCGGAATGAAAAGGAACTTGTGTTCCATTCGCAGGAGTTGAGTTTTTCTCTCAAGATTCTGTCAAATTTCGTCGTCTTCAGGGGCAGTTAACATATGCCATAGTTTGTGAAATCGTTAGGTGAGTCAATTCATTTTTGACATGAAGAAAATGTGGGGGTTTTTTCTTACGTTCGTTTCATTCTGTTCCCTTAAAAGTCAATCTTTCAAGACGCATCTTGAAAAAACAATGCAATGGTTCATATATTTCTCCTATTCGTATAAGCATTTATTTCATATCTGGAAATCAGATAATGTTAAACTATACTTTCCCCTCCTTCTCCAGTTTACGTTGAATGTAATGCTAGCGCGAAATGCCTTAAAAGCACAGACACAAGACATTTGAGTTGTCTATAAGAATTATAGTTTCCAATATTTCTGGGAACTTGCTATTACTTTGTTTAAGATTTTTTTTAATTTCCCCTGTTTTTTTCTGTCATAACGATTTTTTAAAAAAATATATATATTTTGCACTAGCAGTGGGTGTTAAATTTAAACAAACAATTTCTCAATTTTAGTTAAGAGTACTCTCCAATAATTAAACACTAGCTGGTTCACTTAAGGTAGATTCTTCGATGAGCCCTATGCGTACGAGACATTTGTTTGGCGGCCGCTGATTGGCTGGTACCGGGAGGTAGGCAGCTTCCAGCCAATCAGCGGCCGCCAAACAAAGGTCTCGCAGGTATATAGGCCTCACCCAAGAATCTATCATCAGACGTTTCGTCTAGTACAATCGTTTTCCCGAGGCAGCTCCTCCTCCGACAGCTATCATAAATTCAAGTAGCGAGTCCCACCTTCGCTTTGTGATATGCCAAGTGCCAACGTTCAATCATTATTATTATTACTCCCTTTACTCCAAAGCTAAATAAATCATCTCGGTGCCATTCTTGACGCCATAGATCATATCTTGATGATAGGCCGTGACACTATCTTATGTCTCGTGCACCATAGCTTCGTTTTTCTGACTTGTATAGATGGCTCTAGATGAATTTTTCTGTTTACTTGTCCTTTCCTCCTCATGATTCATAGCCTCGGAATTTTCCATATTAATGATTTTGAGTGGCAATATATGTGTAGATATAAAGCTATATATATTCATAAATGTGTGTGTGCGTAGGATAACTAAAAGGAAGGTAACATTTCTAGCGTAACTATCAACTGATCATTTCCAATTGGTATCATGAATAAAAATACGGAATATATCTTGCAACTAAATCTAAAATATTTACAAAATACTCCTCATAAAAGTGATAAAAAAGCGAAAAATATGAAATATAAAGGATATAAAAAATAACGGTGTTCAAACTTCAAAGGAAAGCTGGACGGGAGAAAAATTTATATCAAATATGTATGTATGTATGTATGTATGTATGTATGTATGTATGTATGTATGTATGTATGTATGTATGTATGTATGTATGTATGTATGTATGTATGTATGCATGAGATTTTTATATTGTGTAGTTATTTCTATTCACAAATTTTAAACTTCTTTAATAATTCCTGTAAGCTTTTTACTAAATTGTTATGATCCTCTAATTATATAACTACCAGTAAATATTGATTGGTCCAGTTAATTCTTATGACTGGAAAGTAAGCATTTTTCTATAAATACATAATTCAGATATTTTCTCTTAGTATACACAATAAAGTGAGATGTTAATCTCATTTTTTGAGTCACGCTTACACCCCTTTTTAAATTTCTTATGAAAAAAATATGTTCTTATATTATAAAAAAGGAAATACTGAAAGTATAGCTTGACCTAATATTCAGTTATAATTCTCGAATGTGATGCTTTTCTGTATTTATTTGAATCACAACTAAAAAGAAATGGTGCAAGAATTAGCATATTACGTATACAGGCATTGGACAATTTAGACGTATATTTTTTTGTAAGATTTTTCATGTGAAAAATAGAAAAAATCCCATAATGATAAAAACCTTTTGTCATTCAGTCTTTTTTTATATAATATAAAACATTCCCGAGCTCACTGGATCTAGATTTATGTATATTTTTTTCACCCTAGCTTTAGGAAAAAAATATCAAATAGAGAGAGAGAGAGAGAGAGAGAGAGAGAGAGAGAGAGAGAGAGAGAGAGAGAGAGTTGGAGGGGGAGGGGGAAGGACAGGGAGTGCGAGAGATAGAGGAAATTTATTGCTCTTAAAATGACTAAAAACATTTTTCCTATTTCCCAGGTCTGACGTTCGTTGTGAAGTGTGAAATAGAGAGCATTTTTTATCTTTTATTTATCTTTTTATTTAAATATTAATTCAAGCATCCTCTTTTCTTTGCAGCAAAAGTCACTCTTTAAGATATATTATTCTTACTATCACTGTGAAAATCACTTTCTTTTATTTAAAAAAACAATTAGAGCATCCTCTATTGTTTGCAGTATAAGTCACTCTTTAAGATATATTATTCTTACTATCACTGTGAAAATCATTTTTTTTTATTTGAAAAGTAATTAGAGCACCCTCTTTTGTTTGCAGTATAAGTCACTCTTTCTTACCACCACTGTGAAAATCACTTTTTTTTATTAAAAAAGTAATTAGAGCACCCTCTTTTGTTTGCTCCATAAGTCACTCTTTATTTTGATTATTATTCTTACCACCACTTTGATAATCACTTTTATATCCATCATCATTATTATATTTAAATAGATGGCCCCCAATTCCCTAGAATAACCACCACTGCCGTCTTCATGACCTTCGTGAAAAGCATTACCAACGTTAATCTAACTTGCAGTCGTTGCATACGTTTTAGGATTATCAGTTTTTTTTTCGGGAAAGATTTTCTCGTCATTTTCGTTCTTTTTTACTTAATCTTTCGCGCCGTCCTATTTCATTTTACTCGCGGAAGACGCGTGCAAAGGCAAACGTTTCTCCTGAGAAAAATATTACCGTCGCATAAATCTTCCCTTGGGAGTCATAATGAAAGGTGACTCAAGCGAACTTTGCACATAAGCTCGAACGAAGGTCTGAGGTCATCTTCTTCTACGGGATCACGGGCGTTGTTCTGGGCGAGCACATGGGAGGGGATTCCATCCAGTGTTATTATTAATATTCATCGCCATAATACCGACACAAATTTTAAAAGGTAAAACCTTTTTTTTTTTTTGTGCGAATTAAAAACAATGGAACTCAGATCGAAAATTCTGGGCTTTTTTTTTTAAATAGTGACCTTGAGTTCTGTATCATGTATGCATGTATGTACCCAGTATTATTATTAATATTAATCGCCATAATACCGACACACATTCTAAAAAGTAAAACCTTTCTTTTTCAAGGATTAAAACTAATGAAAGTCAGATCGAAAATGATGTTTATTTTTTTTTAGACAGTGACCCCGGCTTATGTATCATATATGTATGCATGTACCCACCATTGCGGGCGTGTTTAGTACAAGCCGGTTGGGAATTACAGTAAAAACAAGAACGAAAGACTATAAATATCATAAAGAAATATTAGTCCTAAAAAGCGACCCCCGAAAACCGTTGTGGGTCATCTATGAAAGATCCGAAAAATAAAAAATAAAAAATGATATTGAAGTACAACAAAGACTTCAATTAGCCATCAGAAAAATCAGTAATCCATGAGATATCTACATGCTGTATTATGCATATATTAAAAGAATCAAAATGACAGTGCGGGTTACAACATTTGGATCACGTTTGCTAGGACCGTCGTTTGCTCCTGTCCCAGCTGTCAACTGATCAAGAAAGAAAGGACTCATGGCTCGCATCCTCATCCTAAAAGACCCATTGACGAACCGAAAGCTCTTATATATTAACTATATTAACTTCTTGAATCACTCCTTCGAAAAAGAGTAAAACATGTATTGCTTGAATTCATTCTATATATAATATATATATTATATATTAATTATATATTAATATATATGTATATATATATATATATATAAATATATATATGTGTGTGTGTGTGTCTGTGTGTATACATATATATACATACATATATATATATATATATATATATATATGTATATATATATATATATGACTGCTTGTTTGATATAAACTTGGCACTAAATTACGGTTTGCTTGACGAGTCTCTGCGATGTGACAAACTGCCACACAACGTACTTCAAAGATAACCCGTGATGAAAAACCAACAGCCGATATTTGCATTTATCAATAAATGAAATACAAACAGAACGACGCTCGCATAGAAAAAAAAAAAGATAAAAAAGGTTATTGATGGGATATCGCATGGTGAAAGGAAAACAGTTTTACTCGACGCTGTCGGGAAACCCGATCGAGGGAGATGAGATAAGTATTTTTTTTGAAGCGAATGCTTTTGGGAGGAGATGGCGGAAAGGGACGAAAAAAAAGGTGTCTATGGTTCGGGCGACGATCATCTTCAATGATGCTTCAGAAAAAAATACTGTTTCTTCAATGATGCTTCAGTAAAAAAAAGTAGTGTTTCTTCAATGATGCTTCAGAAAAAAGTAGTGTTTCTTCAATGATGCTTCAAAAAAAAATTTTTCTTCAATGATGCTTCAGAAAAAAAGTTTCTTCAGTGATGCTTCAGGACAAAAAAAGTAGTGTTTCTTCAATGATGCTTCAGGAAAAAAGTAGTGTTTCTAAAAACAAAAGTAGTGCTTCGTTATCTATTGATGTTATGAAAGTGATATGCTGTCAAGCCAAGTAATGTGGCAATTTCGGTCAATCAGGTGGAAAAAAAGATGATGCACAAGGATCTGAAGGTGGGAACTTAAGAGAAGGCCCCACAGACGCAGAGAAAAGTAACAGTTGGAGAGGAAGGACAGCTAAATAAAAGAAAGAAAGCGGAAAATAGAACTAAAGGAAAAAGCTAAAAGGTGGGCGTGGCAAGAGCTCTAAGGTAAGCTTAGAAACTCACCTTAGTAATGCAACTTGCACTTTGGAAAGGATACCGAGAGCATGCAACTGCAAAGGATATGTGGCCTTGAACTTCAAATCTTAGCATTTCGCCAATATCTCCCTAAAAAAAAATAATAATAATAATAATAATTATCTCAGAACGTCACCTAATGGTTGCGTTCATAGAATGTAACCGAAATCTATTCTTTAATTTTCACTTACTCCTGCAAGATATCATTTGACCTTAACCTTTCAGTGATTTAAAAGCAAAATACCTTCACTCGTACAGTTAAAATAATGAATATTTCCACGAAATCGTCCATTAGTACTGTACAACTACTTAAGGGTAGTTGTTGAACAGGTACCTGATATAGCATTCGTTTTCAAGGTCATGAAGTGACTGAAAAGATTTGAGGGTGAAGAAAGAATCTGGCGATTTCGTGTAATCTGACGAGTGACACAAATGGAATGCGATTCCTAGCTGATAAGTAACTACTTTCTTTTCGCAGTAATGGTGATGCCTTGAGCTGTTTCGTAAAAGAATAGAAAGTGTATGTAGTATCATACTTTAAGAAAATATCCAGCGAATTTTAAAAACTGTATTTCCATATCATCTGGCGAACAAAGATATAAATATGGGGATTACCAATAGCTTTAAATTTTTCATACTATAAAAATGCATAATGTCCACGTATTAACAATATCATACAGTTGGGAAAAGTACACGTTAGAACGTATTCCTGTTGGAAATTTTTTCCATAAATATGGATTAATGTAATAAATACCTCTCTCTCTCTCTCTCTCTCTCTCTCTCTCTCTCTCTCTCTCTCTCTCTCTCTCTCTCTCTCTCTCTCTCTCTCTCTCTCTCTCTCTCGTAATGAAGGGTCGCTTTAATTCGCAAAACTTTGTCCATCTTTCAAGGTAAAAATACAGCATATTTTTTTGTTTCTTTTTTTTAGGGAAAATAAGGAGCAAGGTTCTTCCCCCTGGCCCCAGTGTGAATGGAAGGCAGGTCTAAGCATCCCAGCGTCGAAGCTTCTAGACCAGACGCAGAGTGATGTTATTTTGTCACGGGGGGATGAGACCAAAGACTCCTTTTTGCAACGTCTTCCCTCGCTGGCTCAAAGGATTCTGTGGAGGTTGAACCCTCTCGTCTGGCAGTCAAGAGCAAAGGATGCCGGGAGCCTTGAAGGGAATTTTATGCATTGCCTTTTCTCCGCCAATTTCTTATTCTCTTTATTCTTTGAGAGTCAGCAAGGAGGAAAAGAACAAAGAAAGGAGACAAGAAGAAGAATAAGAAGAGAAGAAAAGAAGGAAGAAAAGAAGGAACGAAAGAAGAAGAGAAGAATCCTTGCTATGACAAAGCTTCTTCGGAACCTCTTCTTTTGCGCGTTTACTTTACATATTGGATAGAGAGAGAGTTAAAAAGATACACAGAGACAGAGAATCTTGGCATTCCCTGGGAAAAGGGGGCAAATTTGTTTTTTTTTGTTTGTATGGTGTTTTTAAGTTGCATGGAACCAGTGGTTACTCAGCAACGGGACCAACGGCTTTACTTGACTTCCGAACCACGTCGAGAGTGAACTTCCATCACCAGAAATACACATCTCTAACTCCTCAATTGGAATGCCCGAGAATCGAACTCGTGCCCGCCGAGGTGGGGCACATTTGTGGAACGTGATGATGAATTTTTCAAAGACAGTGTATTGATAATGTCTACGGAAGTACCATGAATCTACATCGGAGCAAGTGTCAAATTCTTCGGTGAAAGGCAAAGACTCGGAAGAATTTTAATTTTTTCACAAAATGAAAAAAAATAACGACCAATTACAAACTTTATATATATAATATATATATATATATATATATATATATATATATATATATATATATATACACACATATATATGTATGTGTGTATATATATATATATATATATATATATATATATATATATTCACAAACACCTTTACACGGGTGTATGTTTTACATATATCTATACAATTTTATGAGCATGTCGTTATTTTGATATTTACCTCGTAAGCAGGGGCACCTCAACACGTTACTATCTGTTACGAGAAGAATATGTTTAGATATAATTATTTTTAAGTCTGGGTTATGTAGAACTCCAACAGAGTAATTATGGTCACTGTTTCATTAGCGTTGAAAAAGCTTTGCCCTAATTCTTGTATGACGTAATGTCTGGCACTGATCTTCACTTTTACCTCGATCAAATAAAACTTCTGATTGTTTCAGAGCGGCATAAAACACTCAAGTTTCACTTATCTTTAAAACAAAACAAAACAAAAATTGTCACAGTGCAGAGGCGAAGGTAAACAACGCACTTATTTGGAATAAATAATAACACAGATACATAAAAATCGGTGCTTAGTCTAAAAAGAAATTTCATTAAATGATGATTTTAATTTACTAATTCCCAATTCTAAACTCCTTTGACCATGTTCATAATTCTATCAAAAGAGATTCCAGGAAAATGAGTGTCAAAACTCGATAATACTCTTTTTGATGTTTAATTACTATAAGCACAAAGGAAAATTAATTATATTGATACGGTTAGGTTCATCAGTTGTGGGAGTAGAAAGCTTTAATGGGTATGGTTGAAAACATTTTGTAATCGAACAACGACAGTGTCACCTGTCTACATCCACAAAGAACAGCGTCTCACATCCAAGATTTATCTTGTTCAAGTATACGAAGAGCAATTGAAGACTAGACTTGTTAAAAATTGCCTTGTATCATTCAAAAAAAAATAACAAGCAACTGAAGATATTCCTTTCATTGCTACATAAAGAAGCCTTCATTGTACCGCTTTCTGGCTATGCATATGTAACTAATATGATAATGAAAGGAATATAAATAGGTCATGCGTAAAGTCCCTGACATTCTGTTAAAAAAAATTGTTTATCAATGCAATTCTTAAACACAGTCACTTCAGTCACTCAGTTCGAGTTGAAAAAATCATATATTGAGAATTCCAGACAAAGACGAAAGGTGTTTGTTCTTATCAAGCGAAAGTAAAATAGGACGAGTAATCCTACCTGAAACAGGTAAAACAGCCATGACGACGAACGTCACTGGCTACAGCAGGTGTAAGTCCGTCGCAAGAATCTCTAGGAGAATCATGACTATTTCGAACCTAACTTCGAAGATTCGTCACAGTCATCTGACAGGCCCGTTAAGCATGCATTTGATCTCCAGTTCCTTCGACGTTGCCAAGGCGCCTGCTGCCTCTTTGCCGCTGCTCAGTCCCGGCTCATCAAAGGGCTGCCAGGCAGCATATCGCGAGGAGAGAGGCAGTTAATCCCTCCATCGTATTCATGGCTCGACAAAGAGGAGGAACTCTCAAGGAGCTGTCGCCTCACAGCCGTAGTATAGCTTCCAGCGAAATGGAGAGGAGGACGAATTCGAAAGTCTTTGGCCACATGTGTGGTTCGTCTTTGGTATCACTTGCTTTTTGCATAGGAAGGGAATTTTTTTCTGTGATGTTTCAAACTACGTATTTCATACATGCCGTAGAATATATTCTTTTGGCCTCAAAGCTTCTAACATGTGTGGTACATTTGGTACTGTGCTCTTTGCATACGAAGGGAATTTTTTCTGTGATGCTTGAAATTACGGATTTCATAAATACCGAAAAGAATTTATTATATATAATATATTATATAATATAGTAGGATATTTAATAAATATATATTATATTTTTATAATATATATATATATATATATATATATATATTATATATATAGTATATATATATATATATATATATATATACTATATAAATATATATAGTTAATATAAAATATATATATATATATATATATATATATCATATTAAATTATATATCCTATATACATCCTACATATACATATATATATATATATAATATGTATATATACCATATATATCTATATATATATATATATATATATATATTTATATATATATTCTACGGTATTTATTCCCTTCCTATAAGAAAAATTCCCTTCCTAATAAGAAAAGCAAATATTTACCAAAGACGCACCACACATGTTAGAAGCTTTGAGGCCAAAAGAATATATATAATATATATTATATATATATATATATATATATATATATATATATATATATATATATATATATATATTCTTTTGGCCTCAAAGCTTCTAACATGTGTGGTGCGTCTTTGGTAATATTTGCTTTCTTATAGGAAGGGAATTTTTTTCTGTGATGTTTGAAATTACGTAGTTCACAAATACTGTAGATTATATTCTTTTGGCCCCAAAGCCTTAGTGGCCACTAAACCACTTGGCTTTCGAATATATCAAAACAAAGACTCGCTGAGCAACAAAACGAAAAACTTAAATAGTTACAGGAAAAAAGGTAATTAGGGGCCTTCAAGACAAGTGTTGAGTTGTACGTTTAACATCTTAGCTACAAGACAAATACGCCCGGTCAACGAAATGCATATATTACGTACGTAAAGATATAAGCTACATTGTATACTGATATCAAATAGTTCAGCATCAAACGGTAGCCATCACCTCCATTCCTTTAGATGCCGGGCCCTTCATTCAGAATCTATCTGGGAAAACGCCTTTACAGCTAAAAGCACGAATTCTCTGCCACTGCTCCCATAGTCCCTCGGTTGGGGGGTTGGGGGGGGGGGGGGGGGGGGGGGAAGACCATCATTTTAATGGCTGCGTGTCCACACCGAAACCTCCATTCGAATGCATTTGAAATGAAGCATTTGCATATAAGCACAACGCGGCTTCGTCGCATTTGCATCTGATGCTTTTAACGCATTTGCATATAAATGCTGCTCCGTTTGATTACGTTTGTATTTCCTCTCGTCTTCGATTTGCGCGCCATATTTTTACGTTTCGAGGGCAATTTTGCGCCTCGATAGATGCCTCAAAAGTGCGCGCGTGAGACGAGGGTCAGACGGTCACGGTTCTTCTGTTAATTTAATTCTTATGTGTCTGGATGCATGATAAACTTTGGAGAGGAATGCATGAAATAGTATATATACGCAGTGTATATATATATATATATATAATATATATATATATATATATATGTATATATATGTGTGTGTGTGTGTGTGTGTGTGTGTGTGTTTATATGTATGCATTCCTGTGCTGTGCTTGTGGATTTTCAGATACTAGGCAACAATAGCCTTTAGATATCGAATACACAATACCCTGGTAATATAATTTATACCCTGCAGGAATTTTACTACAAGATAACTGATTTTAGGTATGCTTATCAATACTCTGACTGGAATTCTAACAGAAGTTCCGAGAGTTGGTAAATAGAAGACAATGACTTTATGCACCCAGCCATCAAATGAAATAAGAATTGATTTTTGACTCTGTTGAACATATTCTTAAGAACCGTTGATGAGTGTACTGGACCTAAGTATGTTTGTTCTCACGGTATTGCAAGAATAGATAGAGCAGATTTAGAATTGTTAAAGGCTGAGTATTTAGTGGCTGGTGAAGATTATAATGTAATCAGTTCCATCTACGAGTTTAAGAGCGCTGAATATCTACTAGTTGAAAGGAGTCAGAATAAGACTAAGAGGTTCAAGGAAGAGATTCGGATCAATACCGAATCTAAGTCTATAGATCCATTAGAACAAAAAAAAAAGTTAAGTATATCTTAGTTTAGTCAGACCACTGAGCTGATTAACAGCTCTCTTATAGGGCTAGCCCGAAGGATTAGATATTTTGACGTGACTAGGAAGAACCGATTGGTTACTTATAGCAACCTTTCTTCGTCGTATGACACAGCAGTTCAAAGTAGATCTTAAGGATTATCGATCATCGGCAAAACGAGAGAATAGATGTGACACATGCTTCCGCTCAAATTAAGGTCAAAATTCTAAATATCAAAGCTAATATAAATACAAATACTTATACATATACGTATATGCGTGTGTGCGTGTGTGTTTGTGGTCATTCAAGCTGTGAATGAGTGTTTAATGCATAATATTTTCAAAAAAAACACAATCAAAAGCAATTACTGATTTCTAATTACTTGAATGGCATAATTGAGTCTCATCCCACAGACATAATCTTATAACCTTAACCTTTATTTTAGATACTATTATACGTCCCATTTCAAGAGTAATTATTGCCTCGGTTAGTATAATTGTATATCTCTTATTGTCCCATGATGAAGGAATTTCCATTTGGACTTGAAAAAAAAACTCAAAATAAAAGGACCCATCTGGCAACCGCTGAGCTAGAAAACAAAAGACGCTCCAAGTTCCTCGAACAGCAGCCCTCCATCGCTCCAGGGGAGTAACGCTTAATCACAGGGGGTCTATCCCCTAATAAAGGCGCATTCCCTCACTGCGCCACCCATTTCATTAATTAGGGGTCACGGTTTAAATGAGCAATAGCGCCCATTCACCCTCTAGCCGTATGACCCTGCCGAGAAGAGGCGGGCTGGCTAATGGGTCTAGTCTTGGCTGGCTGACTCACTCACTGCCTGAACTTTGTTTATTATTATAGCGAGACGACGCTGAAATTGAGTAAATAAACCTTCGCCACTCAGTCAGTTTCTTCTTCAGCTGGCTGGCAAAGCCAGATGAAACGTGACAGATGTGCACTTTGTTTCATCTGCATTAGTACAAAATTGCGACAATGTAATGAGATGAGATGACGGGCTCTCTCTCTCTCTCTCTCTCTCTCTCTCTCTATCTATCTATCTCTCTCTCTCTCTCTCTCTCAGATTCTGTCAGTAGAATTTCATGAATAGTTCGAAGAAAATTGCGACAATATAATCAGAAGATATAACGGGTTCTGTTCTCTCTCTCTCTCTCTCTCTCTCTCTCCTCTCTCTCTCTCTCTCTCTCTCTCTCTCTCTATCTATCTATCTATCTATCTATCTATCCATCTATTTATCTAACTATTTATCTATCTCTCTCTCTCCGTCAGTAGAATTTCATGAATAAGTAACGAGAAATTTTTCCTCTTGCAACTTATCTGTTTACTTACTTATTGAATCATCTGATTATCTACTCCAAGACAATCCCGCCCCCCCCCCCCCCCCGGCCCCCAATACTCGATTTCGGCTTTTATGCAATTGTCTGATTTACTCTGTAATGTTGCAATTGCATGTTTGCTTGCCTGAAGTTCGTTGTGCGTTCTCCGAGGGAAGGCGGCTTGATTTCGATCATTCATGGCAGGAAAAGTTAAATCTCTCGACTCTCCTAACTACACATATCAATTGACAACGAGAGAAATTGAGGGAATCTGGAAAAAAATTTTATTTGACTTCTGTGTACAATATCTTTTTATGCAAACATCTTCAATGGTGTCATCAGTTAGCAGTTCGTCCGTAAAATAATTAAGCAGGAAATTGTGATGCTTGTTGACTCGTCATCATATTTATTCCCTCAACGAAATATTTTTAGCGAATTTTTTTTATCCATCTATATCTATTCTTTATTTATCCATTTATTGCAATTATGTAACTGTATTATTTCATGTAGAATATAAACCACCTATGTTAAGTAATGTATAATTGCTTAAGAGCACAACTACTTGAGAGCTCTCTTGTTCAAGTGTATGCATCTGTGTCTTATTCATAATAGTTGCAGATCATCACTTTTCTCTAATGGATGGTTTCTTCACTTAGGGATGACCTTCAGGGCGCCCATGGAAGGTCACATGAAAACTCTAATTAGTAATATAAGATTGTGGTTGAATTTCTTGTATTTCCATCTCATCGGCAGATGTGTTGCTGCGTTACACCTAACGGCGAGTAATTAACCTTCTGTCGCCTCTGGTTAATGGTAAATTACGAGATGAAACAACAGCACTCAGGCTACGTCCGTACTATAGTAGATTCACATCACCCGTGCATTTGATGCCTAGGCCAGTCCTTTACGACGCTCCTCATTGGCTATTGATAAGCCACTCACGGGGCTGGAAACTCTCAGTCTCTTGAGAGAGTTCACATGGGCAGGATGTACGTTCCACCTCTCCTGAGGGATACTTTTGAAAGATATCTAAAGGGAGGTGGAACATACATCCTGCCTATGTGAACTCGAGAGAGAGACTGAGAGTTTCCAGCCCTGAGAGTGGCTTATCAACCGCCAATCAGGAGCGCCGTAAGGGATTGGCCTAGACATCAGATGCACGGGTGATGTGAATCTACTGTAGAGGGGACTTGGCAGGTGCAGGATGCTTGAGGGTAGAGAATTCTCTTGCTTTGGAGCCACTGACAACTGTAACCTATTCGCTACAGAAATGCCACGTTCAAGACGAGAGAATAGTGGTTGATGTGTAGGATTCATCTGACGTTATGCCAATATGGACCCTTGTTCATAAAGCAGCCTGTAAGTGACATTCAATGAAAAGATAGTCACGAGTAAAATAAATAAAAATAATGGCGTGGAAGTGAAAATATGGTCATGAATTGGAAAATTCAAGAGGAAGGGCCACAGACCCATCTAAAATCTCTGGTGCCTCTCAGTATGTGAGAAGGAGGGGATAGTAGTTCATCCTGGCGAGCAATAGATGGCCAGTAAGAAAACATTAAAAAAAAAGATTATCATAAGAGTAAAAGCGAGAAACAGGTATGAAAATCTAAGGAATAAAACATTAAAAGAAAATCAAAAGAAAAGGAAAGAATTTATTTAAAGTGAGAAAAAAAACCTGTTTCCAACCTTGATAGAGGCAAGACGTATGGTTGTGTACGTCTCTCGAGGAGAACTCTGCTCTGTCAGAGTATTTAATGAACACTTGGCCTTTGATTGCCCTTCAAAGGAGGACTGTAGGACGTAAGTGTATTATTATGTTTGGTTTATATCCCCCTTCAGTGAGGCGATAAAAGGAAGGAGGGGCCAGCTGGAGCTGAGAGATTCGTCGTGAGACGTTTAGGCGACCGGACACGGAAACGAAAAACATTAGGAGAAACAAGACAACTGTCATTCAAAGAGACTAAAAAGCTGTTCGAAATGCCAAACTCTTGTTTTGCCTTAGTTAAAAAGTTAATCATTTCATGTATGACTTCCCAGTGGAACACTCCAGTTATTTTTACCATTGTGGCCTCCAAGAAATCTTTCAGGAAAAGGCTGAGTTGCAGTCGAGAGATTATACATGTCTGTGCTCCCGAGGTCGGGGAGGAAGCTTGGGTGGAGGACTGTGGCAAAGACAATCGTACAAGGATCTTGAAGTCCGAGGTGAGGGGGGTGGGGCGAGGAGGAGGAGAAGGTGAGGGCGTTGGCCTAAGGGTTTTTGTCTCTTTCAACTTCGACGGATGTTAAATGTATACCTATTGTTACTTGTATTTAATTATTTGTATTCTTTTCTACTTACTATTATGTACAAGTATAATATATATATATTATATATATTATATATATATATATATATATATATATATATATATATATATATATATATATATATATGTATATAAGCGAATCCCACAGGAAAATGATAGTCAGAAATCCAAGCGCTTTCGTCTTTACTCAGACATTGTCAAGAGCTAATGCTTGACAATGTCTGAGTAAAGACGAAAGCGCTTGGATTTCTGACTATCATTTTCCTGTGGGATTCGCTTATTTATGAAGTCACATGCATCTACTGTGATTTTTTAAGTACACATACATACATACATACTACAATATCATATATATTATATATACTATAATATAATATATATATATATAGATATATATTATTATATATATATAATATAAATAATTAATATAATATAGAATATATATATTATATATCAATATATATTATATATTGTGTGCGCGCGCGCGCTCTGAATCATAAGGCTAAGGAAATTTCAATAAAGTGATGTTTTAATATCAAATTCCTTCTTTTTCCGAAATTTGTTACCGACAGCTGGTTCCAAACCATCCTTTTGCTTCCCTTTCATCAGATATTTTAAACATGATTAAATCCTTCATAAGCTTCAAAACGATTTCAAACTATAAAATCTCATGAAAAATATTCAGAAAATAGTAAAAGTAGATTTCAGTCGAATATCATCAATTAATACAAAATGGCAACACCGCTTCTCAGCTTTAAATGGGGGAGAGCCATTTAAACTCCGTTGAATCAAATAGCTCAGTTCAGTTTGAATGGAGATCTTTCAATTCTCCCCGGGGAGCGGTTTAAATCACTCCCTCCCTTCCCCTCCCCTCCCCTCCAAACATTCGCGAGTCAGCGGATATCTGCATCTTCGGAACCCCATCGGGGATTCACTATAACGGGGCTCTTGATATGCGGCAGTTTAAATGCCGTATTTGTGTGTTTAAGGAGCGAAAGAAAACGGCGATTTTAAGATGATGTGATGTCTTTATTGATCTTTTATATATCTTAAGAAGTAAAGTATCTTCTTTCGTCTCTATGTTACTGTTTTTAAGTACACTATTGCAATGATTTATTTGTAATTTCATTAATTAAATACATATTTCCATAGCAACACATGATATTAGACGCTGCATCCAAGTTCTTTTACAATGCGGTGAGTATACTATATTCCTCACTATTCATCGGTTGATTGTGGGAGTTAATTTTGAAAAATTGATATTTTTTCCCCATTTTTAAACATTCACCTCTTCATGAGTATGTACTAAAAGCGTGTCAAACATTACTTCGCATCCTATACTTCAGCGAGCGGTTGACCAACTGCTGACCTACCATGATATATATATACTATATATATATATATATATATATATATATATATATATATATATATATATATAGTCTACTACTCCGACCCACTGCCGTGATCATACTCGGATGATATCACGAGAAACGTTGGCCATTACAAGAATTCGACTACACCCAACATTGACTTATACGTATAATAGTGTATATAACTCTACGGACCATACACTCCATATTTTATTTACTTATTAGCTATAATAGACTTAATACAAAATAACCCTAAAATAGACTCCTCTCTATGAATCACATCAGGTCAATACTCGCCAGTTGCAGTAAGAGAGAGAAAGATATTATTGGAAAAATAAAGAATATTCACAAGTTGAATTCAGCTGATGCTGCAATATCTTTCAATAATAATAATAATAATAATACACTCATATGCTAAACAAGACAGTAACATGAAATTCCCTTATCAAAGGATAAGCTTCCAATTTTATTCTTATTATTTAGTAATTAATTAATACTAACAATATCTTGCTAATGAAAAATTGCTAGCAAAACATTTCCAGCAATTTTGGCCATTTTGGAAAACAGTCAAACAGCACCCATAAACCTCAGGAAAGCTCAGAGTAACTAGTTTTTAGGCGGGAAATAAGATGTCTCATTGGTTATCGATGACATAATTAATTATGCCTTCTGTCTACGTCATATATAATATATATATATATATATATATATATATATATATATATATATATATATATATATATATATATGTGTGTGTGTGTGTGTGTGTGTGTGTGTGTGTGTGTTTTATATATATATATATATATAATATATATATATATATATATATAAAGTTTTTCCAGGTTAAGGCCTATGATATATATAGATATAACTGAATTATTTTAGTATTAGTTACATTTCAAGGCAGAAATCCCGCCTCCTGGCTCATATAGGGAATTATTATCCTTATTGCATATATAAATATAAGGAAAGTCCAATATTGGTAAAAAAAAAACTTTTTTCTATTTTTCTCTACATAGTGCAATACTTATAAAAATTGTCTCTCTCATCTAAAGAATTAAATTATTCAGTTCTCCAGTGAAAGAGCTTTAAACAAATGTAATAAATGACCAAAGAAATCTCTTCATATGAGACGGAGACCAGTAAAGAATATGAATTCAAGAGGATGCAAATAATTAAAAGATAATCAAGAATTCTTATGGATCTACTATTTAGCTATCATTTCATATAACTCAAAAAACATACATAAATACACTACACGTGTATGATATACTAAAAAAATTACATGTCCCTTCTTAACAACACAGGTCGTATCCTTGGATACGACCTGTGTTGTTAAGAAGGTCGTATCCTTGGATACGACCTGTGTTGTTAAGTTTTATATACACATGCGCGCGCACAAACATTGTGTGTATATGGTATATATATATATATATATATATATATATATATATATATATATATATATAGTATATAATATATATATATATATTTTTATATTATATATCATATGTATATTTATACATTTATAAACATATAGATATATGTGTATATTTATGTGTATATGTGTATATATATATATGTGTATATATACACATATATATATATATATATATATATATAATATATATATATATATATATATATATATATATATATATATATATATATATATATAATATATATATATATATATATATATATATATATATTATAATATATATATATATATATATATATACTATATATATGTTACAAAGAAGAGTGCGCTTGGATATATATATATATATATATATATATATATATATATATATATATATATATATATATATATATATATATATAACGTCTTGCAAAGCTGACACGTACGATATGTAAAAATATGATTGAATTATCTTAATGATAATTACATCTGAAGGCAGAGAAATTCCACCCAGTGAATCATTTACTGAATTATTATCATCTCCACAGAGAAATGGTACTTATAAAATTCTTCACCTCTCTTGCAATGAATAAAAGTAATCAGATTTAATACTGAGGAACTCTGCACAGTTCCTACTACTTTTCATTTACTAAAAGAAAAATTTCATGACCACTTTTGTCAATTATAATATATTAAAAAATCTTTCCATTACAATGTATGCTAAAAGAAAAATGACATGACCCCTCTTGTCAATTATATAATATGTGAAAAAAAGCTTTCCCTTTTAATATTTATAGTAATTAATTCAATATCAAGCAAAGCCTCTCTCCGAATTTTTAGGCGGGAAATTTGCTGTTCTCTTATTGGCTGTCGGTGTCGTCATAGACCGCCCCTTCTGCCAACTTCATGAAACAGTAGCCACAAATCACAATGCGTCTAATTCTAAACTGAATTTTATCTCAACAAATCTCGTCAATGTATAAATAACCATTGTCATAAAGTCTTAACGTATAAATGAAGTATTTTTATATAGTTTTGAAATAAATAAATACTCTTGGAATACTAATATTCTTTTATTTTTCTTCATCACAGAGTGACCGGGTTTTGTTTTTTCTGTGGCATAAAGGGCGTTGTCCTCACCAAGGAGTCTGGAGTAGTAAGCAAAGCGTACTGAAATCTTTCCAGAATTTACAGCTATAAAATATAAGTTCCCTCATTAATGCTTTCATATCAGAATATATCACTCTAAATTAATCATCTTATGAATTTCACATAAGTTGGTGGGGAGGAAGAGCACTTCCTGCGTCGTATTCAATAAGGGTTTCACTTGCTGTATGAGGAGTGCCTCGAGGAGTCGCAAGCGTCGCTGGTCAGGAGCCCTCCCTATTATCTTTATATTCTTAATAATACCGTCGCGGGAGATAGTGCTGTCATGATATGTTTATTAATCGCTCCTTCTTGTACGTGGCAGGAAATCCTCTCGGACAGTTTCATAGAAGTCATACCAACGTAAGAGCCGGGACATCCACTCCTCGAGGCACTCCTCATACAGCAAGAGAAGCCCTCATTGAATACGACACAGGAAGTGCTCTTCCTCCCCACCAACTTAAGGAGACCTATGTGTATAAATAATACAACTAATACCAGACCGAGCGACACCCCCGATCAAAGAATACCAGATGAGACTAGCAACCCAGCAGCCAATGACATCGCGAGCCGTCGTGACACAACGCCCAGGGAAACCTTGCCCCAGCCTCGATGGTCTGCTAGGCTGCAACTTCGCGACCTTCAACGACGAGAAGCGTCTTGTAGAAAACTTCCTTCAACCAATGGCGGGAGCGCATTGCGCCACCGGCCAATGAAAACGCAGCTAGCGGTTGACCCCCTGCTGACCTGATCCAACAGTCTGCTCCGATCCACTGCCGTGATCATGCTCGGATGATACCGAGAGAAACGTTGGCCACTAGATTAACTTATATTTTGACCTATTTGTTCATTTACTGTGACAAATAAATAAATTTGTAACCATTATCCCAGAAATTGACTCCTCCTGATGAGTAATATCGGCGCAATACTCGCCAGTTGTAATAGCAGAGAGAAAGCTATTATTAGAAAAATAGAGAAGACTTTTACAATTTGAATGCAGCTGATACAGCAATATCTTTCAATAAGACTTATTTTTTTTTTTTTTTTTTTTTTTTTTTTTTGCTCTTTCGCAGTCCTCCAATTCGACTGGGTGGTATTTATAGTGTGGGGTTCCGGGTTGCATCCTGCCTCCTTAGGAGTCCATCACTTTTCTTACTATGTGCGCCGTTTCTAGGATCACACTCTTCTGCATGAGTCCTGGAGCTACTTCAGCGTCTAGTTTTTCTAGATTCCTTTTCAGGGATCTTGGGATCGTGCCTAGTGCTCCTATGATTATGGGTACGATTTCCACTGGCATGTCACATATCCTTCTTATTTCTATTTTCAGATCTTGATACTTATCCATTTTTTCCCTCTCTTTCTCTTCAACTCTGGTGCCCCATGGTATTGCGACATCAATGAGTGATACTTTCTTCTTGACTTTGTCAATCAACGTCACGTCTGGTCTATTTGCACGTATCACCCTATCCGTTCTGATACCATAGTCCCAGAGGATCTTTGCCTGATCGTTTCCTATCACTCCCTCAGGTTGGTGCTCGTACCACTTATTACTGCAAGGTAGCTGATGTTTCTTGCACAGGCTCCAGTGGAGGACTTTTGCCACTGAATCATGCCTCTTTTTGTACTGGTTCTGTGCAAGTGCCGGACATTCGCTTGCTATGTGGTTTATGGTTTCATTTTTCGTATTGCACTTCCTACATATGGGAGAGATGTTATTTCCGTCAATCGTTCTTTGAACATATCTGGTTCGTAGGGCCTGATCTTGTGCCGCTGTTATCATTCCTTCAGTGTCCTTCTTTAACTCTCCCCTCTGTAGCCATTGCCATGTGTCATCGCTGGCTAGTTCTTTAGTCTGTCTCATGTATTGTCCGTGCATTGGTTTGTTGTGCCAGTCCTCTGTTCTGTCTGTCATTCTCCTGTCTCTGTATATTTCTGGGTCTTCGTCTACTTTTATTAGTCCCTTCTTCCCATGCACTCTTTAGCCACTCGTCTTCACTGGTTTTCAGATATTGCCCCAGTGCTCTGTTCTCGATGTTGACGCAGTCCTCTATACTTAGTAGCCCTCTCCCTCCTTCCTTTCGTGTTATGTATAGTCTGTCCGTATTTGCTCTTGGGTGTAGTGCTTTGTGTATTGTCATATGCTTCCTGGTTTTCTGATCTATGCTGCGGAGTTCTGCCTTCGTCCATTCCACTATTCCTGCGCTGTATCTGATTACTGGCACTACCCATGTGTTTATGGCTTTTATCATATTTCCGGCGTTGAGTTTTGACTTGAGTATCGCCTTGAGTCTCTGCATATATTCTTTCCTGATTGTGTCCTTCATCTCTTGGTGATATATATCCTCTCCTTCCATTATTCCCAGGTATTTGTATCCTGTCTCATCTATGTGTTTGATGTTGCTCCCATCTGGTAGCTTTATCCCTTCTGTTCTCGTTACTTTGCCTTTTTGTATGTTGACTAAGGCGCATTTTTCTATTCCAAACTCCATCCTGATGTCCCCAGATACAATCCTTACAGTCTGGATTAGGGTATCTATTTCCTTGATGCTCTTACCATACAGCTTGATGTCGTTCATGAACATCAGATGGTTGATTCTGTTGCCTCTTTTCTTGAGTTGGTACCCGGCATCCATCTTCTGTAGTACTTTGTCATGGGAATCATGGCTACTACGAAGAGTAGTGGGGACAGGGAGTCGCCCTGGAAGATCCCTCTCCTGATATTAACCTCTGCTAGCCTTATTCCAGAGCTTGTAAGTATTGTATTCCAGTTGCGCATTGTATTTTTGAGGAAGCTGATGTTTTCCTCTGCCCCATATATTTTCAGGCATTCTATTAGCCATGTGTGTGGTATCATGTCGAAGGCTTTTTTATAGTCTATCCATGCCATGCTAAGGTTGGTTTTCCTTCTCTTACTGTTCTTCATTACCATTTTGTCTATCAGGAGCTGGTCTTTTGTGCCCCTACACTTCCTTCTGCAGCCTTTCTGTTGGTGGGGGATGGTGTTTGTCTCCTCTAGGTAACTGTATAGCCTTTCACTCATGATACCTGTTTGTAACTTCCACATTATTGGTAGGCAGGTGATAGGCCTGTAGTTACTGGCTATATTTCCCTTACTCTTGTCTTTTTGTACTAAGGATGTTCTTCCTGTGGTCATCCATTTGGGTGCATGGTGATTTGAGATACAATGCTGGAGTTGTTCTGCTATTCGTGGGTGTAGGGCCTTGAAGTTTTTGAGCCAGTATCCATGGACTTCATCGGGACCTGGGGCTTTCCAGTTTGGCATTTTCTTTAGTTGGTGTCTGACTGTGTCTGTCGTGATCTCTGTGAATCTTTGTTTTATTCTCCCTGTTTCTTCTTCCTTGACTTCCTGGAGCCATGTTGCATGTTTGTTGTGTGATACCGGATTGTTCCATATGTTTTCCCAGAGTCTCTTACTTAGTTCGGCTTCAGGAATTTCTGGGTGGTTGTCTTCCCCTCTTAGTTGGCTGTATAGTCTTTCTGGTTGGTTCCGAATAGTTTGTTCTGTTGGTATCCCTTATTTCTGTTCATGTACCGTTGGATCTTATGTGCTTTGGCCTTAAGCCTCTGTTTTACATCTTCTATTGTGTTGTTTAGTCCCCTCTCTTGTACTTTGTATTTCTCGTTGAGTTCCTCCCTTGTTTTCTTGCTTCTTAGCCTTTTTTCTGCCATCTCTTTCAGTTTACTCAAGTCAGATCTCATCACCATGATTTGCTTTTTCAGGCGCCTTTTTCCAAGGAGGTTGCTGTTTTGGTTTCTGTTGGGTTGTTGTGCTGGTGGTGTTGGTGTTCTTATTATTTAATTTTATTATTATTATTTATTATTATTATTATTATTATTATTATTATTATTATTATTATTATTATTATTATTATTATTATTATTATTATGTGATTCATAAGGCAAAGTTTTATAAACTAGTAAGGCATATTACATTACAAACACAGGTCATTTCCTAGTAAGAAGAATCATGATGTCCGGAAGCAGGAAACGAACCCGCGATACCATAATCACGACGAGACCACCTTGCTGACCTGACCACGAGAAGCTGGAGCTCAAGGCTTTGTAGTCGCATCCAAAAAACTGCAAAAAAATCTGTGAAGTCAAGATGGTATTGCGTCCATTACAATTACACATATATATATATGAGGTTTTAGTCTTCTTTTGTCACGAAGATAGAAGATAGTTAATAAACAGCTCTCGATAAGGGCCAGTGGAGGCTAAAATTGAGCTAAAAAGAATTTCAGCTTTTCTTTTCCCCTGTAGACTACAACCTCTATATATATATGTATATAGTATATATATAATATATATATATATATATTATATATATATATATATATATATATATATATATATAATATATATATATATATATTATATATATGTGTGTGTGTATATGTATATGTATATTCAAAATCACCATAGCAAACAACCTTGCTGACAAAAACATTTTAATATTTTACCCTTTATCAAAATTATTTGTTTGTTTATTTATATGAAAATATAGCCCATTCGTAAATTTACTAACAAATACAGTTCTGACTGCTAGAATTATTGGATGCTGCAAAAACAAATTCCTCGTCTTTCCATCACTGCATTTCGTTTCATTATGTGCTTTATGATCCAGCTAACCCGTGCTTTTGTTTCAGGTCTCATTCAGCTTGGTAAATTCAAATATCGCAATGAAGAGCCTCTATAACATACAACATTTAAAGCTAGAATGTGCAGTTCGTTGAGAACCATAATCATCGATACGTACTTGGATCAGTCTTTCATATTCCAGTGAAGAGATAGACTCTGAAACATCTGGGAATTAGCTGTCAGTCAGTGGAATTAAACCTCAAGGAAAACTTGCTATTCAAAATGTAACCAGAACTTTTGGAGCCGAGCCCATTTTCCAACACCAAAGACATTCCAGTAAATCCATCTGAACCATTTTCTACATTTAAGGTGTAATTCACATTCAACCGTAGGTCTCACAAGCTTATCGGGGTCAGTTTAACGTTGGCTACGCGGGCTTGAGGGTAAGTCAGTTCTTATAAAGCAAAGAAGAAAGTTGGCAAAAGTCCCCCTTGTTGTTTCGTGACAACAGACTTACCCAAACATCACACATTCCCGCAGGTGCCGTGCGTGATCCGCATTTTTGTGGGGAAGGAGAACCAATTTTGTTCTCTGTCCGTCTGTGCCACCGTCCTAGTCTCAAGTGACTTCTCTCTGTTTGCAAATTTAAAAGGCCACCTCGTTGGAATTCGCTTCGTGAATGACGATGAGCTCGAAATTGCAACAGAAGAATGGTTGGACAAGCAAGATCACTCTTACATTTAAACTAACCCCCTGAAAAGAATAGATACCGTCAAAACAGGTTTCTAAAATAGCAGTGGTTCTTCAATATATTATATATTATATATATTATATTATATATAGATATATATATATATATATATATATATATTTTTTTTTTTTTTTTTTTTTTTTTTTTTTTACCATTTTGAGAATCAGGTGGAAGTTGTGGACCCTCTCATTAGAGAAATACATATAACAACTTAAACAGACCTTTGTTTTCATGTAATGCACATACCGAGCTCCTCTTGGACAAACAACACTCACACACACACATGCACACAAAAGAGAACACCAGCAATGCAAAAGGCTAAGTACGGTTTTTTTTTTTTTTTTTTAACTAAATACTACGTTTTGATTGGCTCCTATTTACGACTGTAATTCGAAATCTGATTAGCCCCTCAAAGGTGGTACCATACCAACCTACTATTTACACGCAGCACTGAAATAAAAAAAGTAAAAATAAAGCTATTTCATTTAAAAAATTAAAAAAAAAAAAGACTACATCCCTTTTAAGAATAGTTAAACCTACGAGGTAAATTTACATTTTTATATTAAAAGATCAAAAAGAGTAGTAGTATTAGTAGTAGTAGAGAATTTCTGAGTCATTAAGTATTTTCTCATTAGTTTATTTTGTATCATACAGCTAAGAGTAGTCTGTTTTTCTTGCACATTACCTCAAGAAATGGAAACAATGGCGTCTCTCTTGTAAGCAAACTAATCTTATTGCATTTCCACTTACATAAAGGAAATTAGTAGTACAGTAGTAAAAAATTGCTGAGAAAAGTAGCAATATACTTTAGTGACATCTGTCAACTATTTCGTAAGAGTAGCAAAGTGCCACCAGTTTTTTGAATTACCAGTCACAAATGGAGCTATACCTGATTCCTGGAATTTATGCGCAAGTAAAAAAATAATAGAAAAAATTTTAAAATTAAAAGAAGACTAAATTTTATGTACAACTGCTTGGAATCCTCATACACACATAGGTATCGTCCATGGAATCGAATGGGAATGTAAAATTTAGGCCAAAGGATAAGCGCTGGGACCTAAGAGGTCATTCAGCGCTGAAGGGGAAATCGAGAATAAGTTGCAATACGAAACCATAATTAGGAGAGGGTGGACAGTCGGATGGAAGAAAGAGACTGTGAACGGAGGTACAGTAAAAGGAATGAAAGGGGGTTGCATCTAGGAACCGTAGGTACACTGGGACTGACATCTTCCTTTTATTGTGCTTTTACGTATGTTTTCGCGTTTTACAGAAGTGTAAAATGGAATTTGATTGTTGTAGTAATTCTAATTCTCTAGAATTATTTTATAGCATAATACAATTTATTTTTAAAGTAGCCTGAATTTTTTTTTAATAAACTGAAAAACTTTTATTTTCAGATTATTCAGTTGTGCAGACTCTAGTTTGCGTTGCAAACGTTTGCAACGAATTGAAAGTCCTCTCTCGCACATTCTAACAGTTGCCAACTGTAGGGTAATTGCCCTACGCGTAGGGTAATATGAGCAAAATCTTAAGACAGCAGGGCAATATTTTCAAGTGTAGGGTAATTGTAACAAGGTAGGTTTAGATCAATATGCTTATTAGTATTCACGATATTGCATATAAACATAATCTTAAGATTTATTTATTATCATAGCCGCAGAATGTTGGATCATTTTCAGTTATGTAGGGTAATTTCTCGTCTCCTGTAGGGGGAGTAGGGTTAGAGGGGTTGGCATCACTGCATTCCAAGTCTCTAAAAGTTCATAATAACTACGCCGAACCATGATGTTAGTTATGATTCACCGCCATTTTTATACCCGAATCGTATAACCTTTAATCCGCTGTTTTACATAAGGTTAAAACTTTCCCTATAATGAGGCAATCTTTCACAATAGATGGCCCATCAAGCGTTAACTTCACTATAGAACTGAATATAGAATTTAAGCCACTGGCCAAGCACTGGGACCTACGAAGTCATTCAGCGCAGAAACGGAAATTGACAGCAAAATGTCTGAAAGGTGTAACTAGGAATCAAATGTTAGAAGGTGAAACGTAAGATGTTAGAAAGAGAATATGAAAGGAGGTGCAGTAAATGGAACGTAAAGGGTCGCACCTAGGGGCCGGAGGCACGCTCCAAAGAACCTTAAGTAATGCCTACAGTGCACCGCCTGAGATATGCAGTTCTTAACTGTTGTGCCTCTTTGATATAATTGCGTGTGTGTCTGTGTATTATATATATCTATATATATATATATAAATATATATATAGATATATATATATATATATATATATATATATATATATATATATTCATTGAATAGAATGGCTTTCTCACTGTTAACCAGCTTTTTTGAAATTGCTTCATATTTTCTAATTATTTTCTTTACTTCATTGTTCAGGTTACTAATGGACACATAATGGGGTTCTTCCATTTACTCCAGTATTTTTACACACGACAGCTGTTTCGTCAACCTATACGTATTGACGTTTTCAAGCGTACTGATACAAATATGAGCCTACATGCGTTTTGTGACGTCATGAGGACGGAAAGGTAGTACAATTGCCAGATACCTAGTTTTAAGTATTTACAAAAGACTATAGTGAAACATAGAATAAGACAAATAAATAAATATGTTAACAACAGAAATTATATAAAAGTTGAAAGTAAGTTATTATATACACATTATACATAAATATATATTAATTACATATATGTTTAATTCACTGAAAGTCAGTGTGCGCTCCTGTCCGCGTGTGGGGGTTTTGTTCCACGCGGTTGAAGGACTGCCTCCTACACGAGGGCAAGGAACGGTCTGCCTCACGTTGGATGTTAAGGCTGGGACGTTGCATTGCGATGCTGACTGCTTCTGATATTAATAAACGATTGTAGTTGCCTTCCTTGTGTATTATTTTGGTGTTTGTGAGAAGTTCTTGTAATGATGGTTTTTTATTGTGGGTATCCACAAAGTGCTGATGAATGGCTCCTTGGTTTCTGTGGGCCTGCATGCGACGTTTGAGTGTGGTGGTTGTGTGTCCGATATAGCATTTTTGGGGGGACTGACATGGCTTTCCTTTCATCTTCGTGGTGTTTGTTGTATGGTATCTGATGGTATATCACTATTTCTTTGTCTTTGTCTTGTGTGTTGTTCCTCGGGGTCGGATTATGGAAAGCCTCTAATCTCTTTTTGACAACTTGCTGGATCATGTCATCTGGATATCCGTTATTTGTGAGCAGCTGTTGAACTCTGTTGATTTCTTCGTTAGTCGCTTTCCACGTGGAACAGTGTGTTATGGCGCGTTTTATGTATGCATTTACCAAAGATCGTTTATATGCATCAGGGCATTCACCTCTACATTTAAGCATCTTCCAGCGTCTGTCTTTTTAGTGCATACGGTGGTATTGTATTTGTTGTTCTTTTGGGTCACAAGTACGTCCAAGAAAGGGAGCATCTTCTCATCACTTCTTTCTACCGTAAAATTTAATGTAAAATTTGCAAGTTGTCAAAAAGAGATTAGAGGCTTTCCATAATCCGACCCCGAGGAACAACACACACAAAGACAAAGAAATAGTGATATACCATCAGATACCATACAACACACACCACGAAGATGAAAGGAAAGCCATCCTTGGTATACTGCGAAGAGGAACCACCCCCCTAGCGCCATATAACAAAATAACAGCAAGGATTTACTGCAAACCAAACCTTACGGCCTCTTTGGTAATGAAAAATAGTACGGCCCCATCGACGGAGAAAGAGGTTAAATCTGATATAGTATACAAGTTTGTCTGTGCTGACGAGCAATGTCAGTCCCCCCAAAAATGCTATATCGGACACACAACCACCACACTCAAACGTCGCATGCAGGCCCACAGAAACCAAGGAGCCATTCATCAGCACTTTGTGGATACCCACAATAAAAAACCATCATTACAAGAACTTCTCACAAACACCAAAATAATACACAAGGAAGGCAACTACAATCGTTTATTAATATCAGAAGCAGTCAGCATCGCAATGCAACGTCCCAGCCTTAACATCCAACGTGAGGCAGACCGTTCCTTGCCCTCGTGTAGGAGGCAGTCCTTCAACCGCATGGAACAAAACCCCCACATTGCGGACAGGAGCGCACACTGACTTTTTCAGTGAATTAAACATATATGTAATTAATATATATTTATGTATAATGTGTATATAATAACTTACTTTCAACTTTTTTATATAATTTCTGTTGTTAACATATTTATTTGTCTTATTTTATGTTTCACTATAGTCTTTTGTAAATACTTAAAACTAGGTATCTGGCAATTGTACTACCTTTCCGTCCTCATGACGTCACAAAACGCATGTAGGCTCATATTTGTATCAGTACGCTTGAAAACGTCAATACGTATAGGTTGACGAAACAGCTGTCGCGTGTAAAAATACTGGAGTAAATGGAAGAACCCCATTATGTGTCCACTAGTAACCTGAACAATGAAGTAAAGAAAATAATTAGAAAATATGAAGCAATTTCAAAAAAGCTGGTTAACAGTGAGAAAGCCATTCTATTCAATGAATGTTGTATCCGTGAAAAATTGTGCCCTAGAAGTATATATATATATATATATATATATATATATATATATATATATATAATATATATATATATATATATATGCAGAAGCCAGGTACTATGTCGTACCTCTAAGTAAATGGGGATACAATCCACAATGAAGTAAAATCCTCTTGTAGATTAAAATATACATTCTTGTACAGGATTAAAGCTTTCGACCATCAACTGTGGTCTTGTTCACAGTGAACAAGACCACAGTTGATGGTCGAAAGCTTTAATCCTGTACAAGAATATATATTTTAATCTACAAGAGGATTTTACTTCATTGTGGATTGTATCCCCATATATATATATATATATATATATATATATATATATATATATATATATATATATATATATATATATATATATATATATATATATATATATATATATATATATATATATATATATATATATATAAACCCCACCGCAGGAAAAATCCACCAAATTAGCCACTAAATGCTGACATACAATGCGCCACTCACCTCCATCTTGCGTGCACTCTTTCTTCTTGGATGCGCCAGTTATTTAGCTCTTTTTCTCTCATTCTTTCCGTATTATATAACTCATTTAACTAGAATCCATCTTTTCACTAACTATTTAGTACCAGTCCTTCTTATGCTATATGTAATTGTTCACGCTTTAACTTATGGCGAATGACACGTCTTGGAAACAGATCACCAAAGCTGCCGTCATTCTTTCAGTTTCTACTATAAATAAGCTCCAAGAAGGAATGAATTGCCTGATTAGCATAATGCTAATGAACAAGCGCTTAGGCCTATCGCTATACTGAGCTCAGTGGTACTACTTATAGCGCTCCCGGTGAAATTTAAGGTTTTTTTAAAAAAACTCTTCACTGCCAACAAACGAATGAGGCTCTTGAAAAGAGCATGTTTCAGTTAAGAAATTATGAAACCCTTTATAGATATTGGTAACGTCCCGTCGGTGCTGATAGACTAAAAACTTGACTGTCCTAAATGCGAGTATCGACCATACAGTTACCAACGAGGCTAACCCACAAGGTGAATATAAGAAATTAAGTATAGATTATCAATAATCCTTTAAAAATTACCATTCTCTTGTTTTTGTAAATTAAAAAAAAAGAGGCAAGTGAATTGAAACAATATGTGGAACTGCTGGTGCTCAGCAGTTCTAATTTTGCTATTAAAGTGATAATGTGGTAGCCAGCCCACGCGTATAAGTGGGTGGAGCTGCCCTCTCGAGCAGTGTTAGTCCAGCTGTTGCGGGAGAGGGTGCGTTTTGAAATTCGTCTCAAAGCTTAATCAGTCTGTAATATTAGCGATAGCTATCAAATTAGTGACGATATTGATATGTAATGTAATACAGAATAAGCAACTGAGTGGCGAGTTGCGGTAAATGGGAAAAAATTATAACCACAATGTTAATGATATTAAAATTCAAAATAGCTTTCGGTAGCGGTTCTGCTGCCTTCCTCAGCGGGAGAGAGAGAGTGTGTGTAGTGTCACGTGTGTGCGTGAGTGTGTATTTGTGTGTATGCGTGTACCTGTGTTTTAGCCGGGTGTTCTTTAGTCGTTTTGTGTTGTATAGGCTTACGTTATTCTATTTTACTGTCATACTCAGTTTTGTATCTTAATATTTTTGTTTTCGAATTTTCATTCCATTTAAAGGTTTAATGATTTTTATTATGCTGCGCTTATAGTTTACGTAAGTGAAATTGGAAAGATGGAGACAAGTACTGGAGGACAGAGGAATGAGAATAAGTAGATCTAAGACATAATATATGTGTACCACCACTGAGGGGGATGATAGAGAAAGTATTCAGATTGGTGGAGAGCAAATAAGGAAAGTTGATAAGTTTTAGTATTTGGGATCTTTTGTTAACGCTGGAGGAAGTATGGAAGAAGTAAAACATCGGGTACAGGCAGGCTGGAACAACTGGAGAGCGGCCTCTGGAGTTCTTTGTGACAAGAGTGCCGCTTAGGTTAAAAGGAAAATTTCACAAGACGGTGGTAAGAACAGCAATGCTGTATGGTACGGAATCAGCAAGCATGAGAAAAACAGGGCAGAAGAAGATGGATGTGGCAGAAATGAGAATGCTTAGGTGGATGTGTCGGGATTTTCTTCGACTTTTATTATTTTTGTTAGGATTCGTGCCCGGATGTTATGGGCCGATGACAAGGCCTTGAGGAGGCGCACTCTCTAAAACTATCTGGGTTGGAGTCAATAAAATTTGGTCAACAAAATACAGTTTTGTTACAAAAAATAAACATTTAAACACATTAACAATACTCTGAACATGAACGAAAGAGCATCACGGGCGGCTAAGCCAATGTGCATTAAGAACCAACACTGAAATTGAAGTTACTTGCAAAATTCCACGGCACGCGCAGTTTCTTATTACTCTCATTAATTTAATTCAAGGAACCTGAAAGCTCTCATGGCTTTGTTACGTGGTAGCCCTTAGGGTCTTTGATATCACGTGCTTGAAATGCACTAAGTCCACGACTGGACGAAAAATTTGAACAATACGAGAGCCATTTACTCAAAATCACAAACAAATGACATTCTTACACTTGCAGCTTTCGTTTGCTGCATAAATCGAGTCCCTCATCGCAGGGATGACACATCTTTACGTGGATAAACACAACTTACAGTTACGACGGAATTCGACCTGGCATGGCAATAGCTGGGAGCCGGAGAACCGAGAGACACACAAATATCACGGTACTTACAACGTTCAGGACTTGGGCAGGAATAGGGCATCGCTTCGCCCTTCTTCAAAAGAAACTTACGCTTTTCCGCGTAAACTACAGAATCCTTGTAATTCAGGCGGGAATCATCGTTTATTTAGATATTACAGAGATCACTTAATCTATTTTACTTCTGAATGGGAAAAATGACAGTTACGTTATCATCTGGGATCAAGGAATTGACTCAAAGTTCTGGCTGAATACCGTAATCTGCAAATTCTTGAATGGCTACGGAGTCCTTGGCTCCAAATCTCTACATAGACAATTTAGCTCGTACTAGGGAATAGCAAATTATATTTATTAATGAAAATTCATAACGTCTTCATTATTATAAGACGCGCTCCTTCCCCGCCAGGCATTTAGGAATTACGTCTTAACTGTCGTATATTGGACAGCTTTCTGTTCAATGAATCGCCCGCGAGATCCCTCAGTCTTACCCCAATTTAACGCAACACTTGTGAAGTTAAATGGCGGGGATTTCGAATGATCAGTTCGAAATTCACGACAGGATGTCTGGGGTGACAAGAGAGGATAGGATCAGAAATGACTACATAAGGGGGTCGACTAAGGTGGTGGAAGTATCAAAGAAAGTGCAAGAGGGGAGGTTGAGATGGTATGGACACCTGTTGAGGAGAGATGAGGACCACGCTGGGAGACATACTATGGGGGTGGAGGTGAAAGGAAAAAGAAGAAGAGGGAGACCAAGAAAGAGATGGAAGGACTGTGTGAGAGGAGACTTACATGAGAAGGGAATTGATGAGGCAGAAGCGCAGGATAGAAATAGATGGAAACGGCTCATCCGAAACGGCAACCCCATATAAAAATGGGAACAAGCTGGGAAGAAGAAGATAGTTTACATACACTTAGTATTTTTATATGACATATTCTCATAAATTTATTTCAGTCCGTCCGTCTATCTCTCCGCTGCCGAAAGCTACTGTTATGAATTTTAGTATTCTAATATATGTTGTAACTTTTTCTGTTTTGTTCAGTTTCATATTTGATTAGGGCAATGTATATGTGTGTGTGTGTTTATGCAGTAAATATCAAGGTTTTTTTATTACGTAACAGTACCCCTATGAAGGATAGCCATGAGCAACCACTGCCCACACCTATAGGTCTAAAGAAACACGCTACAAATTAACCTTCACTCAAACACTCGCAGTAGACGAACATCAAGCGTTCTCTCTCTCTCTCTCTCTCTCTCTCTCTCTCTCTCTCTCTCTCTCTCTCTCTCTCACGAAAAGTTTAACGAGTTTCATCACAATTAGTCTTTTGTTCTGCAAAACTCCACTCGGTTAATAAGGTCTTTGTGCTCAATTAGAAGCGATGCTTCGTTTTACGTCTAATTAGCAATTTTCTTCACAGCCCTGAGATGAGACTAAAAGGGCTGGTAAATCTGTCGACAAAGCATTACAAATTAATAATAAATATATATATATATATATATATATATATATATATATATATATATATATATATATATATATATATATATATATATATATATATATATGTGTGTGTGTGTGTGTGTGTGTGACTCGTCTTGAAATTAAACTACAAGTTTAAAGTTGAAACCTAAAGTATTAAGGCGATTAAATATTAAAGTATGACATCGAGGAAATCTCTGAAAATATTAAGTGCTTTATGACGACTTTATGAGCACCTAAATTATTTTGACAGGGTAAGGTATACAAAGCTTTGAGCGCATGCTGTTGTACATACGTTGGTTTAGTCTTTTGGATAGTTGCTATCTGAATCTAGTATGTTTGTATGGTGCTTTTACGTTGCATGGAACCAGTGGTTATTCAGCAACGGGACCAACGGCTTTACGTGACTTCCGAACCACGTCGAGAGTGAACTTCAATCACCAGAAATACACAGCTCTCACTCCTCAATGGCCGAGAATCGAACCCGCGACTACCGAGGTGGGAAGCTAATACCATACCAACCACGCCGCTGAGGCGCTTTAATCTCGTATGTTCATTGTTTCATTGCTTTGCATACTCTACGGATAGCACGTGATTTCGTCCCTGGTATATTATTTTCGCCGCGAGTTGCTCAGGCTTCCAACATAATGTAAATAGTACAAGAGCTGAGGTCCTTTGAACTAACCGAGAATGGCCAAAAGCAAGAGTGGTTGTTTCTAGGGTAAAAAAAAGTGCAGAAACCAAAAATGGGCGTCTTACAAGTCCCTGGTGGGACATGTGCCTGTAAGACACCATTTACCGTCATGATGGCCATGACAGAGTTCCGACCAAATGTGACAACTTAAGGCAGAATGATACCTTTCCTATTCTGTCATTATAGTAACAACATTTTATAACTTTTAAATGAATTATATATGTCCAAAATTAACCCTTAAAGCTCAGATGTCCTCGTGAGGTCATTTAAAGTCGTCTGATGTAAAAGATAATTTAATGGAACTTGACTGTTAAATGAGAAGAGTTGACCAACATGATGTATAACCTACTGATTAAATTAAAGAGTATTTGTAAATGTGCATAGAGTAAGTATACTGTTAACCAGAAGAACATAACTCAGTCATTGTCATATTCCGAGTCTCCAGAAGAAAGTCCCTCACTTTCACTTTCTTCATTCCCTGGATCCAACGTCGTTTCATCATCAATCCGACAACAGATTTCTTGTGGTATCTGCTTCCCCTCAAACTAAGTAAAGTGTATGTACCATTTTGAATTCGCCATCCACTATCTTCAGGTTTGAACATTGTTGGGATGGGTTTGTGAGCATTTTTTCACATTAGCGCAAGTTTGATTGGCAAGGAGGCAGTCCACCAGCATTAAAGCCTTTGATATTCTGAAGTGGTTGTTTGTCATCTTTTGGCTTGCATTTATCATTGAAAATTAAGTACTGCACTTCATCTACTGAATCTAATTTTGGTTTTCCATAAAGAACACAAACAAATTTCTCCAACTCTTTTGAGATGGCTTCGTCACTATCCCGTGATTCTGTTCCCGGTTTGACAAACGTGTCTTGGAATTCCTTGAAGGATTCAACTATTGCATATGGTTTCATCTTTCCTTTCCTCAGAAATGATGTTGTGAAATCACCACCTGTGAATGCGTGCAGCCCAGGAAGAGCCATACACAGGTTTCTTCCAAGATTTGAAACAAGATTAGTGATATCTATAAATCTTCCAGTATTTTTCCCACTCTGCCCTACATCCATCCATATAAGTAGCTCTGTGTTATGAACATGATAAAGCAGGATCACAAGAATATCTGTGTCATTACATCTCACAATTACATTGGCACCAGCATATGTTCTTTCAATATTCTGGAGATGCATCATAATATACGAGTCGGCCTCCTCATGACAACACTCAAGATCCCCAACTTTTTCACACATTACATGACCATCAACCTCTTTGTAAAGGTGGCACTCACTCTTTTTCCACTCCAAAATATATTTCATGACCGTGCAGGACAGATGCATAGCTATCATCTTCCCATTCCTTCACCAGAAAGTGCAGTAATGACTTCCTAAAGTTGTTATTTCTCAATGCTTGTTGAAAGTCCTCTGGACGATGTTGCTCAGGGTCCTGTGCAATCAGGCTGATTTCACCTCCAAGGTTTCGACGCCTTTCACTATCTATGTCTTTGATTGAAGGACTTTCATAGGTGTCACACACAAAATCCACACGCTTTGCTCTTCTACAGAGATTTACCATAATGTCCTTTGCAATTGGACCATAGGTGGGTGCTATACTCTCTAATGACTGTATTATGAACATTCCATCCACCACACAAGCATCCACAGATGTAGGTGAAACACTTGTAAGTTTTCCCTCTAGTAGATGCATCAATTTGGATTTGTTGCTTTTCATAACAGTTCCATCAATATTTGCTAGTGACATTAGTACTGGTGTTAAAGGAAATTTCAAAATTTTACGAAGATCTAGCTTCTCGTTTAAAGCTAGGAACAACAGTCTACCTTGACCTTCCTTGGTCTTCATATCCTTGGTTGATACTCTTATCTTCATCGATACATTAGTAAAATTTTTTACTTTATGCCTAGGAATTGGTTTTTCAAACCTGTTGGGATCTGCAAAGCACTCGCTGGTAAACTTATCACACCACTTTCCCTTTGTCCATACAGTGAATGAGGTCTCCTTTTACATTGTCTGGTGCTGCTCTCCCAGTGTTTATACAGTACAAGTTTTCGTCACTCGGAGCTTCTCCAAACGGATTCAGTGTGTCTTCTATTCCTCTTACTAGTCTTTGAAGGTCATTATCATCTCGTTTTATATGATAGGGTTTCAGCTCCTGAGATATGTCGTTAGTTTTTGTTACTCCTGATTTTATCAGTAGATCACCAACAACTGCACTTCTTACAGTTTATGTCACCTTCCATTTTTGACGAGCAGAGAATGACTGTGAGAAAGCCGATATGCCTGTCAGCCGTGATGCTGCATCAGCATTTATAGTTTTCTCCAAGGTTATATCCACAGGGTTTCTTGAAAAGGATTTAGTTGACCTCCTGGTAGAGAGACCACCATTTTCAAGTACTTGTCACAAACCTGGGTGTGAATCTTCAATATTTATTAGGTTTAGTAAGTAGCGTACCATGTAACGTGCATAGTTGTGGCGATTTGTTGCAAAGAACATTTAACACATTTTTTCAAGACTGTGGTACGACAGGCCTTACTAAACTGAAGAAATATATGCACCAGATCAATATACAGAATCCAATACCTTGCAGTTGCTCCATGACATCCAGATCTTGTTTCGTTTGCGAAGTGTTCATATTCATCCATTAGGGTTATAAATGTTGGAATTTTCTAGATTCTCCATGTCAGCAGGTGAGTTAAAAGTGTGCAACATTCTTTGTAGGTTATTTTCAGGTACTGCTCCATTGGTTTTAAGAAAGCTTTGAAAATGCAATACCTGGAAAGCTGTCGCTAGCAGCAGGGGTAGTCGTTTGCAGCGGTTGAAATGTTTTCCGGCAATAAATCCTCAAAGCGATCCAAGTGCCAAGACCTCTGTGTCCACAAGAATATGGGTCCTCCAGATTCATCTATAAAATGTCCAAGTGAAGCAAAATAAACCATCATAATATGAAAAGCACCAAAACATATAAAACAGATCATCATATTTTGGAGACTCATGGTCCTGTATCTGCATAGCTGGTTTTGTGATTGCCAGATCGTAGGTCACTAGCGTGTATGTATGTATTGCCGTGTATGCATGTATTGCCACACTTCTTTGTAACAGTCTGTGAACGTCCCATTATATCAGTAACCACATCCAATCGTGTCGGGGGTAGATGTAAGTTCCCCATGTATGTGACAATCTGGAATGGAAGTTTATCTTCTGTGATGCATGAATTCCAACCGGACCACATTGGTGTATCGTCAAATAGTTCACGTGACATTGCCCATGCTATATCTCTTCTTCTTAACTGAATCAGGTGACTGGGTTCATTAACTTCTTTAACTGAAAAGTTGAAGGTTGAGATACGAGGTTTCTTTGGATATGGAATAGGATGAACCATGTCAGAGTCAAACTTTCTTTTTCGCCTAAGTTTTTTGGGGGGCATGTCTGCTTGTGTTGTATCTTTACCTGCTGGACTGTTGGTTGATATGTTTTCTTTAAGAACATTTTGGTACCAAATGCCAACAGTATCATGTAAAGTCCCTTTCCCGATAAGGTTTCAGTGTTTTCATCATAATTGTCCCATGCTGTACATGTGGACAAACCTGGCTCTTGAACTATTTCATCTGGGGCTACGCTTTGCCTTCTTACCACAGTGGTTTCCATATCTATCTCCAGAGCTTCAGCTACATTATAGCTTATAGATTGATCAAGATGGTTGAGTGTGTCCGAGACCTTCCTGCTTCCAGTCGTGCTCTTTATACCAAGGCCTAAGGATGGTTTTACCCTTCCATGCATTGATGCAAATACTGAATCATCAGCAGATAACGTTCAACACGTGGACTCATTGCAGAGGATTGGCTGCCAGTGTAGTGTCTGGAAGAATAGAAGTAGCTCTTCAGGAGCATCGGCCTCACCAGCACATAAGGTATCAACAGTGATGTCTTGAGGCAGGGGTCTTGTCTTTTCCTGTAGCTGCAGAATGACAGAACGAAGTTGTAAGGCAGCATCAACAATGGTAGCATTGGTTAGAAGAAAGCACTAAAAAGGCTTCGTTGATTGATTGCATCAAGCATCTCAATGTGATTAGCGCAGACCACAGTCTCTTTGTTTGACAAACGATATGTTCTTAATCTATCACTGAACTGTGTCAATATCTTCTCACATAATTTTTGTGGTGTGTATGAATAATCACATTCACCAAGGTCCATCAATTTCTGAAGGTAACGGCCTTCAGAGAGCTCAGTAATCAAGCACAAGCTTTTTGGATGATAAATGGAAGTATGTGTTTAGACAGTCTTTTGAAAGCTATTTCATGGAGGTCACAAAGATGAGCATGTTCACTGTCCCTGTGCGTCTTTCCATGTCTTTCCGCTTCATTCAAATAGTCTTTTCGACAGCTATGAAGATATCTAACTTCCTTTGCTATAAAATCTATATTACCTACTTTCAATAAGACGTCTTCATCCTTAAGCACAGTTGCAGCATATTTAATTTTCTCCTGAGCACCAGAGGTTTCACAGCTCCCTAAACCTCCTTGTTTTCCTTGACGTTTTTTTCCGAGACCGGTTGCAGAATATACACACAGGTTGGAGAACTCTGGTGTTGGATGCAGCTGGAGAGATTATAGATTGTATATGTTTTTCGATCGTGGTAATGGCTTTTGATTATCATCTGTCCTCTCTCCATAAGTTTCTTTTTCAGAAAGGACTTTGGTTACTGAAGTGAATCTCTTGTAACATTCCCTGTGGTAGCCATATTTCTCACTATGATTTAGCGATTGCAAAGTTTCGCAGACAGAGGCATATTCAAAGGACATATTTTTCTTTCCTCATATTTGACGCTCTTTATGCAGTCTTCCATGTGTTTTCATCAAATTCCTTAACATCAGAGTCTTTTGTGTCGGATGTAATATGAAGTTTACAAATGCGTTCCACAGGCTTGGAAGATCCTGGGATTGCTCATTAGGAGTTTGTCATCATGCATTCATCATATCACTCTGAAATGTAAATGATAAACTCTATGGTGTACACTACGTTTTTGAACTGCACCCATATATATTTTTTAAAACATTAATAATTCATTTAAAATTTATAAAATGCTGTTACTATAATGACAGAATAGGAATATCATTAATCGATGACAGTTCCGCCTCAAGTTGTCACCAAGGCTTTGGTTGTCACATTCGGTCGGAACTCTGCCACGGCCGTCATGACGGTAAATGGTGTCTTAACGGCACATGTCCAACCAGGGACTTGTAAGACGCCCATTTTTGGATTCTGCACACTTTTTTTACCCTAGAAGCAACCACTCTCGCTTTTGGCCATTCTCGGTTAGTTCAAAGGGCTTTAGCTCTTGGACTAAAAAGGCTTAGGGTCTGCAACCATGTATAATTCTGATGTAAGTTAAAGCTCTGACTGCACATATTAAACAAAGTTGACTGAATTTTCGTTCATAGCCAAAAAACAGCTTATAAGCTTCGCTTCTCTACTCCCTATTAACTTTCTGATTTACATTGTTTCAATTATTCTAATTCTATAGTTAACAATAAGTTGTACTAATCCAAAACGTAAGCCTCTGATTTTACTGGATGAACTTTTGAGAAACTAATATAACCATTTATTTACTTTGCTATTATACTGTACTACGAAGCGCAATACAAATTATTTATAAGTATTGTAGCGAATAAAATGCAACCATATAAAGGCTGAACAAATTTTGCCAGACTTCTTAAGAGTAAATTAACCATTTGAAAGTTTGATCCTTAATTACCTGTACTAAGAAAGTGGTAGATTACTGTAATATGTCCGTCAATATCAGGCTAACTACTATCCTGGGTAGAGTAAGGATATTTGGTGGTAGAATTGCCTTATTTTTGTCATAGTTGGCCGATAGTATATGAGTGAGTCCTTGTCTTTGCCGCTTCTCATTACCCTCTATAACAAGATGGAATATCAGAAATGCAAACCAGGTTTCCTAACAGTTACAACTGTGCTTATATATAAATTACTTAACACTTAGCAAATGATTATTAGTACATAAGCTCTGAAATGGACTGCTATATGAATAGTAGGAGGTTCAGACACAAAAATGCACTGCAGTGTAGCATTTTAAGATTTACTTTTGTACACGTTATGAATTCATACATCTTTCATTGTTGGAGTATTTCACTTTGAGTTCTCTAATAGTCAATTGTTTCTAATAGGGAACTGCAGTCATGATCATTTCTGAAACAACCTTGTGTGTAAGTAGGGAGTCCCTTGCTTGCATTTTTACAGCACTCCAAACAAACTAATATGGAGCTATGAAGATATGGCCAGTTAATGTCTCCATATACTACTCATAGGTACCCTACACTTGTATTGGTGGAAGATTTTATTAGACTTCAGTACTAAAATATTTTATGCGTGAAATTATGATAAGTGTTTATTTTTTTCATTAAAAATGGTGAACTGGAAGCTTAAAATTAAATTGAGGTTAAAAGGAAACAAATGTTAACTTTCCCTAAAGTATTTAATTTGCCGATCCATACAGGTCTTCATGAAAACCCGAGAAAAAAAAATAATACACCGGCGGCTGACTTGGGCTGGGGGATTTCTGGTTGGAGACGGAATAACGATCAGACCATCTTTATTTTCTTTCTTAAATTTCATATCTAAAGTTACAATTATCATTATTTCATATCAAAAGCAATTTTAACTAAACTGGAGAATTACGAGATTACGACTTAATGGAGCATATTAGTACCCTAAACAATGTTCAAATGTTCAAGTGTTGTTTGAGGCACATCTGCTGATTATATTCATTTACGATTGCCTGCCTCACTCTACGATGATAAAGAATAAAAAAATAACAATAATTACCAAATTTACACATGTATAAACTTTTCTTGTATGCTAATTAACTGTACTTCCTTTCATTAACCATAAGCGTTTAAAAACAAATAAAATAGCATGCAATCACAATGACTTGTTACATACAGGAAAAGGTTATGTGACAAAAATTCACATTGTGAGGACAGTTTGTTTTGTAAAAAATACATAGAAACCTTAAGTAACAGAAAGGCAGCCAATAACTTATTTTCTGCCATATCTCAAAATACTGTGGCATTTAAATCTAAATTCTGGGAGTTTGGATGTTTCAGCAAATGCATTGTGGATCAAAGTCACTTGTTGCCAAATAAACAAAAATATACTGTATAGAATTGAAATAGACCTACGGCAACATGTTTTCCAGATTTCTTTCTTTGTGCAATCCACAATGCAGCTGCATTTTATTACGGCACCTACCACACTTCCCAGATTCAGAATCTCCCACTTTTACCAAATTCTTTGACCTAAACTGCAAGTGCGAACTGAGGTAATGTGCAGACACATCTGGTAATCCTGAATATTAAAGGTTTTTTTTCATCCTATATCATCATTTCCTCGCGCAAATACTTATACCCTGTCCTTTAGAACAGGAACATAAAATACCCAATAAGGCACAGATACTACAGTTTGGCAAAAAGTAACCATACTGGGGATAAACTTTATCAAAACAACAAGAAAAACCTGATGACCCTGTGGAGGAGTCCCACAAAGTCAAACATTATGGCAATACTGTATACAGTACTCCACAACACTTAGCCAGGCACATCATAAAGTTCACCTCTACAGACAAAAACGCTTTGCCTGGCTGCGATGTTGCAATACTTTTTTTTTTTGCTAAATTAAAAAAGAACTACACAAAACTTCTAGACGAGACTGGCAGTACTTGTTGCCTTGTCTTGGATCACAAATGACAGCCAGATCCTACAAATAAAGACAGTGGCATATCTGGAAAACCCAAGATATTCAGTTATCTTATTCCAAAGAGAAGACACTGGGGGCTGTCCCTCAAGTATTCAAGTCAGGAGATCCTTATCAGCTACATAAGTTTTTCCTTATTAATATACCACTCGTATTGCACAGTTAAGTGTTTTCACTTCACTTGATATCAATAACATCAGTTCCTGTTGTTTTGATAGTCTACCCTTTCACCACGGAGTTCCTTAATTAACATACCCTGACTCTCTACGAGTATCATCTAACAAAAAACAGAAACAAAAACAACAGCAGTATATAGTCATCACAGTATCAGGAGGAAATATCCCAGGATTATCATTTACAAGAGAACATCCCCCCACAGATGTGGTATGGGGTACAAAAACTAATTTTGCCTCATAATAATCCATCTTAGTTACTACCAATACACAATGTCACAGTGCCCTATTGAAGAGTTTATGGAGTCAGAGTGCACGTCCCAACATATATATATATATATATATCAAAACTGCAGACTGTAGACACTGAAATGGTAGCAGCAAAAATGGAAATTACATTTTACATTAAATTTTCAGTTTAAATCCAGTATTTAAAGCTAAGGTTAAAAGTACAACAATGAGTAATGAATGTTCCATCTGGCCAGAATAAATTTGACACCTTCAGCAGTCACCTTAAATCAACGTTTGGACATGCTCAATGATTATGCAAATTCCTCAATGAAGAACTGTGACAAAACGTATTCATGGTTAAAACTTGGACTCTCCTCACTGAAATATTCTTTACTCGTTTGCTTCCAAAAGAAGGAAAACTACATTTTAGCATACTTTCCCTTATAATCATAAAGAGCTCTAAGATTTCCTTTTTAATATATTACATTTCCTGAAAGTGGGTCAGCCTGTAAAGAACTAGCCCAGGCCCTGGTTAAACATGAGCTAAAAGCCATGACCATTTGAGAATGAAAACCCTGAAAACCTGACATTTCTGCAATACTCAAAATTTAGCAGCAACAGCCCCTTGGGACATACATATCATTAATAAGCTTCATCTGATTCCCACAGATTCAGCTTTTTGTTTCTATTACAAAATACAGGTACTTTATAATTTTCTTATAAAAGATGATTCCATTTTATATAAAATTAGCTATAACCATAAAGCCACATACTGTTACACCAACTCCAGGGGCTGACGAATTTGATACATCTTTTTACACGCAAATGCAAAATATAGCACTGATATGCCTATGTCACTAGGGCCAAGGTTAGCTGTCCAAAAATATAGATTTCATAAACCAATGCAAATAGTTCAACAGATTGGAAGGCCCATGATATACATATAATGTATATATAATTCTAATTATATTTTAAAAACAAATCTGAACACCAAAGTTGTTTTTTGCATTCTAAACTTCTGTAAGTACTTCCCTTGCTTTGAGTTGAGACGACGGAGATAAAAATCTTTTAATAAAAAGCTGAGCATGTGGAATTCGCCACATCAATGGCCATAAACAAAAGACCAAAGGTGACGACGGCGTTGGCTGAGAACCAAAGACTCCAGTAGTCTAAACCCCTTCTCTCACCCCTCCCCTTACTGCACATCAATGTCTCCCCACCCCCCTTCTCCCGAGCACCCACACAATGTGCCCTCTCCTAGTACAATACCAAGGATTATTAATGTTTTATAATTATATTCAAAATTTAATATTATAAACAGAAAAGCCTGATTGTCAGGCAACAATTAAAACCACCAACACAAGTGGTTTGTAGTGACTTGCATGTCAACGAGGGGACGCAAGAGCCATGCAGCACCCGGCACACGTAAGAGAGCATCGTTCTCTCTCCCCAGGTGGTTCCCGTCTCAAATATATGCTCCCCTACAACATTGGTCTTCTTCTTTCACTGTCTAAGCTTTACTTCCTGGCAGTGAAATTATTTACATGTAATCGTCAAGGTCAATATCATTAAACTCTTCCTCCAAGTCTGCCAATTGTTGTAAGTCCACTTTGTAACGTAATATTCCTGAAACAAGAAGGAAAAACTCATGTTACATCTGCTGACAAATCTATTAAATATATAAAAATACCTTGTACTGTAGCAAAATCAAGGGCCATGAAATCAGCTGAGTGATTAACAAACCTGTTTCCTTAATTTTTATTTCTGGCCTAATTTTTGAGTAAAGGATCCAGAAAAACAATCTAACAAGAACTAGCAAAAGCTAGCTTGATACATGTCCAACCTTAAAACATAATGATCAAATAGATGAAATCTATTCCAAGAAAGATCACTTTATTTACAGCAACTTTTTCATGACTGATCTCTGACCAACCCAGTTGGATCCTATATCTAAAAAACTATTACAATTATTGTAAATTAGTTTGACCAGATCATTAATGAACACATGATACTGGCTCTAATTAATTTGTTCATGATAAAAAGTGGAAATTGGGGCAAAATAAGGTAAAAGTTGGAAATGTAAGTGGGACAAGCCAACGCAATTGGGAGGTGAATGGATACCATCCAGAACCTTCAGTACTACACATGTATCACACCAGACTTTTCCTTCAAACTGGATAAAATGCTGCCTATTACCAAGCAACTGACAAATAAGCATGCAAATTGCAATATACTGCCATTTACTTGCAATACAACTGCACACACTAACCCACACTTGGAATCCTATCAAAACAACTAAAACTGATATGCAGTTATTTCCAATGCAAACATACCTCAAATATTTTTATTCTTCTTCACACAAAATTACTCAATATTCCGTTAAAAGTCTACCTGCTACAAACTATATTCCAAGATCTTGAACAACAACCATCAAAATAATGAAACTATCATCACATGAAGTATCAAAATAGAATGCTAAAAAGTTAATACTAAAATTACAAAATAAAAAAAATACCAAATTTGTAACTAATTTGTATTTTTCATAACTAACAAACCTGAGGTCTTAACATTAGGATTTACTAGCGCCAAGCTGGAAACCGGTAGAATTAAAATCACACTTGTGAGATCCAGGGACTATTGGCATCTATACCAGGTCAAGGGGCATGTATAACCAGAATGCCGACGGCGACCTGTGACCCATCAGTTATATTTCTAACCCAGTTTAGACTGCTAGAGGGGTGGTTCGAGGTGGGCCTTTACCTGTTATGACCTCAGGTTTGTTAGTTATGAAAAATACAAATTAGTTACAAATTTGGTATTTGTTCATATACGGAACAAACCTTCGGTCTTAACATCAGGATAGACTTACTTATTGGAGGGAGGTAAGTCTCTACAACTGACTGGGAGTTTGCCACCTTATCCATTTCCGAATATATTAGGGAAATTCTAAGAGAATGGACAATGAACCTAGAACCAAGGATATAAGCGAATCTATTGGTTTCCCTCACTGGGTGTTGATACCATTCTAGGGTTTACTCTTGTCCCTTGTAACTGGATCCACCCTCACCCCTCTCTTCCCTATTATCTAGAGGGGTGTGTTGCTACTGAAAAGTATATCATAACCTAAGATAGCTTCACAGTATGGCTGACCACCTCACCTGCATCTAGTCCGTTCCAGCATATGTCGGTACCCTCCTTCATATTGCCCGTAGTTAAAGGAGTAGGAAGAAAGTAGTAAAGAAAAAAGACCAGTCATCCCATTCATTCTACTTTCATACCTTCACCTTAGACTAGACGCAAACTGACCCGCTAGGGGTACTGGATCAGCTATATCACTTGTTGGGCCGCCACCACTAGACCCAAGGAAAAAGTGTCCAAGGATCTATGGGCAACGTCTTTCAAATAAAATGAGGTGAAAGTTGTTTGGCGTTTCCACACCCCAGCTTTCAGAATTCTCTCCACAGACATGTTCTTCTTAAATGCCAGAGAAGGACTCAAGCCCCTGATGTCATGAGCTCTAGCTCCCACCTGGCTATTTGACCCCCTGTCTTCTGTCATATAAGCATTTCTGATCGTCTCCCTTGGCCAAAACGATATTGTATTCCTGGACACTTCCTTCTTGTTCCGTCCTGTACTTACGAACAACCTCCGGCACCCCGGTCTGAGGTGCCTTGTTCTTCTTAAGTACTCCCTTAGTGCCCTGACGGGGCACAGAAGCATCTCATCTTTGTCATTGTCTACAAAGTCTGCCAAGGAAGGTATGGCAACGGAGTCGAATCTGCCGTCCACTATTGTTGGGTTTAGGGTCTTGGCCACGAATTCTGGAACAAACTCAAATACCATTGACCTCCAACCTCTTGAGTGTTTTATGAGATATGACAGGCCATGTAGCTCCCCCACCCTTTTGGTTGAAGCCAGGGCCAGTAAGAAGACTGTCTTCAGGGTCAGGCTCCTATCCGTGGACTGCCTTAGTGGTTCGTAGGGGGGTTTTGCAAGACTACTCAGTACCATGGTCAGATCCCAATCTGGGGCTTTTAGTTCCTTTGGTGGACATGACTGTTCAAAGCTCCTCATCAGCATGGCCAACTCCCATGAAGACGAAATGTCTACCCCTTTCATTCGTAAGACTAAGGCTAGAGCAGCCCTGTACCCCTTCACTGCGGATACAGACATATGCTTTTCTGTTCCGAGATATATCAGAAAGTCTGCTAACTGCTGAATAGTGATACCGAGTGGAGACAAGTTCCCTCTACAACACCAATCACAGTATGCTTTGCCCAAACATTGGCACTTAAGTTTGTCAGGTACGCAATCGCCTTGGAACCTGACTGTAGTAATCTAATGAACAATGATTCATCCACTACCTTTCTTGTCACTTCAGAGGATGCAATCTTCGCCACTGCTGTTGACCAAAAATCTAACCAAGAAGCAGTCTGAAAGACAGGAGAAGCTGTTGCTTCTAACGTAGCAGCCTCTTGGTACGTCATCGAAGGGCACTCCATTTTAACCTGATCCAAGGTTACTCCACAGGTCTTAATCTTACAACATTAGGGTTCACTTGTCTAGACAGCAAAGGGACCTTCGGTGTCGTATAATATTTCCTTTGCTTCATCACTGGAGGAGGAATAAATTTAAATGATCTATTAGATCTTAAGGAATTATCCCTTCCTGCAATCTTTGCGTTTACGTGTTGTAAGACAGAATCCGCACGACTCGAACAAGGCAATTCATACGACACCTTGGTATCCCTTTTTAATCCAAATACCATGCCAATTCCAGGAGGAAGCATACTGGCCGGTGTTTCTGTCTTCTCCGAAAGGTTATTGAATTGACGAACCAAATCAATCACCTCTGCATACGAGGCCAGAAACTCTTGGTTTTCTCCTTCCTTCGGCTCTAACGTACTGTTCTCCGTCACAAGGGATGTTGTCTCACCCCTATCTTCTGACAAACGGCCAGGAATTCCACGGCCGCCTGCCCCTACGGCCAGGAATTCCACGGCCGCCTGCCCCCACGGCCGCCTGCCCCTACGGCCGCCTGCCCCTACGGCCGCGGCCTCTTTGATCTTTGCTGGCCGCCATTGGCTCAATCCCGAATAGTCAGCAGGGGAACGAGAACGCCCAACTCTTTCTCTGCTCACGGATCTAGAGCGATAATCTCGTCTAGATCTCCAAGATGAAGGCTCCCTTGAAACAAATATAACTTCGTCTCTATTAGTATTGGTATCGTTTTCGAGCGTCGGAGAACTCTGCCTCGACCTTTCATCCAGACGGACACTGCCTTCCACAAACGTATCCGACGAGGTTGCCAACTCCCTATTTTTCGTACTTTTAATAGGAGCCTTATCATCCTTTGTGCGTATTTTGAATGGCCTTACGGGCGAGACTGGGACCTGCATTCTATCCTCTGCTGCACCTTTCGCCGCCAACGTCGATTTTACCAGCGGTATCGTAGTCTTTGTAATCCGAACTGGCAACTCCGCATCGGCCGCTAGTCCGTCGCCTCTCTCGCTTGTTCGGATTCTTGCAAACAGCTTCGTCTGCTAGCTTTGTGCTTACTAGCCACTGACTTCCCAACCTTCCTGCTGACTGGGATAAGACACTCCTGGTCTGAAGATGAAGAAGAATTCCCTCTTCTCCTCTTAGCCCGAGGATCAGTCGCGAAATCCCGAATCCTCCAACGCTTGACTGGCGCTCGCCATGACGTCATCAGACTTAGCGATGACGCCGAACTAGAGGAAGAAGACGAAGAAGGCGAATCACACCTTTTCTTTTTGTCTCTCTTATCCATTCTCTTCTCTATATCCTGTAATTTCTGCATTACAGTTTGTATTGCCGAGTCAGAAGGCGTATTTGAGTCTGGGTGCAGCGAAATAGGCCGAGAAACAGTCTGTGACGTCATCACGCCTGCCATATCGGTGTGACGTATGTTGTGACGTCACCAATCTCGTAGGGAGAGACTGTGCGGCTTCTGCTGGCAACTGCACGTTTGCTGCCAAACTACCTCCCAGGTTCTGCATCGCTGTAAACATTGAATTTGATGGTGTAGCCGCGGCATTATTTCCCATAAATTGCAAGCCAGGGGGATGAGGAACATTCAGCGCTGCCGGACCCTGCTGGAACCGTGACACCATATAATGCGCAAGCAAACCATCCAAGGTTGGTACGCCTGGTAGGCCTAGCACTGACCACGTACCGTCCAACCTATGCGCTTCGGGAGCCGGCGTCTGGAACAAAGATGGCGATGCTCCCCCTCTACCTGCTGGGAACAAAGGGGCGTGCATATTATGTATAAAATTACCCAAGACCCCTCCTGACGTTTCCGATAATGAATCGCTAGGAGAAACCAAAGGGGTATGGGACAAATCAAAAGCAGGTGGAGAAACATATGGAGCAGCCTGGTTTAATGCCGATACAAAAGAAGCCGGTAAGGTTTGGTCATCCAAAGATGGCGTCACCACCTTCCTTTTGTATTGGCCTTTCTCATAGAACTTTTTCCACTGTTCCACCGACCAACCACGACAAACAGAACATGGATTAGTAATCGTACATACGTTTTCCCTGCACCTACTACATGTTGGATGAGGATCCATCGACACCGAAGTTAGAAATCTAGAACAAGGAAAGCCACTGACTCCTGGGCATTTCCTTTGTCTCCTCTTCGAAACGGCAGATGATCCCGATGTTGAGGCAAAAATCTCCATCATACCACTTATACACTCTTACCGATCACACTCACACTGAGCACACTCGGAGAAAGAAAAAGTAATAAGAAATGAAAAATGAAATGGATAAAAAAACGGGCAAACTGAAAACCGGCTTTAAATCAGATAGACAGTAAACACGTCTTATCTTAAAAGGCGGTAGGAAAATAACTGATGGGTCACAGGTCGCCGTCGGCATTCTGGGTATACATGCCCCGTGACCTGGTATAGATGCCAATAGTCCCTGGATCTCACAAGTGTGATTTTAATTCTACAGGTTTCCAGTTTGGCACTAGTAAATCCTAATGTTAAGACCGAAGGTTTGTTCCGTATATGAACAAACTATAATTAGCATCTACCTCCAAACGTGTCTTCCTATAATAAAGGGGCACATATTAGCTTCAGCATTAAAAATTGAGTCAATAGTTGAAAAATTACTCAAATTTATTTTCAAATAGTTAAGACTAGCTACTGACAAGATTGGTATGATAAGCACAGTACTGACATTCAAAAAATTATAGTACTTTATTGTTTCAAGTTCATAAATCTTTGTTTTCTATCATTAGATGGCATCTGATTAGGAAGTCCACTTTGGAAGACTATCACACAGCACATCACAGAACCTAGTAATATCTATATTTATTTACTAACAACACTTAAGTTAAAAAAATATAAAAAAATCAACTGAAGAAAATAGCACCTTCAAGTTCTGACACAGGCCAGGCAAAGAAGAGGATAGAGCAGTATACTGTAAGGAAGAGAGGGCAGCAGGCTAATACCAGTTTACAAGGGCAAAAAGAAGTTGGGAAATGTGGAATCAGATGCTCAGCATAGCAATAAGAAAAGGAGAAAATATTCAAGACAGCTAAGTGCCCAAGGAGGGATGGAAAATAGACAAGTACTTTACAGCTGAAAATTAAAAATTGAAAATAAGAATTACCAGAATGAAAGCGGCAGTATGCTGAAAGCCTCGAGTGAAAAGAGCAACACCCTATGGGGATGCTGACATAATATGAGGGACACATGAAGAACATGACAACTTTCAAGGTTGAGGGCCTTCAGAAAGATGAAAAAGGGAAAAGCCCCAAGACAACTGAGAATAACGAAAAAGTTAATAATAAGTAGAAGGAAGGAAAGCAAGTCAACCATGAGCTAATTCTAGTACTATGAATCAAAACAAGAGGAAAGGTTGAATAATATCTTTAAAATTAATACAAATCAGTTTGGTTTCACGCTAGACCAGCAATAGACACAACCTACAGAAAAGTGCGAATTACAAGAAGTGCCATGCAACAAAGAACAGAATTTGCCAAATACTCGTGGATCTTGAAATGGCATTTGACATTGTGCCAGGACAAATAATTGAATGGGCATTACAGACGCAGAGGGTACCAGAAAGACTCATTAAGCTAGTGATCTTCTCTTCCATAAAATTGCAAATGTATCAGAAAAATTATATAAATGTTACACAGAAGGCTTAGTGCTGTGCCTTTTACTGCTCATAATAGTAATGAAACAAACTTCATAAGTACAAAAATAAGGGACCCTGTGAGCTGCTATGTGTGTGGATGACCTTAGACTAACAGCAGAATCTGAGGTGAAAATGTTAAGAGATGAAAATGCTTGAGGCGAAACTGTTTATGAGGTCAGTATGTTTATTAGGTAAAAGTCTTCATAAAAATGATATTGTTATTTTACAATAAAGTTTTGTACATACTTACCTGGCAGATATATATGATTGATGGCCCTCCCAGCCTCCCCTCAGGAGACAGGTGGAAGAGAAAATATGACTGGAAAAGGGGGATTGGTTCATACACCTGCCACCCAGCGGCGGGTGGGGTAGATCACCTGACCTACCGGTCGCGTTTGCCGCGAGTTTTGAATTCTGTCGTGACGTCAGAGACGTAAGCTAAGTATATATCTGCCAGGTAAGTATGTACAAAACTTTATTGTAAAATAACAATATCATTTTTGTACATGAACTTTCCTGCCAGATATATACTTAGCTGATTGACACCCTTGGAGGAGGGAAAGAGACAGAGCTAACAAGGAAAAAGGGGAAACAACATCTGTTGTAGGATACTAACAAACCTTGGTTCTTACCTGATAAGGCTGAAGACTTCATAGGTACTGTCTATTAGTCTGCAAAGCCTGAAGAGCTACAGCGAGGGCGTGACCTACAGCTGAAAAGACTCTTTGGGTCTACCGAAGGGATTTGATATCCGCTTACTCAGTAGTATCCAAGTCGGATCATGTCAATGGGGATTCGCCCTCTTAAATGACAGAGCCTGACCACTACCAATGCAGGGAGCTCTAGCACAAACAGATCACCTAACCATTCTAATGTTAGCAATACGAATAGAAAGAGATGCCTACCCGCATCCTCTTTCAAACAAACATAAAAACACAATACAAACAATAAGGGAAAAATTTTTTTTACAAAGGATATGCTTCAGCTCCCTGCCCCAGCACCGAATCTGCCGATACGTACGGGCCTAACGCGAAGCACTTATCGTAAGTAATCTTGACGTCTCTAAGGTAGTGGTTCGCGAATAATGAATTGCATCTCCAGAATGTTGCTTTCATCAGATTCTGGAGTGACATATTCTTGTTGAAAGCCAAGGACGTAGCAATGGCTCTTACCTCATGAGCCTTGACTTTCAAAAGCTTTAACTGATCCTCACCGCAAGCAAGCCAAATGTGCTTCCTTCACGAGGCTTCTAATAAAGAAGGACAAAGCATTTTTAGACAATGGTCTACTGGGATCCTTTACAGAGCACCAAAGTCTGTCCTTAATGCCCTTAAGAGACTTCTTCCGCTGGAGGTAGTATCTTAAACTCCTCACAGGGCAAAGAGTTCTTTCTGGCTCTTCCCCTACCAGGGGAGCTAAGCCTGGAACCTCAAAACTCCTTGGCCAAGGATTTGAGGGGTTCTCGTTCTTAGCTAGAAAAGAAGGAAGGAAGGAACAAATCACGGAATCTCCTTTGAAACCTACCCTTCCTTCTAGAGCATGAAGCTCGCTAACTCTCTTGGCAGATGCTAAAGCCAAAAGAAACAGAGCCTTCTTCGTAAGATCCTTGAAAGAAGATGACTGGGGTGGTTCAAACTTCGAGGACCTCAGGAAACGAAGAACCACATCCAGATTCCAGCTCGGAATTTCAGTCGAGGGTTTCTTGCAAGTTTCGAAAGATCTTAGCAGATCATGTAGATCTTTGTTGTTGGAGATATCTAGGTTCCTGTGCCTAAACACAGCTGCTAACATGCTCCGATATCCTTTGATGGTTGAAACTGCAAGACCGCATTTTTCCCTGAGAAAAACCAGGAAATCTGCGATTTGGGTCACAGAGGTACTGGAAGAGGAAAGCTTCTGGTTTCTGCACCAACGGCGAAAGACGTCCCACTTCGACTGGTAGACTCTTAAGGGTAGAGGGCCTTCTAGCTGAGGCGATAGCCTTCGCTGCCTTAACTGAAAACCCCTTCGCTCTGACAAGACTTTTGACAGTTGAAAGCCAGTCAGATTGAGAGCGGGGAGGTTTTTGTGATACCTGTCGAAGTGGGGTTGTCTGAGCAGATCTACTCTTTGTGGAAGAGCTCTTGGAAAGTCCACCAGCCATTCCAGTACCTCTGTGAACCAATCTTGGGCCGGCCAGAATGGAGCTACCAGCGTCATTCTTGTCGCTTCCGAGGCCGCAAACTTTCTGAGTGTTTGACCTCCAGAAATCTTGAATGGAGGAAAGGCATAGACGTCCAGACCTCTCCAGTCTAGAAGGAAGCATCCACTGACACTGCTCCTGGGTCTGAGATCGGGGAGCAGTAGAGGTCTATCCTTTTGTTCTTTGCTGTCGCAAATAGGTCGATATGAGGTCTGCCCCATAACCTCCACAGGTCTTGGCAAACTTCTGAGTGCAGAGTCCACTCTGAGGGGAGCACTTGATCCCTCCTGCTCAGGAGATCGGCCCTGACATTCCTTTCTCCCTGTACGAACCTGGTGAGGAGAACGATCTTCCTTGCCTGAGACCACAACAGCAAGCCCTTTGCTGTTTCGTACAGGGAGAAGGAGTGTGTCCCCCCCTGCTTTCTTATGTAAGCCAAGGCTGTGGTGTTGTCCGAGTTGACCTGAACTATAGCGTTTCGGACGAGGGGCTCGAAGGCTTTTAACGCCAACCACACTGCCATCAACTCTTTGTTGTTTATGTGCCAGGACACCTGTTCCCCCTCCCAGGTGCCTGACACTTCTCTTGACCCTAAGGTCGCACCCCTACCCGTCCCCGACGCGTCGGAAAACAATACTTGGTTCAGGATTGGCATGTACAGAGACAGACCTTCTGCAAATCGGAGAGGGTCTGCCCACCACAGAAGGTCCTTCTTGATTCCTTTTGATATCATGAAGGAGAATTCCAGATCTAGAGAGAGACCCCTCCAATTCCGGTAAAGGAAGAATTGGAGAGGTCTGAGATGCAACCTTCCAAGAGAAACTAATTGCTCCAGCGAGGAGAGTGTCCCCAACAGACTCATCCACTCCCTCGCTGTGCATGCATCTTTCTCTAGGAAGGTCGTTAGTTTCTCTCGGCAACGAGCAATCCTCTCTGGTGACGGATATGCCCGAAAATCCGGAGAAACCATCCGAATCCCCAGATATATCAGCTCTTGACTGGGGATTAATTTGTGACTTCTGGAAGTTCACCAGAAGCCCCAACGAACTTGCTAAAGTCAGTGTCTTTTGTAGGTCCTCCAGACATCGTTCTTGTGAGCTTGCTCTGATCAGCCAATCGTCTAGATAGAGAGACAGCCTCACTCCCTCCAAATGTAGCCACTGCGCTACATTCTTCATTAAACCCGTGAAAACTTGAGGGGCTATCGAAAGGCCGAAGCACAAGGCCCTGAATTGGAAGATCTTCCCTCCCATCATGAATCTCAGAAATTTCCGTGAAGAAGGATGGATAGGCACATGGAAGTAAGCATCCTGAAGATCTAGGGACACCATCCAGTCCCCTGGACGAAGAGCCGCCAATACTGAAGAAGTTGTCTCCATGGTGAACTTCCTTTTTTCTACGAAGACATTCAGGGCGCTTACATCCAGAACCGGTCTCCATCCTCCTCCTGAGCTCTTGGGAACTAGGAACAGTCTGTTGTAAAAACCCGCAGAATGAGGATCTTTCACTAGTTCTATCGCCTCCTTCTCCAGCATAAGATCTACTGCTAGAGAGAGGGCTTGATTCATGATGGGGTCCTTGTACTTGGCTACCAACTCCCTCGGAGTCGTCGTCAACGGAGGTCTTGATAAGAAGGGAATGAGGTAGCCTTTGCGGACAATCGAGAGTGACCAGTTGTCCGCCCCTTTCTGGGCCCAGACGTCGGCAAACTTCAGTAGTCTGGCACCCACTGATGTCTGGAGAACCTTGAATACTACTTTCTTCCCTCTGATGGATCGGAGAGAAGGTCTTCCTCGTTTAGCGGGTCTAGATCCTCTAGAGGAAGAAGCTCTGGCAGGAGGGACTCCTCGAAAGGGCTCCTGCCTAACTGGAGTCTCTCTCTTGGTTTTAGCCTGGAAAGAAGTGTGAGGCTTCCTGGTAGACTGGGCTAGCATGTCCTGTGTAGCCTTAGCTGAAAGGGCACAAGAAACATCCTGAATGATCTTTTTAGGGAAGAGTTGAGGAGAGAGCTGAGAATACAGGAGAGGGGCTCTCTGAGCATGAGATACTGATTTCGTCAGGAACGAACAGTAAACAGATCTTTTCTTGATTACTCCCGCTCCGAAAAGGGAAGCTACTTCACTCGATCCATCTCTCACTGCCTTATCCATACACGTGAGAACACTGATAAGATCCTCAGGTGAAATGGAATCCGGGGTCTGCGTCTTCTTGGCCAAAACGCCCAAAGACCAGTCTAGGAAGTTAAATACCTCCAGGACTCGGAACATTCCCTTCAACAGGTGGTCAAGCTCATTCATCCCCCATGTCGTCTTAGCAGACATGAGGGCAGAGCGTCGAGAGGAATCCACCAGTGAAGAGAAGTCCGAGTCTGCCGAGGAGGGAAGAACAAGGCCCAAGGGTTCTCCCGATTCATACCAGAATCCTAGCTTTCCAGTTAGCTTAGAAGGAGGGAAAGAGAACACCGTCTTCCCTTTCTCTTCCTTCGAAAGAAGCCACTCACCAAAACCTCTTAGTGCCTTCTTCATAGAGATTGCAGGCTTCATCCTGACACAGGATGAAACCTTCGAAGTTTTCGAGGTCGAAAATAACGATAGAGGCGAGGCCGGGGCGACAGGAGAAAGGGCGTCTCCGAATTCCTGAAGCAACAGGTCCGTCAAACGCTTGTATGAGGAAACGGAGGAATCTTTAGGAATTTCTTCTTCCGCCGAAGATCCTTCACGATCCTTACGATGATAGGCTGTCTTGTCCTCAGCCGAGAGTCCATCCTTAGAAGAACGTCTGGAAGAACTCTGACATCTAACCAGGGAAGTCATAACTTCCGTTGAGATTCTGCCTGAAAACTCCTTCTTGTCCAGATGAGGGCGTACTCTAGGCTCTTGGCGCCTAACGAACGCAGGGCGAAAATCTGGCGAAGAGCGCCTACTAGGCGAAAAGCGTCTATCAGGCTCCTGGCGCCTGTCTAAAGGAGAGTGGCTGCCTGGCGAAGAGCGCCTGCCATGCGGGAAGCGCTTATCAGGCTCTTGGCGCCTGCTGCGAGGAGGAGCGAATCTCTGGCGACGGAGCGCCTACCAGAGAGAAGCGTCTGACAGATTCCCCGGTTCGCCCTAACTCGAGGAGAGCGAAAATCGGTAGAAGATCGCCTTGTAGGAGAAGAGAGCCTACCAGGCTCTTGGTGCCTGCTAAGCGAAGGGCGGCTGACAAGAGAAGAGCGCCTGTCTACTGAAGGGCGGCTGGTCACAGGAGAGCAGAAGCCTGAAGGAGAGCGGCTACCATGAGAAAAACGCCTACCAGGCTCCTGGCGTCTGCCAGCGGGAGGGAGAGGCTCGTCTACTGGAAGCATGCCTCTCGTCCGACGGAGAAACGATGTCCGCAGGAGAGCGCCTGTCCGTTGAAGAGCGCCTCGTACTACGATCCAATCCTGGAGAGAGGGCAGTTACTGACGAATAGCGAAAACCTGGAGAAGAGCGCCTGGACTTCTTTACCGGGAGCGAGACGTCCTTCCTACGACGAGAAGTCACAATCAAAGAGTCAGCAAGAGCCGTAATCTGCGCCTGCAGACTAGCCAAAACACGTGTAGGAGATTTAACAAAGTCCTTCACGGAAGACGCAGCTCGATCCTTACTAGGAGAGCGAAACTCCAAAGAAATCCTCGGTTTCTTCACATCCAATCCAAGATCTTCCGAAAAAACTTCAGGGCTGGAGGGGAGAGCAGAAGAAGCTTGCCAGGCTCTCTTCGACGGCCGAGAAGCTTCCGAGGAGCTCCAACCACGCTTGGGCAAAGGAGAAGGCGAAGACGAGAAGCACTGCCGTAAGACTTCTCTCTTGGCGCGATCCAAGGTAGCCTGGGAGCGAAAATCAGGCGCTACCGAGGGGACGCCTGATCGGTGGGGATTCTCCCTAACCTTCCTGCGACTTTCGACTTTCCTCCTCCACTGGGTCTGGGAGTCTGGAAGAGGTCTAGGCCTAGAAGCATTAGGGAGCCGATCAGACGCACCCACACGCACTGGGATCACTGCACAAATCACTATCACTCTTACCTTCTAGCACTTTAATTTTCAACTCCATGCTGCGAATAGTGGCTCTCATAGTGTCCACCTCCAAAGGCGCATCTTCGGGTTCGATGCAGGGAGCAGGGGCTGAAACTGGTAAAGGCGCTACGTCTACAAAAGGGTTATCAACTTCAAACTCACTAGCACGAGACCTACTAGAACTCCTAGATGAAGCTTTCCTAACCTTGTCCTTCTCAAGCTTTCTTACATAAGAAGAAAGCACCTTCCATTCTTCTTCATTCAATTTTCCACATTCATTACAAGGGTTAATAAATGAGCAGTCCACAAATCGCAAATGCCAAGCCAAGGAGCAGGCACTTCACCAAAAATCCGATGAAACAATCCAGGGCGAAAACGAGTAATAATTCAAAATCGAGAGGTATCGACAACAGATGTAGTCGACACCGGCGACAGAAAATATATGACTGGAAAAGGGGGATTAGTTCATACACCTGCCACCCAGCGGCGGGTGGGGTAGATCACCTGACCTACCGGTCGCATTTGCCGCGAGTTTTGAATTCTGTCGTGACGTCAGCGACGTAAGCTAAGTATATATCTGGCAGGAAAGTTCATGTACAAAATGGAAGAATGTAGCGGAGAGGAAAATCAATGTTATAGGAAAGAGAGCAAAAGTAAATGTCCATTCAGGAAAGTATCCATACGGTGGTTGTGGAAAAAAGGTGAAGTCTATACATTTTATCAAATGTATCACATGGTGTCACAAGAGGTGCTATGAATTACGAAATGTAAAAAGTTATGGAAGCAACAGAATCAAGAACTATGGGAGATGCAGACAATCACAGCAAAAGGGAATAGATGAAGACCTAGAGCAAATGAATTCATGCAAAATACCATGAAGCACACAGACTTGAAAACAACTAATTCCACAACTAACACATTAAGACATAAGTTGAAGTAAAAACAAGGAACATGAGGACAACGATTTAGCAGTTGGATGAAATTAAGCTGTCCACAGATATCAAAGTAACCCAATACAGAGTAATATTAAGTATTAATGTTAATTATAAACTTTGTTCACCACCATTTAAAATCTAAATATAAGTGTGCTATGTTATTGACACCTATCTATCAGATACAAATACTACCAGTTATTTAGAACAACACACCTACAGACCTAAGACCTAACTAATGCCACTTGTTAAACCTATTCTCACATTACCTTATTAAAAAAAAAAAAAAAAAAAAAAAACCCCCCCCAAAAAAAAAAAAAAAAAAAAAAAAAAAAAAAAAAAAAAAAAAAAGTCTTCCCAGTTCTATTAAAGCGGTTAACATATCCAGGTCACTAATGACACTAACTATACAGCCAACACCTCAATACTACACTGCACTGATTTCCAGGTTACAGCTTTGCAAAACTGGCAGACTATGTCACACACACTGAAGTTCCTGGGTACTCCAACCATACATGTCAATATCCCAAAGCACTTAGTACATGACAAGGATAAAGGGTCAAGTCCAAAGGGAGAACATCACACGAAAACTTATTCCAAACACCACCCATATTAGATAAAGTCATCAATCAAGAGTTAGGTCATTAATTCATCTAGTAACAGCAGATGATTAATTCAGGGCAGCACACACAAGTCAGACAGGTTAAACATCTCACTGACCAGAAGTATCTCAAGATGACAATATTTAAATATAATCATCGAGGTCAACATCAAAATCGTTCAAATCTTCCAGTTCCTCTAAACACTGTAGATCCACTTTGTATCGAAGAATCCCTAACATGCAACGGACAAGAGTAGATTCAGATTCTTCATAGGCTTATGAATCATAGTGACCCCAGATCAGATAGAGGATATACAGTGTCAATATGTTCAAAATTATCTTAGCTGAAGTCTCTAACATAATATAAATGAACAATGAAATCAAAATATAGTCTAACACAATACTGATTAAAAAAAAAAATTCAATAATGTAAGCATCTGCTTAAGATCTGGCAAAATTCTATCAAACACACTCTCTTTTCACCTTAAAGCAAATTTCTGAAAGACAAAAAACTAAAACAAGCCAGTCAGCACTTGCAAGAATGTACCAGTAACTAAAATGCAAAAATGAATGAGACCCGTGGTAAACTATACAACTGAGTTCATTGAAAAAGTGAGGTTCTACCTACAAATGGTAATTTTTTTAATCAAAAAAATGAGGGTTTACCCAAAAATGATAATTTTGAAGTCTAAATATAAAAAAGTCATGATCTCAATAACAAAATGCAAGTACTATAAAATAAATTACTCCAAAGGGCTTCTGGTAGAAGATACATTTTGTCTAAACTGAAAATGCAAGTACTAAGCAATGAATTACTCCAAAGGACTACAGGTAGAATACATATAATTTAAATATTTAAAAAAAAAAAAAAAAATTCATTTCCACTGCAACATTTAAAGATTAATGTTTTTGGATTTTCAAACTCTATGGTATGATTTTTAATCCCTTGTCCAATCACATTTAGCTGGATGCATTTTGCGCATGTGCACTTGTTTGACTGTTATTCCTTGCTGTGAGGCTTATTTGTATACTGTCTTCCTTTCTCCAGATCACTAACCAAACACTTATTTTACTAGTTTGCCTGGTTTTTATTCAAATATATGAACAACAATAATTTTTTGTTTATTCAAGAACTTTTCATAAACATGCAAAAAGACGAATGAAAACAGTCGTCTTTAGAGTTTCTGCTCAAAGTTGTGTGTGTGCATATATTTTAAAATTACCAAACAGAAACACAAAACCCCCAACTACCTTTGCTATACGTATAAGCAAACAGACTGTACCTGAATGAAATGCCAGGTAAGCAGACTTTTCGCAAACTTCAGTATTGTAGTAGGAAAAGGTTCAACAAAAACCTGGTACAGTATTAGACTACAATAATTTGAGAGAGAGAAGCCTACAAGCTCTTACAATAATAGCCAACATTATAAACAGAGTATTCAAGTCAAACAAACATCTACACGTTACACTGGGTACAGAGAACAAAATATAAAAAAAATCTAAAGTGAAAGCTACCAATAAAATGTTTAACTTATTTATTTAAAGTGATAACTAATAATAAAATTTTAAACATTCCACTTGTGCTACAAGAAGTGTTTGCAGTTACTCAAAAATAGTTTAAAAAGCCTTGGAATTAAAGAAGAAACATCTAAAAGAGCAAGCAAAAGAGAACAAAACTTTTGAAAGGTCAAAATTGTTTAAACCTCTTGTTTCATTAATATAAACCACTGTTTTATGATTGCCTTACTTTGACAACATAACTGGACAGATTAAGACCTGAATAACAAACTAGAATAGTTGATTAGAGGTGGGCTACTAAATGGGTAAGGCTTCTCCATCCTGGGGACCCTTTATCCTATCATCAGGTTTTGTCTCACTCTTCACTTGCACCTGCAAACTAACTGCAAGATGGTGTTTAAATCCAAACAGCTGTGACAGTCCTTTGAAATAACGACTTTTATCATCTTTACACATTTTCAACGCATAAGTACAAATTGTGGTTTTACAATGCCAACAGGCATTACAAAATCCAAGAAAAATTACCCAACTGATGATACTCGTGGCATAAAACATTTCACATAAATCCTAATGAAAAACTGGACACAATGGGAGATGGGAAGAGGAAGAGACATTCAACTGATATATTAACTTGACTCAATCCTCTACTTACGACTGGTTGGGTTGAAAAATCTTACCACCCAGCAAAAATAAGATTCAAAAATCACCCCAAAAAATAAGCCTGTGTCCCACATGTAGCCATTTTCCAGCCGAGGTATTATTTTCAATAGGAAGTTTATCCAGTTATCCAAATAATGGTAAAAAGCTTTGTAAGGCCTTCACTTTCATAACAAACATCACAGCCTAGCCTTCCTTAACCTGATAAACATCACCATTGGCTTCTTTCGGTCGCCACCATCCCACATGACACCACCTTCAACACTTTCTCTTACACTTTCTCCAACTTTCAAGGATGGTGCTGCACTGATCAAGCTCAGATGTACACTTTACTCATACAAATTGTGTGATCATCATTTGGTAACACTATGAGCTAAATTAGGGGTAAATGGCATTTTTTTTTAAACAGAAACACAGTCTGACAGAGGACAACAACCTCTCGCCTCGCATTATACTTTATGCGTTCAGTGATAAATAATTGATTTCTTTTTGTTTTCATCCCATTTAACTCCAATAATGAGTGTTCCAAAGTGAAAGAAAAATCTTTTGCCTGAAGAGATATTATAATTACTCGATGTAGAGCCTATGATGTCTAGCTCAGAAGCCACTAATACAATGAGTAAGATTTACCTGATTCAGAAAAATCATAATTTTGATTCACGTATCGAACTGCCAAGTGACTGACAGTAACCAATAGGGAGAGGAGTCTCTTTACTTTTTGTTCAATGAAAGGTGTGAAATTTGCTGTTCAGGATAATGGAGATAATGGCACATTGTAACAGTAATGAACAGATTTACCAACAGTTTCTTGATGACTATATTGAAAATCTGCCTACAATACCATGTGCACGAAAATGGTATGACACAAAAGTAGATGAAATGAAACCACTCATTGCCCTATTGGCTCTATGCTTCAGGGAATGGCAACTGGATTTTTATACAAAAAAAAAACATAGCTATAAAAAGGGACAAAAAAGAATAAAAATTACCATAGACCAAATGAACGTTCAGCAAGCGAGATAATGCGACGATACGGGAGTGGCGATATCTCCCATAAGTGACGCCTCACAGGTTAAACATACATACAGCATTTAAACTGATCTACATCTCATGTCTAGCCTAATCTACCTCAAACATTCTTTGAACACTTAAACTGGCCTTCAGCTTAGGCTAGCCTTAATCACGTTTAGAACACTTACACTTGTCTACATCCTAAGCCTAGCTTACCTTAACATGTTTCTCATCCTTCAAGATCATCAATTAAGAAAGATCAGTTCCACTTCATACAGGCATACTGTCTTCATGGTTCATAATTATCTTCATTCTTGATGCCAGTGCAATTGTTTTGCTCTTCTCACCAATAGCATAAGACTCAGACATGATTAACAGAGGGAATTTGATAGCCTTGATAGAAATCCTTGTGTCAAAACACAAAGGAAGGTATCCAAAAACAATTTAAAATATTGGCAAAGTAGCCTACAGCGTAATATTTCTTCACGCTAAGCAGCCACTCAGCAGTCTGAGAGAATAGCCCCACTGACGCCTGGCATTCTTTGTGAGACATTTAATTGATTGACTGATTATGAAATTTAGGTCTTGAGGACCAAGTGCCAGAACCCATCAGGATTATTCAGTGCCTGAGACACATTTGTAGGCTGTAATTCAAGGTTAAATCTGCCTAGAATGGCAAAGTAAGGCCTTGTAAAACAATGGTTAGTGTTTTGTGCAACCCTGTAAACACTAGAAATTTATCATTATTAAACCAACAAATGCAAATTTATTGGTCTAAAAGTATATCCGAAATGAGAGTCAAACAGCACAAACTCACCTCCAATTCCACCAAATCCTCGAACATATTGTGAACCTTCTTGCGACCTGTCGGTGATAATTTCTAACGTAGCTCCGAAACTCTTATAGTTGTTGGCCAACCACTCTAATAGGGGCATGGATTCTACCAATTCTAATTCTACTCCAGTCTGCAAAACAAAAAATAATATTCATGAATTATCAAAAATGTCAAAAGTAGGGACTAAAATGAATGGAATAAAAAATACCTTGACACCTAAATATAGATAAAACTTGGCCTACAAAAGTGGATTGTTCCATGTACCCCTACAAGTTATTTGTATGTTGAAATATACTCTAGTGTTCACACAGACTTCAGTGAAACTGTTGTATTACAGAATTGGAGTAAATACTGCCACAAATAAGAAGATACAATTAGAGCTGCAAAAGTAGATTTAAAAAAAAACACACAGAACATTATAAGTGACAGAGTAGCGTAATGCACAAATGAGAAATTGTAGTATTAGTAATGCACATGTACCACATGCACCACAACCATTGTTTCTCTCTTCATATGCCAGATAACTGGCTAAGTACCATAAAAGCAGGTATTAGGATGAATCTGGAGGCATTCCACTCCAAATAACCTACTTAGTCCATTCTATTCTTTGCTTTTACTGCACTCATACTATAACGTCTGCATGTAATTCTCATCTGTATGGTGGTGATGGTGGAGTACTCAGAGAAGCCTTAAACTAAAACAGAATATAGTGAAGTACCCAGAAAAGCCTTAAACTACAACAGAATGTAAGTCCAGGTTGGCAAGTATTCTAAGCAACTTTGGTAGTTTGTCAATTCACACGCAAGATGTCACCTTTTGTGCGCTTTTACAATTTTGTGGTAAAATATAGGTATTCGTTCTCAACTTAGTTCCTCATTTCTACCTTTCCCCGCAAATAAAGAAAAAAACCCATGTAGAAGCTGTTCAATTAATATTTCCAACACGTTTCAAAAATTTTTATCACTTGTTCTCCAGATACTTCATCTTCACACTCCAGACAGATTCAAAAGTGGCATCACTACCTACTCTATTGTTGATCTCTGAAAGCACTTGTTGTGGAGCTGGACCCCAAATAAAAAAAATTTGCTGAATTTACTACAAACAAATGTCCTCCATTACTCTTTGATAATTGACTAAACGGAAGTCTAATGACAATTTTACGGCATTTTAAACCTAGTTCATAAAATCTTGTTACAATAAGATATTAAATCAGTATAATGGAAGAGGGGTATATTTTTTACTTACTATAAAAAAAATACTACTGAGCAAAGATATATGTTGATAATAATCTAACTCTCAAGCAAAGGTATCCACTGAGAACTATAAGACTATGGTCTGAGTTAAGAACCTGAAAATGAAAATCTGTTTGCCAAGGAACCACACATCTAAATTCTGCTTCTAGCCATATGAAAGGCATCACAAAGCTTCTGGGTCTATGCATTCTACAAATATTTTCCCATATAGACTGTTATAACATTCCAACAAAAACACAGTAAATACTGGGTTCTACTACTTTGACATAAAATTATTAATCAACAACCCCATGTTTCATGTGTAATATAACACCTCAAACATAAAACTAACAAAACAATATGGTATACACTTACAGCTTTGTCTGTAAAGTGGGTCTTATCTTTTTCCTGTTCTGGAGTTAAATGCAAGATTGTCTCCTCTCCAGACTGATGATTCTTTAAAACATATCTGCAAAAGAAGAAAAAGTAAACATAAAATATGTGACACTGATCAGAGTATTACTAGTGCCTTAAAAAATACTTAGAATGGAATTTTGAGCTGACAACTTTACCCCGTATTTCAAGAGAATAAAGTCAATATTAAACAGTTGATGAAAATGACAAATTTTTTTAATTTCTTTATTTTTCGTAACTACAACCCTGCAGTCTTAACAGTAGAATAAATCTTCTGGTGCCAGCTGGAAACCAGTATAAAAAAAAAAAAAAATAAAAAAAACCTACTTTTCCTTACCACTTTACTTCAGTCTGTTCTTCCTTTCACCAAAATATCACCTAGGTACCAGTTTTAGAAGATGAAGTACAGGAACCCAGTGAAATCATAATGGTTTGTGAAAATACAAAGTCAGGAACTTGATAAAGCAAAACAAGAACTAAAAACCTGGAAGACTTTTAATGTTTATAAGGAAATTTCTAACTTGGGTCAGAAGGCATTTTCAGTACAATGGGTGGTGACAGAAAAGGAAAACAGTGATGGGAAAAAGAAAATTAAAAGCACAGCTAGTTGCCAGAGGTTTTGAGGAAAAAGAAGAAATCCAGTCAGATTTTCCCACTGTTAGCAAGGAAGTGTTGAGTTCCTTTGTTGGTATATTGTCTTCCAAAAGATGGGCAGTGAATTCAACTGATATTAAAGCTGCATTCCTACAGAGTGAACAGTTTGAGCGTGAAGTGTATCTTACTCCACCTGTTGAAGCTGGACGTGATGATAATGTACATTATGGAAATTAAAAAAATGCGTATATGGTCTTAATGATGCTGCAAGAAAATGGTATCTCACAGTGAAGACTTTCCTGTTGAAGATGGGATGTAATCAGGTGAAAACTGACCCTGCATCATTCTATTGGTATTATGAAGGAGATCTGTGTGGTATGTCTTTGATGCATGTAGATGATTTCTTGTGAGGAGAAATAAAGAAATTTGAAAGTGTAGTCATTGCACAAATCAGAAATCATTTTCTGGTTAGGGAGCAAAGTAATGCTATATTCAGATACATTGACCTGGATATTGTGCAGAATAAGCATGGTGTCACACTTCATCAAAATGAGTATATATTGCAAATCTCTTGAATCTAGTCATCTAGCGTGGTTATCGACAAATTCAAGACCTGACTTGGCATATGATGTGTTAGAACTTAGTTGTAAAATAAATATCCCTAAAGTAAAAGATCTGATTGAGCCAAACAAATGTCTAAGAAAAGCCTGTATCTTTGAGAGCTGTATGTACTTCCCAGAACTGGAGACAGTTTTAAGTTTAAGTTTGTTGTGTACAGTGATGTTTCTTATGCCAATCTCCCTGGTGGATTTAGTAGTGCTTGGGGCTTTGTGATTTTCTTAGTGGGTGAAAATGGAAAGAGTTTTCCTTTATACTGAGAGTCAAAGAAAATCAGAAGGATTGTAAAAAGCACTCTTGCAGCAGAAACAATAGCAGTCGCTGAGGCAGTGGATATGGCTTACTATATTGGAAAAATGTCCCAAATATTGTATGATGGAAAGAGAAATCTGCCTGTGGAACTCTATGTGGATAACTGTTCACTTTATGAGAATGTGTACTCTGTTAAAAATGTTTCAGAAAAGAGATTGAGAATTGACATGGCTATTGTCAAAGAATTAGTTCAGAATGGAGCGCAAGATATTTTGGGTAGATTCAAAAGCACAGTTGGCTGATGTGTTAACCAAAAAGGGGGTAAATTCTTTGAGAATAGGTAAAGTATTTGAGAGTGGATCCCTGAAATCTTATATAGATTTTATAAGTAGATAATTTTATTTTCCTATGCCATATAATGCTTGTTGCTTTGGACATGGATTTCCTTTTTTTTTTCTTTCAAAAGAGGGGGAATGTGTTAACTTTGTTGAGAATGTTTATGTACAACGTTGTGCATTGTGCTCACCATTTGTTTATGAGATTTGTTATGTTGTGAGCGGGAGGGGAAGCGATTGGAAACGATGTAGGCACTTGTCAGGTTGAGACTGACAAGTAAATAAACACAGTTTTTTATGTCTGCCTTTGATTTACCCTGCCCCAGTGGTCTACACGATCAACAAGAAGTGACACTCCAGTGATATTCTCTTCGAGTTAAAATACCGTTTGTTGACAGTGATTCTTAGGTGGCAACACAAGTGCTTTATTACGAGTACCTTTACTAGATTACATTAATATCTCTGCCTTCAGCAAAAACTTCCTTTTTTTCACAATCATTATAATGTTTAAGTACTTGCAGATTAGGTGTGTGTGCTTGTTCTTTAGAACAAATTAATTACAATCCAATATATTTCAGAATTTAAGCCCATTTCATTTAATTTGTGAAATGAAGATTCAGGGCTTATACAACAATTCCAGAGTCAACAAAAATTGCAAATGTCAGCTGTGGTATGTTTTAAACAACCTTATCTGTTTACCACATTACAGTCTGTTCTGCTGCAAAACCTGAGACGATGGTTAAGACGCACGACATGTGGATAGTGGAAGGGAGAACCACATGCCCATGGCATTGGTAGAACAATAGCAGCAACAGAAGCTTATGAAAACCAGTTTTCTTCACTTTCTCAAAATGAAGGGAAACAAACAACCCACTGGTTGCACTACAAAAATTGCTTGGAAAACACACAAAATCAAACTAGCCAACTACCTCTTATTTTATATAAAAAAAGTAAAATACTACATTTAATAACTACTTACCTAACGATATCAAGATTTTCCCAACAAATAAGGATCTCTACCGCTCCACACTCTAGCGCCTTCAATGTATCTGCAACTCCAAAGCAATATTTTCCAGTATCTTGACTGATCTCCTCAAAGTATTTTCCTGTTGACAAATAATTACTTATTATGTGTAAAGTTCATAAGCGTTAATATCATAATACACCTTAAGATATGATTCGTTATTCCTCATATAAAGAACTAAGAACAGGTATAAACCTGGGCTTACCAATTAGTTTCTTCTCCTGGATAAACTTGACATTTGCTAGCGACTCTGCTGCTAATTCAATGGCTTGGTTAAAACCATTCTCACCACCATAAGACACATCTACTAGCTTAATAACTTTACCTTGTAATCTCTGTAAAAATAAAAAAAATTTATTTCAGTATACTGTTAGAAAAAGTTCATGATGCAACCCTTTTATACATATCATGATGATCAACATGGCCCAAACCATATACAGATAAACCCTGCATTGAAATAGGGCTCAACGATATATACTTCAAAGTCATTTCAAAATGCATGCCATACTTACTGGGTCAAACATATCTGACTGTGATAATTCTGTCTTAAAATCTGCAGATCCTGCAAGTACTAGACCAGCAATATTGGGTTTATCATTGGATATGAAGAGCTGCACTGCAGTTTCCGCCACCTGAAAAGAGCAATGAAAATTAAGGCCTGAATTTGGTAAATAAGGAAGGTGTGCTCCAAATTTGCCAAACCTTCAAAGACACAAAGAAAAAATAGCAAAGCATACATGTAAAAGAACATGACTTTTACTGCATACCAACCTCACATCAATCATAACTGACAGAGATCTGTGAACACTACTTAACTGCCATCAGCAAGTTTTTTAAAACAACTACCTAACTTCTGAAAATATCTCATTAAAAAAAATTTACTAATTTAATAGGAATGAATCATTAACCCTTAAACACCAAAGCGGCATTTTAAAAATCGGCTCCTGTATGCCGGCGACGTTCGCGAGTGAGCGTCGAAGCGTAATTTTTTTTTTTTTTTTAATCACAGCACGCTTAGTTTTCAAGATTAAGAGTTCATTTTTGGCTCCTTTTTTGTCATTGCCTGAAGTTTAGTATGCAACCACCAAAAATGAAAAAAAAATATCATTATCATATATAAATATTGGGATATATGACAGCGCGAAAAAAAATTTCATATATAATTGTATACAAATCGTGCTGTGAGCAAATCGGTTAAAGCTAGTTAATTTTTTTTGTTGTATTGTACACTAAATTGCGATCATTTTGGTATATAACACATTGTAAAACGATCAAGGCAACACAGAGAAAATATTATCACAAAATGATGCATGAATTCCTAACGCATGGACGTAAAAAAAAGCAGTTTTCAAAAATTCACCATAAATCGAAATATTGTGCTAGAGACTTTCCGTTTGTTGCAAAATGAAGGTAATTGATTGAATATTACTAGACTGTAAGTGTTGTACCTTACAATTGCAGTTTTCGACCATTTCAGTTGGGTTAAAGTTGACCAAAGGACGAATTTTTTCTATTTATCGTTATTTATATGAAAATATTTCAAAACTGATAAAAGCTACAACCATGGGTTGTATTTAGTTATATTCTACATGAAATTGCGCACACTTTCATATATAAAACTTTATGTAACGGCTAATTTAAAATGGTGCAAACATTACGGCAATCGGACGAAAAAATTTTTGATTTTTTTCGGAAGAGTTACGGCGCAGACAAAGGAAAAAGTTTATTTCATAAATTAACCATAAATCGAAATATTGTGCTTGAGACTTCCAGTTTCTTGCAAAATAAAGGTAAATGATTGAATATTACTAGAATGTAATATTTTTAGCTTACAATTGCGTTTTTTTACCATTTCGGTCGAGTCAAAGTTGACCGAATGTTGAAAATTTGGCACTTATCGTTATTTATATGAAAATATTTCAAAACTGATAAAAGCTACGAACATGGGTTGTTTTTTGTTGTATTCTACATGAAATTCTGCACATTTTCATATATAAAACTTTATGTAACAGCTAATTTAAACTGGTGCAAACATTACGACAATCGGCCGAACAAATTTCTGATTTTTTTCGGAAGAGATACTGCGCGGACGTAAGGAAAAAATTTTTTTTTTTTCATAAATTCACCATAAATCGAAATTTGTCCTAGAGACTTCCAATTTGTTGTAAAATAAAGGTAAATGATTGAATATTACTAGAATGTAAGAGTAATAGCTTACAATTCCGTTTTTCTACCATTTCGGTCAAGTTAAAGTTGACCGAAGGTTGATACTTTGGCACTTATCGTTATTTATATGAAAATATTTCAAAACTGAAAAAAGCTACAACCATGAGTTATTTTTAGTTGTATTCTACATGAAATTGCGCACATTTTCATATATAATACTCCTTGTAACGGCTAATATAACATGGTGTAAAAATTATGTCAGTGCGAGAAGAAAGAAATTCGCGCTTGCGCGCCTGGCTAACGATTGTAAACAAAACAACGTCTTGATCCGTGAGCTCTCAGCATCCCCCAAGGCGCATGATTCAAAAGTTTTCGCCTGGTAGGCCTATAAGTATTTTTTCGCAAATTTTTAAAAAAACTTTTTTATATCGACGTACCGTGTGTCCAATCGGCACCCAACAGACAATTTATATCGACGTTTAATATGTCCAATCGGCGTTAAAGGGTTAATAATGGAAGAATAAAATATGAATATATATACACTGACAACTACCACTGCTATTACTTACCTTTCTGACGTAATTATGACGCTTCTCCATACGTAAACGGGCAAAACGTAAAGCAGACTGACCACCACGACCTGTATTATATAAAATTTCATTATTACAAAGATCTACAACTACCACTGAAATGTTATTTTCTTTCACCTTTTTGCTTTTTGGTATTAAACTCCAAACACCAACAACAAAGAATTAACAAAATAAAATTTGGGATGGGAGGAAATATACTGTTAGTACTCCATAGTGCATACCGTGTTTCTTAGGAAGATCGACTGAAAACTTGTGTAAGACATCTCTCGTGTTGCCTTGTAGAGTGCCAAATAATGCTCCATTACCATCCATTACAATAAAACCAAATTTGTTGTCGTCAGCCAACAACGCTGAAAGCGCTTCCGTATGAAACTGAAAATGGAGATATATTTTAGAATGAACAAGAAATAATCTTTTCATACTGAATATTCAAAAACACTTAGACCACAATCCTATCTTAATTTCCTAAAACCTTGACTTTCTTATAAAGCTTAAAATACTATATAATATTTACTCAAATCAACCTTTACTACTCTAAATTGCTAATCCCCAAAAACTTTTACAAATGAAAAATTTTGCAAACAACTTTTTGAAAAAACAAGAGTAATATTAACTAAACTGGACTCTTAATAATCTGGGAGTTACAATCTAGAACAGTTTTAGTTTGTCATTAACTTTTCTAATCAAGAAATATGTACTTCCTTACAAAAAACAAAAAATTTAGAAAGTAGATAAAAATGCCAAGACTTAGTTCCAATTGGCCAAATTATCAGTGCTACAAAATAATTTACCTTATTGTCGCACAGGTACAGGGACGTATTGATAGGCTTGAAGGGTTCAAAATCGATGTTAACCTTTTTTTCCTTTCCTTCCTCAGTAACAATAGTACCACAGTAGATAACCAAGCCATTTGGGGGCACTAAAATGAAATTTGTATATTATTTATCACTGCCTTGAATACTCCTAGTCTTGATCTATACATCAAGATTTATATACTGGTAAATGCATTAAAAAGTTTCACATGGACATTTAAGCAGCAAACATTAGGCTTGATAACACCAATTACACATTACTTTTATATTCCAATTTCCAACCATACAAAAATAACCAATAAGACTATTTCAAAGGCTTAATTACATTCAAGCCTTTCACTCAACATAAAATATGTACTGTAGCAATACATTAAAGATAAACAAAAATTACATTACATAATAATAGTTTTTTTAATGCAGTGTTTCTACTTTAAAATTTATTACAATGAATATTCAGGAACTGCTTTTATCAAGTCACATATATTAAAACACAAGGTATATTAGTTTTATTGTGCAATTCAGTATATTTACTATTCTACTGGTCAACAAGGTATAATAGTTTTTATTGTGGAATTCAGTATAGTATTTAAAATTTCACTGATCTACTAGATACTATCACTTCAGTGTGACTTTTCAGAAGGGCAGCTAAAGATTATCTTTAGAAAATTTGTGATTATTAGCCCTATTAATTCTACAAAACTGCTAAAATGAAATGCAACTTCAAAAGGATCTTTTTTCCTCGGTCTCTTATTCCTGAAATGACTACTATTCTTTGAGTTATTCCAAGCAAACCCCCAGATTTGTGGAAGATATCCTCTAGCTGTTAAGACCATCCCTCAGTGAAAAGAAGCCAGTCTGGAGAATACAACACCAGGGGTTACTTGCCACTAGGCTGACTTCTTAACCAGTTCCACATTGAACTGTAAAGGTTCCTCTACCAAAAGAAGAAAAGGTACACAACCTGACCAGCTGAGTGCTTATGCAAGACCAGGTGACTACGCAAAACATCAAGAAGTCATACACCCTAACTCAAAAAGAGTCAGAAAACAAGTGTAAAACAAGGACAGTCATCATTGCCTTCACTTCTAACCCTAGCACTATAAAAGGTCCAACTAATGAGTAGTGCTGGCCCTGGTTAGCAGACTACTACTGCCAAAATATGGCAGCAAATGAAGGCTCCTGTGATAGGCCAAAGGTTTGCCTAACCCTTCAAAAAAAATTGTTGGCTACAATCAGTTAGAGAGCAGAAAGGACTAGTACCATTGGCATATACCACAAACTTATAGAGGGTAATAACCTCCCGTGATTAAGACCCATCACCAACAGAGAAAGATCAGTCATCCATGGGCCTTAAAAACCTTCCCTAGGCTGAGTAGCAAAGAAAACATGGTGGATAGCACTCCTAATGGAAGAAGCCAGAGTCAGTACAAAAGCAACAAACTCCTCACATAATCATTATGATAATGTGCTACCTCGCAAAGAAGTCTTTGACACTTTCCTGCCACTGAGAAGGCGACCACAAGCAAATTCTTCCATCACATATCCTCCATTTGACTTCACCAGCCATCAAAGAACAATAAACAGCCACCAATCATACAATATTCGAAAGACAGACATACATAAGCCCCAAATTCAGCACTAACAACCAAAGTCAAAAGATCCACTGCAGTAGTGAATACATGTTGACATAATGGCAGATGCAGAAAAAGAGTGAGGGTGGAGTTATTGTACCCCTACATAAAGATACCAAGGTCTGTTTTCTCATAGAAATAAAAAAAATTTATTGTGTTTAATGGGACTGTTTAGAACAAACATTCCATAATGACTCACATGCCATCACCATGACTTCCCTAGATGCCATGGTGAAGGGGAAAAAGTCAAGACATGATGCACTATCTGGATCAACATCAGTAGCACAAAGTACGATACCTCATGCAAGCATAAAAGTTCTAAACGACGATTACTTAGCACTAACAGAATTTTAAAAATAAAATTTTATTCCACAACTAACCAACCTAAAATGACAAATTTTTAACCAATTTGTATTTTTCATAACATGTTCAACTTGCAGTTCTAAATTCAAAAGTACAAAAAAAAAATACAGGTAAAAATTACCTTATGCTTATATTTACAAATAATCTAGTTATCACCTTCACTAAAACAAAGGCATTTTGTGATAATTCAATCAGCAATAGCCTTTAATCCAGCACAAAATGAAGTTCACAAAATGATACAATTAACCTTTTAAATGATAAAAGATCTCACTATAACATTATTCCATTCTGGATTTTACTGTGCACTATGACAAATTATAGTTTTAGAACCTCAATACTATTCAGATGATTAAGAAAATGGATGGACATACCTTTAGTATACAGTTTGAGCCTCTGCTGTACAGAAGTAATGGCAGACAAGACAGATAATCTGTTCACTCTGGATTTGATGTTAGACGCTGTGCCAAATTCATCTGCCAACATTTTGCTTACTCTAGCAATTTGATCCTTCGGGGGTATGATTAGTGAAATCATAGAGGTGCCATTCCTGAAAAAAAAAAAAAAAAAAAAGTTTGTCATCATGAAATATAATCCTTATTCTTTGCTGTAATTGAAAGAAGCGTCCCCTTAAAACCTGTCCAAAAATAAGAGCACTATGTAGTCCCCATAATACACTTGACCAATGAATAAAAAATAAGAATGAACAATCTCTCCAGTACACACACCTTCAGATGTTCCAGTTCATTTAAGATATACTTTCAATTTTCCAATTTTGCAAAAATGAAAACACAGACAATTTTCACTTACCCTCTTGCCATTTCCAAACTCTTGATCAGTTTTTTGATCTTCCAAATCTCTACATTGCGGTCAGCGCTGGTCTCGTCCGCACTATACCCTTGAGACGCCATGATGCTGTCAAGGCTTGCAAATTCAAGCTCACTAAATTTGTACTACTGGACCCTGCAACATAAACAGACAGCAATTAGTACTAAACAGTACAGTAATACACTATATTACTGGTAGTCTTCTTAGGCACGAAGATATGGTAATTCAGTTGTATTCCACATAGGAAAAGGAAAATGGTATGTCTCAGAAAATGCCCAACAGTTTCGTCGTCCTCCAATGGAGGACGAAACTGTTGGGCATTTTCTGAGACATACCATTTTCATTTTCCTATGTGAAATGCAACGGAGTAATACACTATGTTATCTTAGTTACACTATGTTATCTTAGTTAAAAGAGGGATGTCAACAAAAAAATGTTGAATGCAAGTGCTCATTACTTGACCACAAATATGGTTCTTCCTGTTTGAGTACCACTTGCTACTTTCCTTGAGTCTCTTCCCTTCCCACTGTCCAACTTCTTTAAATGTGCATTTACATTACTTCACTTTCATTTAAGAACAAATATGTCACTCAAGCACAAGCAGTCTCAAATCACTTACTATACTTAATCTACCTCTAAGTTTTTGCAAACTACTTTATACACTTAAAGTTAGCTCCTGACAAACATGGGTTGATACAGCCACATCTAAATCTCAGTGCTGTATTTGAACCTATGTTAGACACTAACATCTTACATATACAGTGTATAATTAAAAAAAATATTCATTGTCACTGTTAACATCCTGAATGACATAAGTTCGTTACTTGACTTTTTTTCTCAACCAGGCCAATTAAATCAATCCATAAGACAATCAACTCGCTGCTCAAAAGACAAGAACCGGCACTAAATTGTTCATTAAAACCATTGCCCATAAGAAAATTATGCTGATAGCAATTGCAGCTTTACAATGACTTTCCAAGATGGGTATCTTTTCATAGAGTTCCTTGCATTTATTCTGAATATTTTATGCAAATTGTTTAATATTTACAAAATTATGGCACAATCCTCCTTATACATGATTTTTTGGTTCAGTTAGCATATAAAACTTATGCAAAGATATTTGCAATGATATTCAGGGATTCTGAATTGTTCATTTGCAATGATATTCAGGGATTCTGAATTGTTCATATCACTCAACAAGGTGTGAATGCAAAATGCAAATGAAAGGTCAAAACTACAGAGATCACGTTTCTCCTGGTATTTGTTGTATAAATTGGGCAGTTTTGTACCGTGCTCAGATGGCAGTAAATCAACCAGAAAGGAGTCTTGTGGCTTTCCATAGGGATTACCATAGGGATTATCTGGAAGTTCTATACCTTTTAAAAAATCTACTTGACCATAGTATTTGGCATTACTGAAGTTAATACAGTAGCACATATTGCAACACTGCTCTGTTATCACTCTTGCTACCAGGTAACTTTCAGATCACCAAGACGGCCAGACTACCGTCACAAGATCTGTTAATGGTTAACCACAAGGTCCTCATAGGAGGCTCAATTACAATCCAATTTCCCTTCATAAATCAAGCTCCAATATAACCCAAAATTACACAATCATTTATTTTTAAGTAGAATCTTTCAATGTATTAAATTATATTGAGGTCAAACATTTGAATCTGTGTAGTATTCCTGCATTACACTGTCAAATTCAGTCATGCATAAATTTCTGCTTCACCATAAACATTCAAATAACCATCTCCATTTCAAAAATATAAAAAAAAAACTACCACTTCATTCTAGTATAATAATAATAATAATAATAATAATAATAATCATAATAATAATAATAATAATAATAATAATAATAATAAATACATAACCTCTATCTGGTCAAGCTTTTTGATAACTAGATATGTCAAAATTGTTACCCATGAGAAAAAGTACAAAGAAAACAGTGTTGCTCAATAAAATGTAACATAAAACCACCTTTTCCTCTTGAGAGTTAACTTCAGTTTCTCAAATAAAACCAGTACTGATGGTATACTGATTGATTAGTTCTTGCTGGCATCACAACGACAAGCTTACTAACTCCGTACTGATGGCATAACTGGTAACCAAGAACAGTATTAATTCCAATTTGTATTCTAACAATCATGTGCAACTGAGAGCTGAAACAAACATACCATATTATAATACAGCAATGCGTTCTCCAAAGGTTTCTTCTAAAAACTACTTTATTTAAGACTTCTATAGGTAGCCCGATTTCAAATAAATTTAGATTATTGAATTCTCAATAGCCTCTTTGAGTGTTAATTCTCATTAGTTTGTTTCCCGCATCCAAGAAACATAAAGTGGTCGATGAATCTCGTAAGAAGATACGCAAGTCAAAACTTAACTTGGAAAAGATTAAAAATTTTGGTAGACCAGTGCAGTAAATCCCTACTCACAAATAACAGAGTGGTCATTCAAAATCACTGGCAAACTATGTACGTATATGCTTCTCATGTGCACTGTGATGTACGTATGTATGTATCAAAACACCTTCTAAAGGGGAATAGTAAACCAAAGGAGTAAAGCTGCGCCACAGTTGCAGTTGCAACTCCTTAGAAAGCAACGGATAATACAAGATGAATGTTTCATATGTTGTTTACTTCACATGCTGAAGGGATTCTATCTCAGATTTCATCAGAGAGAAGGCAAAGGTTTTGACCTGAAATGAAGAAGAGTACAGGAGCAGTGCTTTCAGAGATGAATTGTCTTGGGGACTTCAAGAGACCCATCATGGTATCAAACAATTGGATATCTGGGACCAATGATGATGCACGTAAAAAGCTAAATGATTATCGTGACTTGAATCGCAGCTGGAATTTAAATGATGAGTATGACTTGAATCGCAGCTGGAATTCTCCAACAGTAGTGACCTTGAGAAACATGGGGAGCACCTCTCCAACAATCCATGTGGAAATGTTCACATAGACCAAAGAAAACATTACTGTCCAAGTTCATCCCAAGGAGACACAACATAACAAATGACATAAAAGGGTTCAGGTTTACCCATCAGAGTGGTTGCTAAACTTCCAAGTTTGCAAGATTTGAAGTTTTTGGGTAACAACACTATAAGACCCTTTTACCACTCAGCGCAACCAGTTCCATATAGATGTAATGCTCAACCTCTGGGATGGCCTGCCATAAACACCTTCATTCCTTTCAGCCTAATCCCCTAACCCTAAAGACAAATGCCAAAATAACTATGATCACCCACTTGGCTACAGCAGGAACAATTCACAATTCCCAGAAGTTTTTTTGGTAGTGACCAACAATCCCAAGAGCCTACTGGTCTAAAAGAAGTTCCACAGGTAACCCCACTTCATTCGAAACAGAATATGTATCATGTTTCATAATTCAGGCACAAAACAAGTAACCTATCTATTCATGAAAGAAATGGAAATTGGCACCATGGAACAGTTGAAATGGATCTTTGAAATTTCATTTCTATCAAATTCTGCTCTTCTCCAGCAACATACTCGCCAACCCTTATAATGAAATACCCTAAACACGAGACATTAACAACATTAATGCATCACCATATACCGTTACTAAAATTTAGCCCTGACAGGTACGGGTTACACCATAAAATGTATCCATACCATAAACTGCACTTAGAAAATTTAACGTCATTTCAGTCTCGGCTATATTCTATCTTGCGATTTACTCCCATACCCTATACAGTCAGTCCCCGGGTTACGACGGGTTCGGCTTACAACGTTCCGAGGTTAAGGCGCTTTTCAATTATATTCATCAGAAATTATTTCCAGGGTTACGACGCCTACAACGCTCATCTGGCAGAAGAGATATGACACCAAAAAGGCAAAATAATCAATATTTGAAGATTTTTTTTTATATGAAAAATGCAATAACAATGCAGTTTACAGAGTTTTTAATGCACCCAAAGCATTAAAAGTAAGGTTTTCTTAGGAATTTTGATGATGTTCCGGCTCACGACGATTATCGGGTTACAACGCATCTCAAGAACGGAACCCCCGTCGTAGCCCAGGGACTGCCTGTACTTCCTATGGCCTTTTCCTGCCTACATGGCAAACTTAAGTTTTGCTCCAGTTTTTTCTTCATTATTCAATCTCCCATGCTTTTATTTCCACAATCACATTCTTGAAACCTGTCATGATACCACTTTCACTTTCATTCTTTAAATCTTTTTCTTTTCATTCTCATTTGTTAAATCATTTCTTAGTCTTGTTCCCTTTTCATCTTGCTCCAATTTCTGCCTTCATGCTTCCTCGAAGCACAAAACTAGCCAGCGATTAAAGGACAATAATAGCAAGACATTTCATATTTTCACAAAATCTTATTACATCTAAAATACTGATGACTGGGTGGCTGAACACTTCTTTTTATCTACAGTATGGAGCAGAGTATGAAATGTGAAACCACCTACCCATAAATTTATAGAAAAGAATGGTCACACACCAAGAGTATATTCACTATAAAATTATTTGGCCAAAGTCATCATCCTTTGGGAAAAATTTATTTTCTTAGATTGTAAAGTTTTTTGTTATGACACATCGAGTCACTAATTTTCAATAATTCCTATTACTGGGTGTTTCATCAAATTTTCTTTTTAGCTAATTATTGCCAGTACATCACTTGCAAGTCAGATTGCTGAACGACTCTTTTATCACTACTACATCACTTTTGAAGTACCTGACTGGATTGATAAATATAAGACAAAGTAACATTTGAAAAAAACATGTAATAAAAGAGAATGCTTTCTGATAAACACATCATAAAACAGAATGCTTTCTGATACAACTTCCAGTTGAAGGAAGATGAAAAAAGAAGAGACTATTCCAATTAAAGCAATGGAAACATTAAATGGGGCCTAAAATATAAACACGACAGCAAAGAAACCATGTCTGCCTAACCACATCAAAAGGCCAAAAGGCAAGAAATGAGTTGCTAATCTAATGCAAACAGCATTAACTGTGCAAGTCACAAAGCTCATTGCAGCGCTGTGTAACTAAATGGACTGCAATAACCTTTCATGACATTGCGTTTACCTTTTTCTAAATGTACGGCTAACTGCAATCTTGAACCTCCATACTACCTCCACACCTGGTACACATGCTACGTGTGATTATTTTAAGATTGTAGTGTTACAGTATCAAAATCACTGCACTTGTTGAGTTGGATTTCAAAATGTAATTTAACCATATAATGGTAGCCTACGATGTTCATACTGTACAGAATTTCAATACCCGTCAAAATTCTGTCATACACTTGTAACTTATGCGAAGTGATAGAGATGAAAGGCTAGCCATACATCAACTGCTTTTACTCTTAATTCACAGTAGTATATTGTCACCAAAATTGTTGCCTAGGCCTCGATTCATCAAGGTAGCAAATAACGCCACACTGTAATTCACTTCACAGATCACCTGTTCATTCATAGCCTACTATCTAAATATTGCTGATAATTCAATACAGCTCTAATTGGTACATGTTGCAATTTTGAAGCTATGCAACTTGGGCTTGATTTTATAAAAAAAAAAAAATATTCTAAGATAAAGATATACCTACATAAGATGGATAACCAAAATTCATCTGCTATGCAATATCCGAACTTACTAGATCTAGGCTATACAATGCAGGGAAGCCTATGATGATGATTTGATGAATATAAATAAAAAAAATTTCAACCTTTGCGTACGATCACATCTGGTCTAGCCTACCATATGTTGACGGTATGACTACTAGCCTTAATTAATGGCTACATATACCATGTTACCACTGAAATCCACTAGACAATATTATAAATAAATGTAAGGGAGTTTAGTTATTCACCTAACCAATGAGCACATAAGGCTGAAAAACTTGGACTTCGCACAGCAGTATTCAATTCAAGTAGTTCTAAAGAATTCCATAAATGAGCATGAAGAAATTGACAAAAAAGACACACCCTAACATTACAGCATACAAATGATACGACCTATACTCTAATATAAAACCAAAGATTCTGCCTGTTGCCTTTTGTTTTTCCATCAAAAAAATAGTTCACCCTATCTTAACCTAACCAAGGGTGGTGTGTCGTACTCGACAGGTATTCAAATGTTATGTCTGCATCCTCGCACCACTGTTACAAAATACATCACCCTCAGGAGAAATATAATACCATATGGATTACTGTTCCACCCATTTCGTGATGAAACACACGCACACACAAACACATAATCACTTATAACACACCAGATGGACAAGTAAAAAGCAACAACAGGATTAGGCTACTTATGCAAAAACTTGCCTAGGGTAGGGGAATACAGTTACCAAAACAACAAAAACCTATCAATGTTATTCGACCAATTATTGGGGAGAGAACGCTACCCTAGCATTAGGGTGACAAAAAGCACGGCTTAGGCTTTTCCAGACCTAACATCTGGAAAACTGCCCGAGGCCGCAATATGCCGTACAATAGCCTAAGAGTATCTAGCACAGATAACGCTGTCCAACACTAGCCTAACCTAGATGGGACCTAGGTTCGACCATAAAACCTTTCACACATCCCAGCCTAGTACAGACCAGACCTAGCCTATTACTAAATATCGTATTGAACTTAACTGAATATAGAATATATAGGCCCAAGACCAGGCTTTAGGACCAATGAGGTCATTCAGCACTGAATGGGAAAAGAGAAAGTAAGAGGGTTTGAAAGGCAGAATCAGCTGTTCGGAGAGAGTGGAAAAGTAAGACGGAAGAAAGAGGACACGAAAGGAAGTCCAGAAAAAGGAACGAGAGGGGTGCCTACATATCGTATCCCCAGGCCACTTTCACGGATATGGAGAAATTGTGAAATGGACAGACTTAATATACCTATAGGTCAAGTTATACCTAGGCACCATAGGCTATTATATCTGGAGTGAAATCTGGACAGCCTTAAAAGGCCATTATTATACATGTAGTCTAAACATCTTTTTGGAAAAATCTTTGCAATACACTGGCCTGAGGTTAACAGCCTACTGGCCTAATTAGGTAAAGTCTCCCCCCGAACCCCAAGGGCCCACCACCTGCCCCCCCCCCCCCCCCCATCCCCCCCCCGATTCCAAAACTGCACGAAATCTTCCCAGGATGTCAACGACCCCTCGCTGTCGTTCCCGAGGTTAATTATAGGACAGAATGGCCATCCTTCCCCCAAAAAAATAATAAAGTGTGCCCACAATAGAAACGTGCCATAAAACAAAGAAAGGCGCACCCCCTCCCCCCCCTCAACAATCCCACCGTGCCAGGCTCTCGAGATAAAGGCTTCGCTTGGCATTTCTGCCCCGAAAATAATGAAGGTGACGAAAGTATACGTAATAAGAGCGAGAATTAAAAGGGGGGGTCAGATGTCCAGCTGATATATATTCTTCCACCTCCTTCGTCCCTCTTTCACCGCTCACTCTCTCTCTCTCTCTCTCTTCGTTCGTATTCCCACCCACACACCTCTCGGAAATCGCCCCCTGCACCCAAAAATGATTGCACAGCCCACCTTTGCAAGATCCCGACCGGCAGCCCAAACGAGCAACGAGGCGAAGGGACGTGCGACGGACGCAAAAAGTAACGTAAATTGCTAACAAAATTGGAGCTTCTGAGTGAGGAGGCGACGTCCACCACCAGTCCTCTCTCTCTCTCTCTCCCTCTCTCTCTCCCTCACTTTCTCACCGGCATATTTCACTCGCAATTCGGGGTTCCTCCTCGAACGCCGGCGCCCTAGCGGGGTGCAAAGGCCGCCCGGACACTCCGTGGAACTACTCACCTCGTCGAAAGATCCCTAAAGTACGGCCGAGGGCAAAATAAAATTTGAAAAAATTAATACGATTCACTGTGACAGCACAAGTACAGCATGGCAGAGTCAGTGCGGCATAGAAGAAGAAGACAAGTGACGGCTACGTTGCGCCGCAGCGTTTTCGAACCACGTACACACATTTATATTACTGCATTATGGCGCAATAATACGCAGTCCGCTTTTAATATGCATCTTAAATCAGAATAACGCCTGACTCGGTGATTTATTCGTTTTAGGAATCGAAAAGGGCCATTGTGGGCCAAAGGAGCTACGAAGGAATCGTTAGGTCGATGCACATCTGCGGCTCTGCATTATAGGCGAAAATCCTCCACATATGCAAGCATAAGTCACATTTGTTCTTTGCACCACATTGGTTCAAGCGAACAGACGGGGAAAATCGTGTTTAACGAAGTACACAGAAGAGCAGTCACTTCACGAAAGTTAACGCCGTACAATTTAAAGGAATGAAAACCATGTGAATTCCATTTTTAGACCAGAGGAGAGATTTGTATGGGAACACTTCTGCGAGAAAGAAGGGCACATGCTACATAGCCATCGCCGTTGTCAGAAGGGATTTCCAGGGAGTCACTCATTTCCCATCTTTAAATAACTGTAATTCATTGCGACATCCCAGACTCTTTGCATACTACGTTGTTTAAAACCTCGACCTCTGTAGCTATGATCCTATGCAACCGTAGATACATTTCTATATAGGCCGAGCCATTGACGCAATACTGCATACATACATTCATACGCACTATATATGTAGCCCTATTGTATACATATTTCTACATTCGTATATAGTGCTATGTGTATGTATATATGTTAATGGACCAGCCTATATACATAGGCTACACATAAGTACACACACACACACACACACACACACACATATATATATTATATATATATATATATAGATAGGTATAAGCCACGAAGGGCAGATAAACATCTCCAAGATCTTTCAACTCAACGTCCTTTACTTAGCAGACAAACTGACTTACATGAGAAACTGAGTACAGGAACGGTCGTATAAGTGACAGATAGGCATTATAAGGAGATTAGTACCTAGAATTCAACACACCTGGAGAATGAGTAACCTTTCCAAACAAGCATAAACATGAGTACATTTTAAGAACAAAAAGATTAAGTCCAACTGCTCAGACACAGGGACAAGACAATATATATATATATATATTATATTATATATATATATATATATATATATATATATATATATATATTCTTCTGTTAAAACAGGACACGTATCAAGTTTATATGCGTCTTTTTATATATATATATTATATATATATATATATATAGTATATATATATTATATATAATACAAAAGCCCTAATATACTAATGTTCCTTCAGATAAATCTTGGAGCTGCTATAGTGCCAATTCTTATTTTGATAATATCTTTTGTTGTTTTTGTTCTTGTTGTTCTTTGACTGCATATCAAGACAAAACAACCATAAGTTAAAAATATAGATAAGTCGACCTCTTTCCGCTCGAGAAACGAGTTGAGAAGACCTTAAAGTATAAATGCAAGTCGAGGTACTTAACCCCATTATCCTTGAAATCGTCTTATGATGAACAAACAGAAAAGCCCTAGCTGTTGACACATGTGCCTCGTCATTATTATATGTGAAAAAAAAATTAGGTTTTTTTGCAAAGACTGTCTAATCGACAAAACTTTCGTCAATTCGTCTTCAACCGATAACGTACTGACGGTAGACTTTCTCTTGCACTATATGCCTATATATATATATATATATATATATATATATATATATATATATATATATATATATGCAAACAACTCATTAAATCCTGTTTGTGCAGGCGGTGATGCGTCCATACGAAAATGTTCATTTGCATGCATGCACGCAAACGGGTAGTATATACGTGGTACGGCTGAAAAAAAAATGACACAGACCTATTTGTCCGATAATATAAAGCATCCAGCTAGAAAAAAGTAATATTCATATGATTAAAGCGTATAATGTTTTACAGCAAAAACAAAATCTAGAGCACGTAACTTGACTGGTTACGTAAGGCTTCTTGTTGCCCTAAAAGCTTAGAAAGGGCAATGTCTGCGACATTGGAGAAACGAACGTTTTAATGAAAAAACATTACCGCCAACCACGAAGACGTTAACAGAATTCTAAAAGCATCGAGAGTATAACCAGCTGTGTGTGTTCTGTGTAGATAAGTCGTATATTATGGGTTTCTCTTCTTTCTTGTGGGGGTAGATGGCGGGGGTCGTAATTTTTATTCTTTGAAAAGAAAATCACAATGATATTGATCAAAGTAGATTCACCGCGAATTAACACGATCGCCTGGCAAAGTAGGTCTAATACCTCGCCGTACCAGCTACAAATGTCTTGGTTGAGTTCAGCTGCAGAACTCGTTGTCAGGAATGTGAGAGTGTATGTGCCACGGCAATAGACGAAGCCGACTTCTTCTGCATCCTCCCGGATGAAGTTTCTCTTTGGCCGGCTTCAGAAAACGCGTAAATACATTCCTTTGAGACTTGCAATTGTGTCTGCGATTTGCCTGAATTTCTGTGTTTAAGTTTATAAAAGGGTTCATTTTCATTTTACTTGAATACCGAGGTAGGTGTAGGTACTACACATTCGTTCGTCCTTTCCTAGCCCAGGCCGGAATGATATGCAACAAAAGGAAGAGTAGGTAACCTAAGGCAGACGTCCTACACCAATCAGTCCTTAGACCTATTGCCTTTTAATGAAAGGAAAACATTTTCGGGGAGAGGTTGGGTGGTGTCTCGCAGTTTTCTGGAATAAGACGGAAAGTCTAATGACGGCAGATCTTCTCAGAGTATGTAAAAAGGGTGGCCTGACGTGTGTCATATGGCTTCCCTATGGGAAGAAAGACTGTCCTTCAGATTGGAAGAACACAGTTGCATCTGAAAGATGTTTAGATCATTGATCTTCATTGCAGTAAAAATGAGAATTAGTGAAAGGATAAATTATTAGTTAATTATCTTCGACTCGGTCAGGCCATGCACATGAAATGATATGTCAAAGAGAAGCGTCGAATGCCCATAGAGATGTGGAAATAAGATTATATAAAAGGGCTAACAGGGTCGAAGTATATACATGCATAATACTTATTGGAAAGGGTTATATATATATATATATATATATATATATATATATATATATATATATAAAGGAAGATTTCAGGAGGTTCCATGATACACTCTCAGTAACAGGCCATGATTTATTATACAAAAAACGTTTCGCACACAAAACACGGTGCATCATCAGTCTGTGAAGAAATAAAAACAATTACATTATATTACTACATAAAAGGAATTCATCAAAAATTAAAATTGACATTAAAAAACTGTAAAAAAGCATTATTAAAAAAACAGTAAGAAACAAAAGAGAGAGACTACTAAAACACCAACCATCTCTAGTAAGGAAAGAAGAGGGAATGACAAAAACCGAGGTCCCAGTCAAGACGAAAACTATGCCAGATATAAAGTTGAAGACGAGGTGTTATTGTTGAGTGAAGGAACCAGCCTTTTTATGAGTAACGACTCTAAGGTGGTTAAGTGATCTGGGTCCTTCGTATAGCCAATTATGGAGAAGTGCTGATTCAAGATCTCTATTTTACAAAGAGCAGCATGATTTCTAATATTGGAAAATTCAGGTTGCTTAATTCTTTGACCTGTGCGAAAGTTGAAACCCTTATGGCTGCAATATTCACTTGCAGTAACCTTCGAGTCGATCCAATGTAAGAGCCCGGACATCCAGGGCATGTGAATTTATAAACAACATTCGATCTCATGAAGGACTGCAAGCGATCTTTGAAATTAAAAAATGAACCTATTTTACAAGGATTATTCGAAATAAGTTTAAGTTGAAGACATGGAATTTCCTGTTCGATGATTTTAGTAAGTCCAAGTGAGAACTTGGTATCAGACACATACGGGACAGCAGCAAAACACAGTTTCTTTGGAACATCAAAATTAGCTATAGGTGGTTGGAAAAATTTGGTTAGTAATTTATTAATGATTCTATGAACTATATCTCTAGGATATGAATTTTTTTGAAAGAAGTTTAATAAAAATTCCATTTCCTTATGAAATATTGGCCAACTGGAAGAGTATTTTAGTGCTCTATGGACTAAAGTGTAAATACTGTTTAGTTTGAAGGTTTTTTGGCATGAACTATAGTAATTGTTGGCTAATCCCGTATATGTCCTTTTTCTATAGACAGCTGTAGTAAATTAGTTAGTTCTTGTGACATTGATATCTAAAAATGGTAAACTGCCCTCGTTCTCCACTTCCATTGTAAATTGAATATTCGGATGTTGTTGATTAATATATTCTAAAATTGTGAACATTGCCAAGGATGTTTAAAAGTGCAAAAGGTATCGTCCACATATCTTCTAAAATACGCTGGTTTAAAAGAGGAATTACACTGGTCTAAAAATTTAGTTTCCAAGTCAGACATAAAAAAATTTGCAAATATGGGACCTAAAGGTGAACCCATAGCAACTCCATCGACCTGCGAATAGAGCTGCTGGTTAAACACGAACATGGAATCTTGCACAGCAAGTTCCAGAAATTGTTTAAAAGTAGATCTATTAAAACCATGAAATAGAGTGTCAATACTAAAAATCTTATTTAAAATGATATCAATGGTTTCGGTCAGTGGTACATTAGTAAAAAGAGATTCAACGTCAAAACTGACCATATATATTCACCATCTTGGTTAATAATTTGTTGTTGAAATTCATAACCGTTTTTTAGAGTATAATCATTTGTACTATGTTCAGAAAGCAGGCCAGCTAAGAATTTGGAGATAGAGAACGATGGGCTGTTATATGCAGCCATAATAGGTCTAACAGAGAGGATAGAGTTAATAGATTCTTAAGGAAAATAAAAAATTATCATATTATAAATGATGTAACTTATCAGAAATTATTTGTTACTGGTTCGTCTTTCAGTATCTTATATGGACAACCAAAAATTCATAAACCTAATACACCTGTTAGACCTATTATGGCTGCATATAACAGCCATCGTTCTCTATCTCCAAATTCTTAGCTGGCCTGCTTTCTGAACATAGTACAAATGATTATACTCTAAAAAACGGTTTATGAATTTTCAACAACAAATTATTAACCAAGATGGTGAATATTATATGGTCAGTTTTGACGTTGAATCTCTTTTTACTAATGTACCACTGACCGAAACCATTGATAGCATTTTAAATAAGATTTTTAGTATTGACACTCTATTTCATGGTTTTAATAGATCTACTTTTAAACAATTTCTGGAACTTGCTGTGCAAGATTCCATGTCGTGTTTAACCAGCAGCTCTATTCGCAGGTCGATGGAGTTGCTATGGGTTCACCTTTAGGTCCCATATTTGCAATTTTTTTATGTCTGACTTGGAAACTAAATTTTTAGACCAGTGTAATTCCTCTTTTAAACCAGCGTATTTTAGAAGATATGTGGACGATACCTTTGCACTTTTTAAACATCCTTGGCAATGTTCACAATTTTTAGAATATATTAATCAACAACATCCGAATATTCAATTTACAATGGAAGTGGAGAACGAGGGCAGTTTACCATTTTTAGATATCAATGTCACAAGAACTAACTTTGAATTTACTACAGCTGTCTATAGGAAAAAGGACATATACGGGATTAGCCAACAATTACTATAGTTCATGCCAAAAAACCTTCAAACTAAACAGTATTTACACTTTAGTCCATAGAGCACTAAAATACTCTTCCAGTTGGCCAATATTTCATAAGGAAATGGAATTTTTGATTAAAATTCTTTCAAAAAAATTCATATCCTAGAGATATAGTTCATAGAATCATTAATAAATTACTAACCAAATTTTTCCAACCACCTATAGCTAATTTTGATGTTCCAAAGAAACTGTGTTTTGCTTCTGTCCCGTATGTGTCTGATACCAAGTTCTCACTTAGACTTACTAAAATCATCGAACAGGAAATTCCATGTCTTCAACTTAAACTTATTTCGAATAATCCTTGTAAAATAGGTTCATTTTTTAATTTCAAAGATCGCTTGCAGTCCTTCATGAGATCGAATGTTGTTTATAAATTCACATGCCCTGGATGTCCGGGCTCTTACATTGGATCGACTCGAAGGTTACTGCAAGTGAGATATTGCAGCCATAAGGGTTTTCAGCTTTCGCACAGGTCAAAGAATTAAGCAACCTGAATTTTCCAATATTAGAAATCATGCTGCTCTTTGTAAAATATAGATCTTGAAGCAGCACTTCTCCATAATTGGCTATACGAAGGACCCAGATCACTTAACCACCTTAGAGTCGTTACTCATAAAAGGCTGGTTCCTTCACTCAACAATAACACCTCGTCTTCAACTTTATATCTGGCATAGTTTTCGTCTTGACTGGGACCTCGGTTTTTGTCATTCCCTCTTCTTTCCTTACTAGAGATGGTTGGTGTTTTAGTAGTCTCTCTCTTTTGTTTCTTACTGTTTTTTAATAATGCTTTTTTACAGTTTTTTAATGTCAATTTTAATTTTTGATGAATTCCTATTATGTAGTAATATCATGTAATTGTTTTTATTTCTTCACAGACTGATGATGCACCGTGTTTTGTGTGCGAAACGTTTTTTGTATAATAAATCATGGCCTGTTACTGAGAGTGTATCATGGAACCTCCTGAAATCTTCCTATATTTGCCGTCCTGCAGATACTAAATTTCACCAAAGATGATACAGCAACTGTTTTTTCGCCCTCCGTGTCGCCTTTCGCCTTCGCCTGCGGGGAATTCACCACTTTGCTCAACTACTGAAACACCGATATCCAGCTGTTACCTTAACAACTTCACGCAAACTAGAAAAAGCGACACTCAGACTTGAGAAAGCAAAATGCGATTTGGATTTTCTGCAATACTGTGACCTGAATGATGTCGTCCCGAAGTTCGTAGATTCAAACTCTACAAATCGTCCCTCTACAACACTGAATTCTACAAGGAAACATTGAAGACCTTACTCAGGAACGAGATTGACACCAAGATCGCGTCCATCCAAAAACTTACGTCTACAGCTGAGCAACTCAAGAAATTATTGTATAATGATTTATCTTTGCTGGACCGAATGCTTTTCCAAGACTGTTTTATAATTTTATTATGTTTTATTTTCTCTGTATGTGAACGGCATCAAAAGAAACTTCAAAGCCTGGGTGTTGTCATTCCTGATTTTTACCAAAGAAATTATTGCATTTTTAATATGTCTAATTATATTTTATCTAAGAGAGAGGAGTTTTTGCTATCTTTTGGGTTAGATTTTTGTCTACCATCCTATAGACCGAACTATGCTAGATTTTTTTTTACCTTTTGCAGTGCTGTTTCAAGGACTCATTAAACTTGATGTTATGAAGAATACAGGTAACCTACAACAGAAAATGTCGGCTCTCATACATAAAACTTATGCTAACTTAAGAACAACGTGGACACCATTTTTTAGAAAAAATGATTTAAATATACTCCTGACTTTGAAAAAACGGGAAGATATAGTTATTTGTAAACCGGATAAGGGTAAAAGTGTAGTTATCCTCAACAAAAATGACTATATTGAAAAAATGGATAACATTCTGTCTGACACCGCCAAGTTCCAATCTCATGGTGAGCCCAATTTTCTTGATATATATAAAAGAGAGGATAGAGTTAATAGATTCTTAAGGAAAATAAAAAATTATCATATTATAAATGATGTAACTTATCAGAAATTATTTGTTACTGGTTCGTCTTTCAGTATCTTATATGGACAACCAAAAATTCATAAATCTAATACACCTGTTAGACCTATTATGGCTGCATATAACAGCCCATCGTTCTCTCAGCCCATCGTTCTCTATCTCCAAATTCTTAGCTGGCCTGCTTTCTGAACATAGTACAAATGATTATACTCTAAAAAACGGTTATGAATTTCAACAACAAATTATTAACCAAGATGGTGAATATTATATGGTCAGTTTTGACGTTGAATCTCTTTTTACTAATGTACCACTGACCGAAACCATTGATATCATTTTAAATAAGATTTTTAGTATTGACACTCTATTTCATGGTTTTAATAGATCTACTTTTAAACAATTTCTGGAACTTGCTGTGCAAGATTCCATGTTCGTGTTTAACCAGCAGCTCTATTCGCAGGTCGATAGAGTTTGCTATGGGTTCACCTTTAGGTCCCATATTTGCAAATTTTTTTATGTCTGACTTGGAAACTAAATTTTTAGAACCAGTGTAATTCCTCTTTTAAACCAGCGTATTTTAGAAGATATGTGGACGATACCTTTGCACTTTTAAACATCCTTGGCAATGTTCACAATTTTTAGAATATATTAATCAACAACATCCGAATATTCAACTTACAATGGAAGTGGAGAACGAGGGCAGTTTACCATTTTTAGATATCAATGTCACAAGAACTAACTTTGAATTTACCACAGCTGTCTATAGAAAAAGGACATATACGGGATTAGCCACAATTACTATAGTTCATGCCAAAAAACCTTCAAACTAAACAGTATTTACACTTTAGTCCCCATAGAGCACTAAAATACTCTTCCAGTTGGCCAATATTTCATAAGGAAATGGAATTTTTATTAAACTTCTTTCAAAAATATTCATATCCTAGAGATATAGTTCATAGAATCATTAATAAATTACTAACCAAATTTTTCCAACCACCTATAGCTAATTTTGATGTTCCAAAGAAACTGTGTTTTGCTTCTGTCCCGTATGTGTCTGATACCAAGTTCTCACTTGGACTTACTAAAATCATCGAAACAGGAAATTCCATGTCTTCAACTTAAACTTATTTCGAATAATCCTTGTAAAATAGGTTCATTTTTAATTTCAAAGATCGCTTGCAGTCCTTCATGAGATCGAATGTTGTTTATAAATTCACATGCCCTGGATGTCCGGGCTCTTACATTGGATCGACTCGAAGGTTACTGCAAGTGAGATATTGCAGCCATAAGGGTTTCAGCTTTCGCACAGGTCAAAGAATTAAGCAACCTGAATTTTCCAATATTAGAAATCATGCTGCTCTTTGTAAAATAGAGATCTTGAAGCAGCACTTCTCCATAATTGGCTATACGAAGGACCCAGATCACTTAACCACCTTAGAGTCGTTACTCATAAAAAGGCTGGTTCCTTCACTCAACAATAACACCTCGTCTTCAACTTTATATCTGGCATAGTTTTCGTCTTGACTGGGACCTCGGTTTTTGTCATTCCCTCTTCTTTCCTTACTAGAGATGGTTGGTGTTTTAGTAGTCTCTCTCTTTTGTTTCTTACTGTTTTTAATAATGCTTTTTTACAGTTTTTTAATGTCAATTTTAATTTTTGATGAATTCCTTTTATGTAGTAATATAATGTAATTGTTTTTATTTCTTCACAGACTGATGATGCACCGTGTTTTTTGTGTGCGAAACGTTTTTTGTATAATAATCATGGCCTGTTACTGAGAGTGTATCATGGAACCTCCTGAAATCTTCCTATATTGCCGTCTGCAGATATATATATATATATATATATATATCTATATATATATATATATATATATACACACACACACACACACACATAATATTCTTGCGGATACAATGAATATAGCTCTGCCTAGATCTCAATAACCTTTCGTAAAGAGATTTAAGTATCCATCACATTGAGATCGTTCTAATTTCGTCAAATCATTGTTTTTGTACCATCATTAGAAAATAAAAATTCAGGTTGTCGCCTGATTTGCTGAAGAACAAAACCTCTAGAACTCTTTCTTTACTGTCAACTTGAGTGACAAGAAAATACCATCTCTTCAAAAAATTAATATAGAGGGGAGTATAAGTATAGAGAATAGAATCAGGACAATTCCAAGTTGCAATGTCGAAATTTTCCAGTATGCCTAACACGTCTCCTTAGGATCGTGGCATTGGGGGATGATACTTTACCTGACTGCATTATATCAGTACCTAGGTTGTCAAGGAACTTTCGCTTTTCTATACATATTCAACTTATATTAAAGTGACTATGATAAAAAGAGTTTATCCAAAGTAAGCCCATCAGATTTTTTTTTCAGATCCTATAGAAGACTATAGGAAACTGATCAAGCGAGCTGCTTCCTTCCTGTAGCTTTGCAATGCCAGCGGGGCTTATAATGATCTTCCTTACGAAGGAAGATGAGACTGCAGGGCACTAACGAAACGTTGTAGAGCGTTTCATGATTATCTCGGTGAAATCTAGAGTGACTAAGTAAATAATCGAGGGTATTTTTCATTTTGAAACTAAAGGAGACCATCTTTATAGGTGAAACACACTTATTATCTCGGTCTTGTCTTTAAGTTCCCTTTAAGTTCACGAAAGTAATCACCAAGATTTCATTCGCTATTATATTCTACTTTATTTTTAAGTATATTGTTCAAGTTACTATCACTGGATTCTTGTTTCATTTCTTCAACCTTACTGCACAACCTCTCCAACTATTCTCTGCTCTAGGCGCTGAATGGCCGTAAGTGCCCCAGGGCTTGACTTGACCACCTAAATTTAATCACATCAAACCACAATAAGCATACCACCAAAATCTGTTTATTACGTAAGAAGAGCAATGTGATATGTCAACCACAGTGGCATCGTGTTTGCATCATCTTCATCTCAACAATTAACACATGTTCCTTTTCAGCTTTTTGCTCTATTTAAGTACCAAGTCTGTCAGCAGTTTTTCGTCCTGCAGGTGAGGTAGCCTACATAGTAGCATATAGTAGCCATGGTGATAAATTTATATTTTGTAAGTCAGATGTACTGCAACTCAAGTTTGGTTGCGCATGTGTATTACCAATGGGCATATAGCTATTGCTAGGGGTATTTAGCATTATAGTACAGTATTGAAATGAAGGACCTTGGAGTACTACGTGTAATACTATCAAGGTTGTATAACCTGCTGTTCCAAGTTTCCTGTAAGTTTTCACGGATTGCCAGGTAGTTTTTAATTTGCTTATCGCATTGTTTTCCATTCCATTACATACCGTTGGGTAATAATTACGATTGAAAATATGGGAAAAGAGTTATCAAGCTATGGTGATAAACTTCTTTGATATTCTCTTTATTTTTGAACGAATGGTTTTTGTTTTGTATTAGTGTCACTACTTTAATCGGGAGTGTTGTACTTTTCGCTACTATGCTACGTTCCGTCGAACATTTGTCCATGTTTATGTTACAGGTGGACTATTTCACATGAGGAATTTGTTGTGCGCGTTTCTTGCAGTGGCGTAACTAGCGCTATAGTGGCGCCTGGGACAGACTGAAAGTGTCGCCACATTTCGGTGCTACAAAGTACTAAAGTGGTGGAAATTAAAAGCACATTTTAAGCCTTAACATCTCGATCACTTATTCTATTTCATAAAATCGCTTCCTGTCCAACAGCAGAGTCGATAAATCGCTGTCCGATGTTCCGATCAGACGAAATACGCTATGAAATCTAGAATTACGCCAGACCGGACCTACTCAAAAGATTCCTTAGTTGGTTACGACACTATAGCTTCTTGTATACCTTTCATTTGTGTCTATCATCAGTGGGTCTGCTGATTACTTATATTTATTGGGCTGCCTTATTGCTATTAAGAAAGGCATTTTATTCCTTCATGAAACACTTATGACATCCTCGCGGAGGACATGAGTGACTTGTCTGTAGTACTAATTGCTGATTGAATATCTTTATACGAGTTTGTTTACTTGTAGTAGTTCTATGTCATGTCAGTTTTATTTTCTCTATAGTTTAGATTGCTTTATTAATATTCCAGATGCTGCTTCTTTCAGTGTGTTGGTTAGCTACTTTTTTCATATATTAGATGCAACATAGCACTATAGCTACTTTTTTCTTATATTTAGATGCAACATAGCACTATAGACAATCCTGTTTCATCTGGTAATTTTCTTAGTACGGTCACTACGGTGTTGTTTATAGCCTATATAGAACGGGTTGGCTGGTTGGTTGGTTGTATAAAGTTTGGGTGTAACACCAAACACTGGGGCAGCAACTATATAGATCAGGGATTCTTTTGTGAAACTATTTATCTTGACTGGCGTTGCTAAAACTTTATCTATTATTCATCGTTGTTGTGGAGTTAGATAAAGATCCCTTTCGCACTATCCCTTACATCGTGTTTTGTTATTTTGATATTGATGCTGTGTGTGTTTGTAATTGCCATATACTGACCTCTGGCGGTTGTTTTACCTAACCATTTTCATGATTTAATGTCTAATCGTAGTTACCTGTTGTGGATATCTAGATTAAAAAAAGGGGGGGGCCAGTGTTCAAGCTTCAATGGTGGTTTTATTTATCAATTTCTAATTCCAGAAAACCTGACTAGATTAAATCTAAAGAAAAATGAGAATCAAACTAATCATGGTTGGATCTTGCCTGATATTTACCTCGCTTTTTTCAGCGTTGAATCCCCAGGGCTTCAGTGGATAGTCTGTCTGTTTGAATGACATTCTCCGTGTTTTTTTTTTAAATAAAGATTTTGTGTTTAATTTCTCCATTAAACTTGGATTATTATATGGCGGCCAGGTATTTCTCCATACTTTCCACAAAGCTACACTAGAGAGGAAGGGTGGATATATTTCTGAATCAATCAAACCAAAAGGACCACATGTGTAGTAGTACATTTTCGAGGCTGTTACTTTTCTCAGATTTGATTCATAAAACCTTGGCCTAAGTTGGGATATCGTGTGGATGCGGCAGAAAGGTTACAACATCTTCCATAATCCAGGTCAGTAAGGTTGCCACGTCCTCCATAATCCAGGTCAGAAAGGTTGCAATGTCTTCCATAATCTAGGTCAGAAAGGTTGCCATGTCTTTCATAACCGGTCAGAAAGGTTGCCCCGTCTTCCATAACCCAGGTCAGAAAGGTTGCAACGTCCTCCATAACCCAGGTCAGAAAGGTTGCCATGACTTCCATCACCCAGGTCAGAAAGGTTGCCACGTCCTCCGTAACCCAGGTCAGAAAGCTTGCCACATATGACAATTTGTCCAAAATTGCATTTTTCCTAACTATACAAACCTGAGGTCCTTTTACAATAGGAAGGTACTAGCGGCAGCTGGATAGGTCGTAAGCTTTCGAACAAGGGGTTCGGTAGTTAACTGCTTGTCCGACAGGCGCGCGCGCGCGACTGGGAGGTAAACAAATCACTTTTGCTTTTGGCCCAAGCAAAAACTGCAGAGTGAGGGGTAGCATGAGGTGGGGCTATGTGTAAAAGGACCTCAGGTTTGTATAGTTAGGAAAAATGCAATTTTGGACAAATTGTCATTTGTTCCGACACGGCATACAAACCTTCGGTCCTTTTACAATAGGAAGACTCACTTCTTGGTGGGAGGAATCTGAGTCTTTTGTGAACAGACTGGTGTTCGCCCAACCTTGGAAGTCTCCCTGGTCGTAAGAGCGAGGGAGGGGGGATCCAAGCCTCTGTCCATTGATCGGGGTGTGCACCGCAGGATCAATGGTCAGACCTCTGGACCGAGTACTAAGAGAGAGGCAAGCGTATCTCTTCGTACCAGCAATGTAAGAACTTGTTCCTGTACAGGAGCAAATATAAAGTCATGGGTTTGACTCTTGTAGGCATCCACTTCCCCCCCCCCTTGTAGGAGGAAGTGGTGGATATTCTGCTCCTATCCCTAGTGAAAGGGATAGGATGGGGCTCTGTCATATAGCTCACCTGCATCTCGTCCTCATCCAGCGTAGTGACGACCGTGGCCCTCTGCCCACAGGTAGAGGGGAGGAGGAAAAGATGAGGGAGCCGTCACTCACTCACTCACATCCATCCACCCCACAGTCACACCAGGACTCGATGCTGTTTCAGCCTGCGAGGGTCTGGGTTAGCTACACAACTTGTTGAGCAGCCACCACGGGTCCCAAGGAAAACGTATCCAAGGACCTGTGGGCAATATCCCGAAGGTAGAAGGACGTAAAGGTGGTCTGGTTAGACCAGACCCCTGCCTTCAGAACCTGCGCCACGGAGAAGTTCTTACGAAACGCCAACGAGGGGCCAATACTTCTGACTTCGTGAGCTCTCGGACGGGACGTACGGATGTCATCACTACCATCAGTCCTCATACGCCCCTCGCCTGATGACCTCACGCAGCCAGAATGAACAAAGTGTTTTCTTGGATACTTCTTTCTTGGTTACCCCGGTGCTAACGAAGAGGCGTCGACACTCAGGCCTGATGTGTCGAGTTTTCTTCAGATAGCGCCGTAGCGCCCTCACAGGACAAAGCAGCATCTCATCCGCATCATTATCGGTGAAGTCCATTAGGGAGGGAATCGTGAAGGACTCGAACCTGTCGTCAGGGATCGAAGGTTTCTGAGTCTTCGCAACGAAGTTCGGGACGAAATCGAGCGTCACAGATCCCCATCCCCTGGAGTGTCGTACATCATAGGAAAGACCATGAAGTTCCCCTACTCTCTTCGCCGATGCCAGGGCCAGCAAGAAGAGGGTCTTGAGGGTCAGATCCCTGTCTGACGACTCTCGGAGTGGCTCGAACGGTGTTCGAGTCAAACTCCTAAGGACGAGAGTCACATCCCACGCAGGGGGCCTGAGTTCCCTGGGTGGGCAAGACCTTTCGAAGCTCTCAATAAGCAAGGAGATCTCGAACGAGTTCGAGATGTCCAATCCCCTCAGTTTTTAGGACGAGAGCCAGGGCGGCTCTGTATCCTTTGACTGTGGGGACTGAGGAGGCTTCTCTCGGTCGGCGAAGAAACACGAGGAAATCCGCTACCTGCTGAAGAGTGGCTCTGAGAGGAGATAGACCCCGTCTACGACACCAACCACAGAAGACGGCCCACTTCCCCTGGTACAACAGCTGCAGAGGACTGACGGACGTTTCCAGCCATCTCTGTTGCTGCGCTACGAGAAAAGCCTCTCGTTCGCAAGAGATGGTGGATAACCAAGCCATCCGTGAAGTCGTATGGACTGGACTGCTCGGTGGTAACCCACCTCGACGCGTACGGCGTGGGCGAGGGACGAGAAGGTTGTGCCAAGGGGGAATCTCTCTCGGTCTCCTGCGAGAAAGAGCCAGCAGGTCCGGATACCAAATGGCCTGTGGCCATTTGGGAGCCACCAGGATCATCCTGAGATTCGGGGTGACCAGTGCTCGACTGATCACCTTGCGAATCAGGCTGAACGGGGGAAAGGCATAGACGAAGAGGTTGTCCCACGGGTGTTGGAGAGCGTCCTCTGCAGCTGCCCATGGGTCCGGCACGGCTGAGAAGAAAACCTGAAGCTTTCTGTTGTGCCGGGTGGCGAACAGATCCACGACTGGTCGCCCCCACAGGTCGAAGAGCCTTTCCGCCACGTCCTGGTGAAGAGACCATTCGGTCCCTATCACCTGATCCGACGGCTGAGCGTGTCTGCTACTACATTCCTCTTCCCTGGAATGTAGCGTGCTGACAGCTCTATTGAGTGTGCCTCGCCCACTCGTGCACCTGCCGAGTCAACTGGTACAACGGGAGAGACACTAGGCCCCCCTGTTTGTTGACGTAGGCCCTACCGTGGTGTTGTCGCACATCAACACCACTGAGTGTCCCATCAAGCGGTCCTGGAACTCTTGGAGCGCGAGAAACGCCGCCTTGAGTTCCAGTACATTGATGTGAAGGTGCTTGTCGTTCTCGTCCCACACTCCTGAAGTCAGCAACTCCTCCAGGTGTGCGCTCCCCATCCCGTCGGTTCGATGCGTCTGAGAACAGCTGCATGTCCGGGGGGGGATGCGCAAGAGGCACTCCTCTTAAGAGGTTCCTGTCGTCCAGCCACCAGGCTAGGTCCTGCCTCACCTCCGGTGTCAGTGACACTGGAAAGCTTGGGGGATCCGTCGCCTGTGACCAACTCTCCTTTAGTCTCCACTGAAGAGACCGCAGGTGAAGACGCCCGTGAGGGACTAGCTTCCTCGAGTGACGATCAGGTGTCCGATCAGCGACTTGCCATCACTGAGCTACCTGTTCCTAGCCGAGACAGGAACTGGTTGGCTGCCTCCCTGAATCTGCTGATCCCGCGAGTCCTGCGGGAAAGACTCGCCCTGCTACCGTGTCGATCAGCATACCCAGGTACTTCATCCTCTGCTTGGGCTCGAGATCGGACTTTTCGAAGTTCACAACGATCCCCGAGTTGCGACAGAACTCGAGCAGTCGATCCCTGTCCTGTAGCAAAACTGTGAGCGGGAGCTCGCCAGGACTACTACCAATCGTCGAGCCTACTATCAGACGTATCCCGTGCGAATGGGCCCAAAGCAGACACCAGAGTGAAACACTCGCGTGAACACCTGTGGGGCGGTTTGAGAGACCGAAGCGAAAGTGCCCTGAATTGGTACACCGTCCCCGTCGAGGATGAAGCGGAGGTACTTTCTGGAGGACTGATGAATGGGTATTTATTTGGAATACGCATCCTTCAAGTCCACTGAAAGCATGAAATCGTTCTCCCACCTGATGGAGTCGAGCACGGAACGTGCCGTCTCCATCGTGAACCGGGTCTGGCGAAACAAACGATTCAGAGGAGAGAGATCTATCACCAACCGGGCGCCAGCCTCCCGTAGACTTTTCCACCAGGAAGAGTCGACTGTAAAAGCCCGGTGACTGATCCGTGACGATTTTCTACAGCTCTCTTGCTCAGCATGGTCTTGATCTCCTGTCTCAATGCTACGTCCTTCGATGACCCTGGAACGTACGACTGCTGTTTGGACCGGGTTGGAGGTGAGGGGTGGCCGAGATTCGAAGGGTAATAGATGTCCCTCCCGAAGGACATCTACAATCCAGGTCTCGGCGCCGTAGCGCTGCCAAGTTGCCCAATGGCTGGCCAGGCACCCCCCACTTCCGGCAGCAGGTGAGGGGGAACGCCGTCCCTAGCGTTTCCCCCCTTTCTTCGAACTTCTTCCCAGAGCCTCCACTGAGAAGGAGGGCTGGGAGGAGGGCTGGTTACGGCTCCCCTTTGTAGAAGTCGAAGAAGACAGAGTCTTTCCCCACGGGGCTTCGACGCGACTACCGTCTTAGCCACCGTGGAAGCGCTAGCCGAGCTTTTGGCTTGGCCGCAGTCCGAGGCTGCCCAGAAGCCTTCGAGACTGCCTGGTGAACCGGACGGTCACTGTCCGTCAGTGCGCCGTCTGTCCACCGCAGCGTCCACCATCTCTCCTGGGAAGAGAGACGTGGAACTCCGTAAAGGTCCGTTGCGGAGTTCCCAATGCTTTTTCTTCACGCCCAGGCCGCCCGGGAAACTCGAGTAGGACAGCGTCCCTACGTCGGAGAACCAGGTTGGCCCACAGGTTCACCGTCTGGTGGGCGCAACGGAAGGAGATGGCTCTTCCCCCAGACTGGCAAAGTCTCCTAAAGGCCGAGTCATCTTCGGGAGAAATTCCCCCGGAGTTGGCTGCGACCTTAGATACTGTGAGGACCACAGATCTAACCAGGAGACGGCCTGGAAAGCTGCCATGGCAGTGGATTCCAGGCCGAGTGCCTCTTGCTGCGAGAACCATAGGTTCTCGGACAGGAGCTGCTGCAGAGACACACCCGGAGTCAGCCTGGCTAACTCCGGGTTCACCTGTTTGGGCGGCATCGGGTCCTCAGATGCACGTAAAACCGCCGCTGCGCAGCAGAGGAGGTGGAAGGAGCTTGCTCGACCTGCCCGACTTTAGAGAACCGTCTTGCCCGGAGGACAAGAGATTCTACCTGGTCCAGCAACTGAGTCGGCAAGCTCAGAACGCGGCAAACCCACCGTCGGTCTGGGTTCCCTCTTCCTTCGGGCCCCAGAACGACTCGAGCCGGGACGTGGGCTCGGATGGTGGGAGCGGCGATCCTTCCGCGAGGTCGTTGTGCTGACGAATCAGCGCAATTACCTCGGCAAAGTTCCTCTGAATCTCAGGAGTGACTGCATCCTGCGGAGTAGGACCATCCAGTCCCTCGAACAGGAGCATCTCCCGAGACCCTCCCCCCTCGAGGGGGGGAACAGCGACAGACCCCTCTCGGTCTCCTCCAGCCACTTGTGCATACGACCTGGCCTGGTCCGAGAACCGTGCCTGGTACGTAGGACGTCGTGGTGGGATCCTGAGGGGCGCACCCCTCACGATCACTCCTCAGTACCTTCGCGCCTCCCGGTGTAACCCGAGGAGGTTGAAGGTATGGGAGAGGCAGACCTAACGCTCCCTCCTCGCCTCGCTGGCAGAACCAGTGGGCTTTGGAAGACTGCAGGCGATCGTCAACACCGCGTGGCGATCGAGCTGCAGGCCTAGTCGAGCCGTCTCGCTGTGGAGAACGGCTGGACTGAGAACAGCGGCCCCGGTCTCGTGTGTCAGAAGAGCTGGTGCTGGTCGCCGTACCCGATCGCTCTCTGTGAGAGTGACGGTCAGGCGACCACCGGCGAGCTCCACTGTCACGATGAGACCGGTGCGTATCCTCACGGCGCGTCACCGTCGCTGGTACCAGCCGTGGCTGGTGCCGGCGAACGGGGGGACCTCTTCCCAGCCCCAGCCCCAGCCCGGTTGGCCGGTCGTGGACCGTCACGTCCGCCCAGGTAGCCAGCTGCTCGCCGCGAGAGCGAGAGCTGGTCTGGTGAGAAGTCGCGTGAGCGGCTGTCACCAGTCTTCCGCTCCGTGCCGTGAACCTGACGCTGAGCTGGCTCAGAGGTCTGGTTCCTAGCTGCACGGTCGCTGGTAGCGACCGTACACTCGTTACCTCTCGCGAACGAGAGGCCAAGACGGATCCTGCTGCCGTGGTCGAACCACTAACAGCAGGCGAGGAAGTGCCGGTGTTAGCCGGCACTCCTCTGGTCCCGTAGTCTTCTTCCTTGCGGAAGAAGAGACGGGTCCTGCCCCCGAAGTAGCAGGGTGACCAGCGGAAGAACCCCCCATCTCACCGGAGCGAGACGGGCCCTTAGAAGCTCCCGAAGGAGACTTCTTAGGGGGGGGGAGGCGACCTTCTTCTTCTTAGGCGGGGGAGCCTTAGAAGAAGAAGGGGAAGAGGCGGCAGACGACGACTGATGACGAAGAAGACGATGAAGACGACGAGACACCTTCCTCCTCTTCCTCTTCTTCTTCGTCAACCTCCTCAGGACCGATGTCAGATCTGTCATCCAGGGCGGAGCAGGGCTGCTGTTGCCGAAGCACACAGGGCCCGGACGCACCTGTCCGAACAGATCGGCATCGGGAGCAGCGGCGCCACGAACAGGAACAATGTCAGCAGGTGCAGGCATCACAGGAACAGCAGTGGAGACGGCAGGAGCAGGTACAGGAACGGCAGCAGTGGTCGGCAACCTCACGTCCGTGGTCAGCGGCTGGACAGGTACGGCAGGTACGGCAGGCTGTACAGGCGGCCCAGGTGGACGGACCAGCGGCACAGACATCCTAGGTACTGGTGGGAGGTCCAGGGACGAGCTCTTCGGGCACACGAAGTCCGGTCGAGCAAGCACGGCAAACCCCAGTGGCGGCATCACACTCCCCCGTGGTACGGCGACTGGCCCCTGCACCGATGTAGTTTGGTGTGACAGAGACCGCGTGCTGGGGTGTACACCAGGTGAGGAGGTGAAGCATAGCCAGGAGTTGAAAGGGTCGTGGTGGTGGTCGTTACCGTAGCATGCGTGACCGCCACAGAGCCAGCGAGATGGTAGAGCAGCCCCTGGACACTCGGCACGCCCTGCAGACCCAACGATGCCCACACCTGTCCGAGGTCGTCCTTCGCGGCAACCGCACCTGAGGAAGTAAAGGTCGGGTGATTAGCAGGATCCTCTACCCGCTCGTGCGATGAAGAGGAACGGATAGAGGACCCAGAGTACAACTCGACATCGGGGTACTAGCGGCCTCCTCCACACTCGACAGGGGTGGTCGGGTGAGGAGAAGGACCTAGAAACCCCCCCCGAAGGGGGAAGGCGCCAATCGTGGGAGCTGAGCGGGCGGCAGGAAAGAAGACGAAGTGTCCGTAACCAAAGGAGTCGCGGGAGAGCTTCCCGACGACTCCTTTGCAGGCCTTCGCTTCTTCCTACCTTCGTACAAGCCCCACTGCGCCTCCGACCAATTATTACACACTTCACAGGGCTCGGCTCGGGTGCATTCGCGTCCCCGACACCGAGCGCACAAAATATGTGGATCAATTTCAGGGAACGAGCGGAACTTACCGCATTTACGCCCTTCGGTACCCGGGCACAATCTCCGGGGGGTAGCGAGGCGTGGAGATTCCATGATTGATCAAATAAATCACAATTGGATGAAAAATGAGGAAATGATTGTACTTACAATGATGATTCATACACAAACACAACCATATACTCAAGGAAAGCAAACGACGAGAAGCGGGCAGAGAGGGTTGAACACACACGTCCACTCGCTGTGAGGCCGAAAGCAAAAGTGATTTGTTTACCTCCCAGTCGCGCGCGCGCGCCTGTCGGACAAGCAGTTAACTACCGAACCCCTTGTTCGAAAGCTTACGACCTATCCAGTTGCCGCTAGTACCTTCCTATTGTAAAAGGACCGAAGGTTTGTATGCCGTGTCGGAACAACTACATTTGTAGCACTGGGGACGTTAAATGATTGAAAGAGCTGAGAATTGATGACAAATAAAGGATAATTTGAAGTAAAAAAAATTAGTTTTGACATGGTAGGATAAGGATGATATAGTTTCTTACCATCTAAATGAATTATAAAATTGTTTGTTTGTTGTTTGTATGGTGCTTTTACATTGCATGGAACCAGTGGTTATTCAGCAGCGGGACCAACGGCTTTACGTGAATTCCGAACCACATCGAGAGTGAATTTCTCTTGCCAGAAATACACATCTCTCACTTCTCAATGGAATGGCCAAGAATCGAACCCGCGACCACCGAGGTGGAATGCAAACACCATATCAACCACGCCACTGAGGCGCTAAATTATACAATTGGCCCATAGCTAGCCCACACTAATGAAATTCAAACTTTGTTTTCAAGCAACCTTTAGTTAGGTGATTTTTTTTCTTTTTTAGTTAACTCTTTCAGTTTAAGTTTCTTCAGATTGCTTGCATGGTATTGTTTCTTTCTTGCAATACTTTAAGCTCAGTATTATATATACGTATTGGAAGAGCATTCATTGGACACAAGTCTTTGTTTTTATACGTTGCATGAAACCAGTGAATATTCAGCAATGGGACCAACGGTTTTACGTGACTTCTGAACCATGTCAAGAGTGAACTTCTATCACAAGAAATACACATCTCTAACTCCTCAATGGAGTGCCTGAGAAGAGAATCGAACTTGCAGCCACTGAGGTGGCAGGCCAAGACCAAACCGATCACGCCACTGAGGCGCATTGACCACTAGTGACATACTGTGGTGCACCTGGTCTAATAGTAATCTGGTACCAAGGCTGATGAAGTAAAAGTGAGCATCATGTAATGTTTTATAACCTTTAACTTTTTTTCTGGAAATATTTCCTAGGAACTCTTCAACTCCTTCCGTTACACCAAAATTCATTTTAGAATGCTATAAGCAATAAAATTTGATGAAAATGTCATCATTCTGCAGTTATCTATCCATTCACCATCTAAAATGGCAATCTAGTCAACTAACCATACATTTCACCATTGTGCTGAAAACAGAGTAAGAATGCAGGAACAAGAAAAAACAAAAATGAGGAAATATGTCAGTATATTGTCAACTTTTGCTTCCTATCCGTGAATGGTTCTTTCTACAGTATAAGGGAATTTGGTCTATTTCCTTCCCCAACCATCTGAAAGAGATTGGTGTCTTCTGCAGAGGAAGGTTTTCCTAATACAAGAAAAAGACTAGGGCCTCAGGTCATTGGGCATTTTGTTATACTGTAATACCATTCTTTCACAAACACTGTTCCTGTTAATGGAATTTTTCAAACAGAGCTGCACAATTGTTTACCTTCCATTATCATCAACAACACTAATCGAGAGAACTAAAACTTTGTTACTGGTAAATATTAAATAAATTTATGCCACTTGAATATCAATTCATAGAATACTACTCTGAACTCAGGTACATTTCACTGAGGTTAAAGGTATAGTACATCACACTTCAACTATGTATACTTGTATATATATACATGTGATAGAAAAACATTTTTCACTAATGAATTCTGAACTTTATAAAATCCACGACTGTGCTATGGTTAGTACACTTTAATATCCAAAATGCTCCATCAAAACCAAACATAAAGTGACACAGCAGATATATTTCACAATTTCCTTATGTGACTCAAGTTAGTGTACAAACTACAGTGCTCAATTATTTAAAAAATATGTTGTGAGAAAGTGTACTAGCATTCAACACTTAGCAAGGCTAAATTTAGATGGAAACTATAAAAATGAGCAGCTTGTCAAGTTATATTAGAAAGAAAAAGACATGTCTACCAGTCACCCACGCAACATTTATCTCAGCTAGTAAATTATGAATTATTGTAAATCGAGACCACTGAATCACACTTTTAGAATCTCATTGGGGTCACCAGAAAGATTCAGGAAATGCTATGTGTCTCAGCCTTATAAATACTGTAGATTAATTAGTGGTTGTATAAGTGTTAACAATAAATTGGATTCAGTCTTGCTAGAACTTCAAAAGCAAATTCTTTTAATTAACAAACTTATCTGGCAAGGCTAAAATGTAAAAGGCTTTAGGCTATGAACAAGCTCAAGTTTTAAGTCACTCTACAAAGCCTTATGAAATTAATGCCAGACTAATTCACTGCACTATGTCATCTATGCTATTGGCCACTTTGGCTGAAGTCATATATACACACAACAATAAATTACGGCAAAGTGAATTCATAATGGGTTTGATTCAAACCCTTGTTACCACTTAACCAAGAATCCAACTCCCAGCACTGAAGACAAATTTCAATTTATTAACAAAGGTGGTTCCAACACAGTTTCTATACTTAAGATAACTTACTCAAAACACAAAAAGTTTTCTGGGTAGAGATTTTTGCAGTCCAGAGACCAGATATTTATTACAGTTGCATATTCATACAGAACATATAAGGCCTCTTTGTAAACATATTAATGATCTGATTGCATAAGTCTTCTGGTACTAGATTACAGGAAACCCTTGACAAACAAAGAGAAAAACAATAATTTAAGATGGTCCCAAAAGCTCCTAATTCCTAAGAGATAAGCTGAATAAAGAAAAGTGTCTCAAGACGTTGTGATTCTATGCAGTGTTCATCCCTGCAGAGAAATTCAAATGGTGAAACGTGGCAATATTACCCTCTAATTAATGCAACGCAATTCTATGTATCTGATTACACAGTTTCTTAATTCCCATTCTGCTAAAGTTTATCCCTTTACACTGAAGGATCACACTCGCAGGCAAGAGGTAATGATCAAAAGTTCCACACATTCTATCATCCAGAGAACTGTCTATGAATTTATCCAAACTGTTTCACAATCACACAACTTCATTTTGATTTATAAAAGGTATTCAATAAGTTTTTCTACTTCACACCATTCTTTACAACACGACATTAGCTGAGCACTAATTCGATACTCTCTTGTATAAATATATATAACCTAAATCTAAAGGTGGATTAACAGATTTCGAGACCTTGTTGTCATTGAAAATGGTCCATTCACCATCCTTTTTTATGTGACACACATAGTGGCCAACAAAAATAGACGTTCCCATGTGACTGATAAATGCCGCCAGTTCATACCTGAAATTAGAAAATGAGAAAAATACCATTAACACATCAAAATTTCAGTACTGGTGTAACCTCTACTGACAGCATTATATCTTTTTCATGAAAATGGCTTAGCTGGTTTTGTAATATCTGTTATGCCTTAATCACAAATAATATTCAAAATGTAGGTAATTAATAAAGTTGTATCATACTATAATATGAATAGTACTGTACTTAAGGGCTTAAATTTCAAATAATTTTTCCAAATAACCTGAAAAACAAATCACATAAAAAATACACATACAACTAATTCAATTATAATTAGTATTTCAAATAGTACTTACTTGGGTGTACCATCTGTATAATTCGGTTTCTGAGGAGGAGGGACAAATGCTCCTGCCTGAGCTGCCAATAGAGCATCTAGCTCGTGCTGGTGAGAAAATATCCAGTCAGCGGCTCTTTCCAAATTATTGCTGGTTTCCTTCAAAGCAAGGGAGGCTTGTTCCTTATTGAAACCCATAGACATCAGCATTTTCAACCCTTCTTCATTTGGTGTGAAATCACTACTCCCTGAAATGATGGCCTACATCATCATCAAGCTTAATACTATAGAAATTCCTCCAGTTATAAAAAATCAATAATCAGAGTAGTACAAGGAAATGTTGATGTAAAATAAATCTACAACGAATTTGTTTTAGGAAATATTTTTGCTCATACTGGTATAAAAATGCCATTTACTTAGCTGAGTTAATTTACAGTACAGTTTGCCCTTCAATAATATGGGATTTACTTGCACAATTTCAATATACTATGCTGATGGAAAATTTATTGGAAAAAAGTTTCAAGAAGTTCAGAGAAACAAAACTTGAATATGCTGTGTACTGAGAACTGTGCAGAATCCACTCAAAACAAAATAACTTGTCAGCTGATTTGAATTTTAAAACACACAGGTTTGAAATTTTGAGGATGAAAAAGTTACAGCATATTCATTGTCAACTTGTGTAGGGAAAGAAAGACAATATGTATGGTAGTACCTTGATTAAAGGGTTCTACATCAGATTATCTAGCCAGTTTTGGAAAGACCTTTTTTTTCTAGTGGTATTTCTCAGAAAGTGGTTGGTATTTTAGCCAACCTTCTACCTAGAAGGCACGCTCGAAAATTTGACTTGAATTCTGTGATTTTGTTTCACAGATGATGGAAGACCCTGAGGTAATTAATCAACTCAAAACCTACCTGTAGAAATGATCATCATCCTGCTATAATAAAATGAATTTTATTGACACAAAGTCTATAATCTACTACATCACAAACTATTTACTCAATGTTATTAAAAGAGATTGATGTACATGTTAACTATTCTTCCAAGGTGTTTAACAGAGTTACAGTGAAACCACTTTAACAAACCTAAGATGAATGAACACATACCTGTAGACTTGCTCTCCAAAACAAGAGGCTCACCAAAGTCTGGATCTCCCATGTGTTCCATGATCCAATTCATAGCTGTCTCAGATCCTGTATTTCCAGTGAAATGGACAGCTTTTCTACACGCTTCCCAGGGGAATCCCATTTCTGTCAATTGCTGCACTACAGCTGTGTCTATTTCTGGTTCTGAAATAAACACAATCAAATCTTCATCAACAGGTCACTGAAATTATTCTTATTTTAGCTTGCAAACCTCCATCCTTTTACAAAACAATGGTAACTTTGAACTGCACCATTTTACAAAGTAATGGTAACTTTGAACTATTATGTTCAAAATGCAAATACTAGTTCATATTTTCAACAGAAAATTCAAATATTAATGGGCAGTGTAACCATATCACAAAGCTGAAATTTCTTACACATGGCATTGACCCAAAAGATTCATTCTTTAAAATCTAGATTTGATAACAATTGCAGTTTAAAAACTCAATGAATGGATACATTGATATGATGAAATTCTGATCATATTTCATAGACTAATTTATTTTATGACAAACTACTGACTAAAATTTTGATACTAACAAAAAAAATGTTTAACTGATAGTAGTAACCTGCATGCTGAGCACATATGGCTATGAAGACGAGATAAAGTTACTCAAGTGTGGTAAACGTTTTTGTTTGCAAGAGAAATGGACAAACAGTAAAATCATTAGGAAGTATGAATTATGGTTGAGGAAATAAAACTGTTTTTGTGTAATGTTCCATTTTTAACCACTGCTCTTATAAATCTAACCTTTTGGTTTTGGTCCTGCTGCTGGTGTTTCTGGTAGTTCTTCTTCTCCTGCCTGGAGTCCAAATCCCTTCAAGATTGTCAAGTCTAAAACCTCAGGCATGTTAATTGAAACATCATACTTCATTGGTACCCAATCCTGTCCAATGCCAAATTTCACAAGCTGCAAATCATGGAATAAAAGCATTAAAAGGCATTGTTCCGATACGTAATACAAACCCTCGGTCCTTTAACAATAGGAAGGTAACTAGCGGCAGCTGGGACGGTCGTAAGCTTCGAACAAGGGGAGAACGGTAGTTAACTGCTTGTCCGATCGTGCGCGCAGAGCCCGCGCGCCCAAGAGGTGAAGAATAACTTTGCTTTTCGGGCGCGGGTGTGAAGGGGGACGTGTTTCGTCATCGCTCTCTGCCCGCTTCATCTTCGTATGCTTTGTTTATATTTTGTTTTCTACTAAAAGGTTTTGTTTTGACTTGAAAATGAAACTGTAAGTACACTGTTTTCATTTTCATTACTTAATTATGAATCAACATGGAGCTATCGCCGTAGAGACGGTGATTTCCGCTCTTTTCATGAATTGAACCCTTGAATTATGTCTCGGTGCCGAGGGCGGGCGCACTCGCGCCGAGTCATGTATTTTGGGCGAAAGTGTGTAATTGAAAGATGTAAGACTCTTTTTCATTATATTTTTTGCCCTGCGCGTTCGTTGCCGAGAGCTTGATTGCGCTCGGCAAGAGCCTCTTATTTTGTATGAATAGAATGCAATGAAAAAGTGGATTCGCAATGCAGTTTTCTTTTCAATTTATTAATTGCATCAAATTTAATTTTGGATCAATTTCCGCTCTTACGGCCCGTGGGAATTAATCCCTTACGATGTTATTGCTGTGAAAGTGAAAATAGCAAGTGCCAAGTATTGACATTTTCATAATATTTTATTTAGATAGGCATCCATATTATTATGGATCAAGTTTCCGCTCTTACCGGGAATTGATTTTTCCCCCTTTAAGAAGTTCTATGAAGTGAATCGCAAGTGCAGTATTCTGTTTCATTTTCATATTACTTTTCACTGCTGTGCGGTGGGGGTAGGGGAAGCGAAGGTCTGCCAGGAAGTGCGTCGGAAAGCTCTCCCGCGACTCCCTTGGTATCCGATTCTTCGTCTTCTTTCCTGCCCCCCCGCACCGCCTCAGCTTCCTCGTATTTTGTTTTTGGGGTCTTCCTTCCGTTTGGGGTGGGGCATGTCTCCCCCCCCCGTGGCGTGAGGGAACCCTCTTACTAATCTGTCTGTGCTACCCGCAGTGTCTACATCCGTGGGAGACGACCTTGGACAGGTATGGGCCACTGCGGCTGCAGGGCATGCCTAGCATCCACGATCTGCTGCAGCGTCTAGCGAGGTCTGGGGCAGTGACCTTGGAGTGGTCTCCACTACAACCTTCACGGCCGCTTATGCTGCTTCCCCCCGCTGGTCTACACTCCCATGCTGTGTCGGTGACGCTGTCTGCCGCTTCTAGGGCCGGTCGCCGCCGTACCGAGGAGGGGTATGCCGCCGCCGCCTGTGTTTTCTTCGTGTTGCCTGCCCCAGACTTCCGCTGTTCCAGCAGCTCGACCCCTGGAGCCGGCCGCCATACCAGGTCCACCGCTGGCCTGCCGATGATTCTACGAGGCGATGGCTGGGCCTGCCGTACCTGTCGCTGATGTGGTTCCCGCTACTGGCTTGGCTGTTCCCTCCCCTTCTGTGTTTACGCTGCCGCTGTTCCTGCCGCTCCTGATCTGGTTGCTGTCCTGTCGCTCCTGGTTCCTGCGCCTGTCCATGCTGGTCCTGCCCATGGTGTGTCTTCCCCAGTCCCAGGTCCTTCCGGACAGGTGCAGTCGGGCCGCCGTTGCTTCGGCAATAGGCCCGACTCCGGCCCTGGATGGAGGACCTGACGACTGTCCTGCGTGAGCTGATGAAGAAGAAGAAGGTGTCATCTTCGTCTTCGTCTGTTGCTGCCTTCTTCCCCTTCGACTTCTAAGGCCCATAAGCCGAAGAGAATAAGGCTGCCTCCCCCCCCTAGAAGTCTCCTTCGTGAACTTCTAAGGGCCCGGGCCCTTCCCACCTCGGTGGGACGGGGGGTCCTTCTGCTTGGTCCTCCTTGCTCCTTCGGAGCGGGGCCCGTCTCCCCATTCCGTAAGGAAGGAAAGCATAGACGGGGACCAGAAAGGAGTATCGTGTTAGCTCTGGTACTTCCTCGCCTGGTGCTAGCGGCGATGCCGCTACGCCAGTTTTCCGGCTCGGTCTCTCATTCGCGGGAGATCCCGAGTGTACGCTCTCCCTCGGGAGACCGTGCAGCCAAAGTTTCGGCGCCAGAGTTCGCTCGGCGCCAAGACCACGGCACGGAGCAGAAGGCTGGCGAGAACCGCTCAGGTGACTCTCGCCAGGCCAGCGGCCGCTCTCGCAGCGACCAGCTGGTAACCGGGTTTTTGTTATATTCCCCCTAAGAAGACTCCTTCGGGAACTTCGAAGGGCTCGTCACACTCCGGGGTGTGACGGGGGTTCTTCTGCTGGTCCTCCTGTTCCTTCGGGAACGGGGCCCGTCTCCCCTTCTGAGAAGAAGAAGAAGACGGGGACCAAGGGTGTGCTGGCTACCGCTGGTACACCCTCGCCTGGTCTTGGCAGCTCTGCTGCTAAGCCAGGTACCGGCTCGGTTTCTCGTCTGCGAGAAGTTCCGAGTGTACGGTCCTCCTTCGGGTGACCGTTGCAGCCAAAGTTAAGACGCCTGAGTTCGCTCAGGCCTCATGACGAGGCACGGAGCAGAAGACTGTCGAGAGCCGTCAGGTGACTCTCGCCAGGCCAGCGGCCGCTCTCACAGCGACCAGCCGGGTACCTCGGGTGGACGTGGACGGTCTCTGACCGGTCCACGGGTTGAGGCTGGGAAGAGGTCCCCCGGTCCCCTCGACCACGGTACCAGCGGTTTGAAACGTGCCGCGAGGACAACCTCACCGGTCTCACGGCGAAAGTGAGCTCTGCAGGTCACCTGACCGCCGCTCCCACAGGGACCGGGCGGATACGGTGACCAGCAGCAGCTCGTCTGACGCACGGGACCGGGGTCGACGTGCTCAGTCGAGCCGCTCGCCACAGGTGAGCGGCACGGCCAGGCCTGCAGATCGATCCCCACCGCGGGTTTGGTGATCGGCTGCAGCCCCCCACGTACGCTGGTCCTGCCAGCGAGCGGGTGGGGGGAGCGTCAGGTCTGTCTCTCCACTACCTTCAACTTCCTCGGGCTACACCGGGAAGAGCGAGGTAGCTAGAGTGATCGTGAGAGGTGCGCCGCTCACGATCCCTTCACGACGCCGCACGTGCCACGTATGGTCTTAGGACCAACCAGGACGTTACGCGCAAGTGATTGGAGGCGACAGTCAGGGGGGGGGGGAGGGGGTAGCGTCATTCTGTCTCTCCGATACCTTCAACTTCCTCGGCATAGCCAGGAAGAGCGAGGTATATAGGAGTGATCGTGAGAGATGCTCCACTCACGATCCCGTCACGAGCCACGTGCCAGGTATGGTCTTAGGACCAACCAGGACGTACTCGCAAGTGATTGGAGGCAAACCGTCAGGGATCTGTTGCTGGTCCTTCTTCTGAAGGAGGAGGGTCCTGGGAGCTGCTCTTGTTGGAGGGACTGGATGGTCCTACTCCTCAAGACGCTGTAACTTCCAAGATTCAGAGTAACTTTTGCCCAGGTTATTGCACTGATTCGTCATCACAACGACCGGGGGGAAGGATCGCCGCTCCCACCAGCAGAGCCCATGTCTCTGCTCGAGTCGTTTTTGGGGCCCGAGAGGGAACCCAAACCGACGGTGGGTTTGCCACGATCGGAGCTTGCCGATTCTGTCTTGAACCAGAGTCTCTCGTCTCCGGACAAGAAGGCTCTCTCAGTTCTGGCCGGTCGATCAAGCTACTTCCACCTCCTCTACTGCGACAGCGGCGTTTCTACGTGTCTTCGGACACCGTATTTTAAATACTCCTTCTCCTCCTGAGAGGTTTCGACCTCGACGAGGACTGGAATGAGTCGGAGGACGGTATCGGCTCTCTCCTGTCAGGTGTCGATCAGCCCCACCCAGACGACGTTCACAGTGGCGGCAGACCCTTACCTACAGTGAGAGTTCGTAACCCTCCTCGGGAAAACGAAAACTTTTCTTTTCTCCTGACGATACGTTTTCCCAGACTCTGAGAGGCCATCGCCGCAAGGCGATGGCTGCTCCTACTCTTCTCCAACTGCTAGTTCCACTGGGACGGGAAGGCGAGCGAGTATCCAATTCCTCCCCCATTCCCTCTCTCCTTACGGCTACGAGGGAAAGGGGAAGGATCCTACAGAGATTTCTCTGTAGGATTCCACGTTGGGGACTGCGCTACCGGGGGGGGGGGGACCTTCCGGGTCCTACCTGACGTAAGCCCCGGTCGTTGAGGAGGGATCCTGCCCCATTCTCGATTTCTACGGGAATCGAGAGGCACCACCAGCCGATATCGTTTGACGAATTCGGGGGGGTTTCGCAGACTGCTTAGAATTCTACGGAATTTCTAGCGCATTCAGAGTGTTAGAGTTTCTTACGATCTCCAAACACTTAGGCGAGACCACGGTCCAAAGTGAGCGAGACGAGAATCCCCGATATGTTACACGATAATCGGGAACCTCGCCTATGCTCGAATTCCTGGAATTTCTAGCATTAGGAAGAAGACTGCTGCTGAAAGAAGACTATCTCACAGTAGGCGACCAACCTGGAATAGAGAAGAACGGACGGGAATATCCAGTTTGGCTTGAACTATCGTCTTAGTATTCTGTTCACCATTGAAGCTTTCCTTCGAGGAAGACTTCTTCACTCTCTTTGATAGAGACCGAAGGTGGTCGATCTCCAATCCTTATTTTTGTTTTCTTGAAGGAAAGAATTTAGGATGGAGGATCGTTGTTCAGAATCCTACAAATATACTACGTATATTAACCTCGCGACATGATTCTGCTAAGCAGTTGAATGGTCCGAGGGGTAGGTGCATATCCTGGTTATTCTACGGATTGCGACTTAGACGAAAAGTATTCTAATTGAACTGCAACTCGGGTTGCCTGCAACCTTCCAGGAGTTTCCAGTTTCAATTTTATATACTTATGGTGTTGTCACAACAACACCATTTAAGCTTTTATATTTACCGAAATTCGTTTCGCATAAATATAATTGCTCGAGCATATCTTTTTATGCTCGGTGGTTCTAGCCGAACGCATTCCTTCGTGGAAAGGATTACTTGGCAACTCAGGAGGACGAGTCAGCGACAGCTACTGCGTATTGAATTGCCCGAGGCATTTCAGTACCAGCTGCCGCTTTGAGATGGATGGTTGGTTATGTCTTTCTCACCTGCTTTGATTGAATACCAACCGTATCTCTGCCCAACAATCACGGACTTAAGTCTCTGATTAACGGGGATTCTCGCATACATGAATGACCATCTACTGCTGTGACGCTAGTATTCATCGTCTTCGGTATTGCGAGAATTTTAAACAGAGATATCTATTCGACTCTCATCTTTCTGTTTACCGCACGGTACAGAATTCTGTAATAGTCTCTTGCTGCATCGTATATCGATAATGCGAATGATTTTTGCGGAATCTGAGTTTGTCCTCAAAATATCTTGTATTCGGAGGTGTGTGCAATTGTTCATTGTTCACCCCGGATTAGCAGATGTATTGAAAGACATCGCCTACTCCCACACCTGCCAGCTCTACTTCCAAACGTTCAGCCCATGAGAAGCAGTTCTTCAGGCGGCTCTCCCGTGTTTCATTACTGAAGAACGCCCCGCTTTCATTGCACAGCAATGAAATGGCGGTCAGCGTTTTCAGTCATTTGTAAGCACAGGTTTAGAATCTTGAGATTCCTTCTCTCGATTCAGCTGGAAGACGTAGGTTGCATTCATTGCCTACCTTCGTCTTCAACGTCACAGTGTTGTTCTCCTTAAAGCTGAGATTCAACGTCTATGAGATTTTTCTTGCCATCAGGGACCTCGGTCTTTTGAAGGCAATTGACTTTCGCCTTTTGAGCTTATGCATTAAGAGAATCATCGCCGCGCCGTCCGGCATCGGTGACTAACAAATATTTTATTTGTTTGGTCTCTCAGCATAACTCTTTAAAGGGCGAAGGTCACGTGACTTACCCGGATGCTTGGACAACTTGCCTCTACTGATTCCGAACCAGTCAGTCGGCAGCTGTCAGAGCGCCCGAGTCAGTTACGAACTATGCTGTGGACTTAGTTCGGTTGTTCCAGAGCAATCATTACTTCGTCTTAATAGCTTGTCCAGTATGAGTACTGTACATAACCAAAGTCGAGAAGAGGGATAGGTTCTATGACTATCCCCTTCTTTTCGTCTTAGGTAACTGCATGACTTCTCTTGAGAAATCAAGCACAAAAGGATGGGGATTTGTGACGCTCGATTTCGTACCGATCTTCGTAGCGAAGACTCAGAACCCTTCGGTAACTGACGATTGGTTCGAGTCCTTCACAATACCCTCCCTAATGGACTTCACCGCCTCCGATACGAATGCTATGCTGCTTTGTCCTGTGAAGGCGCGACGGAGCTGTCTGAAGAAACTCGACACCCAGGATGAGTGTGGACGCCTCTTCATCATTCTCTCGCGTTCCGCAAGAACTTCTCCGTGGCGCAGTTAATGAAGGCAGGCGCCTGGTCCAACCGGACCGCATGCACCTCCTTCTACCTTCGGGATATTGCCCACAGTTCCTTGGATCTTTTTCCTTGGGAACCGTGGTGGTTGCTCAACACGTTGTGTAGTTAACCCAGACCCTCGCAGGCTGAACAGCATCGAGTCCTGGTGTGACCGTAAGAATGGATGAGGAATGAGAGTGTGACTGGCTCCTCTTCACATCTTTTTCTTCCCTCTACCTCTGGGTAGAGGGACACAGTCGTCACCCTGCTGGGTTAGGACGAGATGCAGGTGAGCTACTCAATAGAGCACCATCCTATCCCTTTCAGTAGGGATAGGAGTAAATATCCACCACTTCCTCCAACAAGGGGGAGGAAGTGGATGCCAATTTGAGACAAACCCATCATTTTATGATTGTCTCTTGCAAACAGGAACAAGTTCTTGCTTGCTGGTACGAAGAGATACGCTTGCCTCTCTTAGTACTTGGCCCAGAGGTCTGACCATTGATCCTGCGGTGCACACACCCCGATCAATCGGACAGAGGTTTGGATCCCTCCCTTGCTCTGACTTACGACCAGGGAGGCACTCCAGGGTTGGACGAACACCAGTCTGTTCACCAAAAAGACTCAGATTCCTCCCACCAAGAAGTGAGTCTTCCTATTGTTAAAGGACCGAGGGTTTGTATTACGTATCGGAACAAATGACAATTTGTCGAAAATTGCATTTTTCCTAATTATACAAACCTGAGGTCCTTTACATATAGTCCCACCTCATGCCACCCCTCACTCTGCAACTTTTTGCATGGGCCTAAAGCAAAAGTGATTCTTCACCTTTCGGGCGCGCGGGCGCGCGCACGATCGGACAAGCAGTTAACTACCGTTCTCCCCTTGTTCGAAGCTTACGACCGTCCCAGCTGCCGCTAGTTACCTTCCTATTGTTAAAGGACCTCAGGTTTGTATAGTTAGGAAAAATGCAATTTTCGACAAATTGTCATTTCAAATACTACAATGAAATCAGAACGAAAAACGCAGAACGAAAAACAGAGTTGTCAGAAAACGTAGCCAGGCAATAGGGAAGAAATGACATGCAGGTGACCATTACAAGAAAATGACCAAGTTAACCTACAACTAAGCTGGAATTTGGTCAATTTGTTGTGCCACCTTAACTAGTGGGAACAGCCTGAAAGGAACTTTATGATGTTCATTCACAGCATAAAGCATTTAGGTAAATACTGATCAAATTAGCATTAAGTTAACATAATAGTACATATAAACCATACATACTCAGGAAATAGAAACCAAATGATGAAACTGACCTACAGCAGAGTCAGAGCAGAGTTTTAAAATACTTCTACAACCCACTTCTCATTACACCTACATTATACTGTACGTATAGGACTTAGGCCAAGCGCTGGGACATACGAGGTCCCTCAATACTAAAAGAGAAATTGACAGTAAAAAAGTTTGAAAGGTTAACAGGAAAAAAACATTGCAGTTACATTATGAATAAATTATTAGGTGAGGGTGGAAAGTAAGATGGTACATAGAGAATATCAGGGGCCAATGGGGGCCTGCAAAGAACATTAAGTAAAGAATACAATATACCGCAAGGGGTACACTGACGACACTGTCCCCCCCTTTTGGGACAACCTACAGTATAGCAAATACACAAGACTTCCACATAATGCACCCAAGAACATTGCTTTATATCTCAATCCTAATCAGGAATACTTAATTAGTGAAACTTTGTATAATATAGATTCAGAATCTGGTACAGCTTTGAAAAACCAACATGGTACTTTACTGATCCAAGTATCTTTACAGTTTACATTATATATGTACGTATAATCACTTTTAACATCATCGTATGTGAAAACACATGAACCAAGACACTGAAGGATGATATTTTATTTTCAAATAACCATCCATATGTGGCACAACTATAACAAAATTTGCTTATATTATCCACTGCTTCCCATTACAACACTAATATATATGAAAATATGATTTAAGAAAACTGTTTTACTATATAGGAGTGGTGATCTGCAAATAATGTCTACTCCAAATTCTGCCATGATATAACAGTTCAGTTTGAGAATGTGAATTCATAGTTTTTTTCATAGAAAAACCAAATTTTAAAGAATGTAGTTGTTATTAAAAGTACCCTTAATGGACAACATAAAATAATTGTGCACACTTATGTGGAAATGCTGTTTCTCTGCTGCTCGTCTTCTACTATGAACATTTAAAAAAAAAAAGATATGTAACTTCAAGTGGTATAAATATGCAAATCAATTTACTGCTCTATGAACTTGACTACTGAAGAAACTGTAACCAATTTCCCCTACTTGACCTTAACCAAACACAAGATCAACCCCTGGCCCCCTTCGATAGTTGTACCTTAGATGCATGAACAAACCAAGTTTGATTAAGAATGTCACAATGAACAACCATCAAAAAATCTATTACAAGTTCAAAAACCTTCAACCAAAATCAATTGTGGACACATCTCACAAGTTATTAGGATTTAGTAAACCTTCATTCATAAAAACAGCAAAATTTATTCGGAGTCACATCTCACAAGCATCCAGCTATTAAGATTTAGAATAACTTTAACCAAATGGCAAGAATGCACATCTAAAAAAAAAATCAAATTTATTATGATTTAGAAAAACCGTAAATTAGCGTGAATGGAAACCACATCTAACAATTATCAATTTTATTGGGAGATAGACCTGATAAATTAGGTCTTATATGTACATTGTCATCTTGACTTTGATCTAAGGAAAAACTCATCTATGGAATGGACTGGATCTGTAAAGGTATCCAATATGGAATACTGTACAGACAATATAGTAACATGTCATACACTTCAAAAGATAGTGGGAAGTGACTGTACAGAACACTAGTACGATGACCACAATTACTTCTCATTAAAATTATAATTCAATGAAACTGTTTTATGAAAACCTAATATTCATATACAATGGGGCAATCCGACCTCTCTTCAAGTTTTGATACAGTAAAATATATATACCATAGAAGTCAAGACTTGCCAAAAAATAAACAAGTAAATTTATATTGATTTAAAGACATTGCACACAGACTGATATGCTCACCTGTATAAACAAATAATCAGGGAAGGTACGGAGACGAGTGATCTTCTGCATTCTAACTTCTTTCCCTGCTGCAGAACTAAAGGCAAGAATTTCCTCTGGAGCTACCAGTTTTGACAAGCAAACATCAAATGGAATCTTTGCTCTCACCTGTTCATCTGGTGGTCTGCAAGAGAAGTTAAAAGAGAAAGTTGAATTACTTGGACTCAGTTAGTGGAAACAACATATCTCCCATAAAACACTATGTATTTACTGTATATGATATATAATTAGGTTTCTGAATAATACATTCCATTATAAAATAGTGCATTAGCATCCATACAATAGCAATTCAAAATTTTTATATGGAATATTTTCCTTTGTAGAGACCCACAGTGGCTGGTGCCTAGCCAATTAGAAGTAAAAATACTGATGACAGAGGACATCACCTCTGATAAAAATTGTGTATAATGCTGTTTCCCTAAAAGTTATGACAATTACTGCACTGATGATTACAGGTGAAACTGAAATGAAAATTCTTACACTTATTGAGCTGTTTTGCAGAATACGCAATGAGGAAACAGCCTGATGATTAGGAATTTGAAATCATTGCTAGATGATTGGGAATTTGAAATCATAGCCAATGAACCTGATTAGATGTGGTAACTATAGAAGCATTGAGCTCATGCTGGTTGTAATAGAAATATAATAAGAAATATTTTAGTATATTTATTCTCAAACAGTTGGAGAAAGAAACAAACAAAGCCCAAGATGAACCAGCTAGTTGTGGAAAAGGCAAGAGTAGTACAGATCAAATATTTTTATTATGTATGGATTTGAAAAAACCTTTCTGATAGCTTTTGTTGATTACAAGAAGGCATTTAACAGCACCCACAAAACAATATTAAGGATGGTCTTCCATTAACATGGCATTCCTTTTAAATATGTACGTAATGCTCTGTTCATTATCCAGACAGAAGGTGAGGCAAGTTAATGTTGACTGGGCTTTTGCAGGGTGAATTTGCAGTAAATAGTAAGATGCTACAAGGGATGTTATTTAACCATTGCAAGTTCACCTTTGTTGTTTGTCATGTTCATAGATTGCATATTGAAAAAATTGCTGTGAAAGGTGAAGTGAATGTCTGAACTGGAGAAACTATACAAATATGATAGACTTTGAATATGCAGCTGATGGTGTTTTAAACAGTAAAGATTGCTTAATAGAATACATCATATATCTAGAGAGATGGGACTCAAATGAAATCTATGAAAAATAGATATAATAAAATAACAATTTGTCGGAAATTGTATTTTTCCTAACTATACAAACCTGAGGTCCTTCAACAATAGGAAGGTACTTAGCAGCAGCTGAACCGGTCATAAGCTTCGAACAAGGGGGTTCGGTAGGTAATTACTTGTCTGGCAGTTGGCGGTCAGCTCGACTGCGAGGAGAGGAGTCACTTTGCTTTAGGCCCAGGAAACGCAGAGTGAGGGGTGGCATGAAGTGGGACTATATGTAAAGGACCTCAGGTTTGTACAGTTAGGAAAAATACAATTTCCGACAAATTGTTATTTGTTCCGATACGTATACAAACCCTCGGTCCTTTAACAATAGGAAGACTCACTTCTTGGTGGGTGGAATCTGAGTCTTGTGAACAGACTGGTGTTCGTCCTACCTTGGATTCCCTCCCTGGTTGTAAGAGCAGAGGGAGGGATCCTAGCCTCTGCCCAGCTGATCGGGGTGTGCACCGCAGGATCAGTGGTCAGACTTCTGGACCAGATTTATAAGAGGGAGGCAAGCGTACCTCTTATAAATAGCAAAAGGCAAGAACTAGTTCCTACTTCAAGAGCCAAAATGAAGTCATGGGTTTGTCTCTGGTTGGATAAACACTCCTATCCCTACTGAAAGGGATAGAATGGAGCTCGGTTGTGTAGCTTACCTGCATCGGCCTCCTGTTCAGCGTAGTGACGACCACGGCCCTCTGCCCTCAGGTAGAGGAGAAGAACGAAGGAGGAAGAGAAGCCAGTCACACACACTTTCACTCGTCCATTCATGCAGTCACACAAGGATGCGATGCTGTTCTGTCCGCTCGGGTGCTGGGTACTACACAACTTGTTGAGCAGCCACCAGGGTCCCAAGGAAAAAGTGTCCAATGACCTGTGGGTGATATCCCGAAGGTAGAATGAAGTGAAGGTGGTCTGGTTGGCCCAAACCCCTGCCTTCAGAACCTGCGCCACGGAGAAGTTCTTGCGGAACGCAAGGGTTAGACTAATACCTCTGACTTAGTGGGCTCTCGGACGAAGGGTACGGGTGTCATCACTACCAGCTGTCTCGTACGCCCTCCTGATCACCTCACGCAGCCAGAAAGAAAGTGTTTTCTTGGAAACTTCTTTCTTGGTAACCCCGGTGCTAACGAAGAGGCGTCGACACTCAGGCCTGAGGTGCTGAGTTCTCTTCAGACAGCGCCGTAGCGCCCTAACAGGACAAAGCAGCATCTCATCCGCATCATTATCGGTGAAATCTTTCAGGGAGGGGAAGGTGAAGGACTCGAACCGGTCGTCAGGGACTGAAGGATTCTGAGTCTTCGCAACGAAGTTCCGGACGAAATCGAGCGTCATGGATCCCCATCCCCTGGAATGCTTGACATTGATGGAAAGACCACGAAGTTCCCCTACTCTCTTCGCCGATGCCAGGGCCAGCAAGAAAAGGGTCTTGAGAGTCAGATCCCTGTCTGACGACTCTCGGAGTGGCTCGAAGGATCTGCGAGTCAAACTCCTAAGGACGAGAGTCACATCCCACCCCAGGGTCCTGAGTTCCCTGGGTGGGCAAGACCTCTCGAAGCTCTTCATCAGGAGGGAGATCTCGAAAGAAGAGATGTCCACACCTTTGCAGTTTAAGGACTAGGGCCAGGGCAGCTCTGTATCCTTTAACCCTCTTACGCCGAAGCCCTAAAAATCAAAATCTCTCCTGTATGCCGGCGCCGGTTTGGAGTGAGCGTGGAAGCGGAAAAAATTTTTTTTTCAAAAAATCACAGCGCGCTTAGTTTTGAAGATTAAGAGTTTATTTTGGCTCATTTTTTTCCATGCCTGAAGTTTAGTATGCAATCATCAGAAATGAAAAATAATATCATTATCATATGTAAATAATGCGATATATGGTAGCGAAAAAAAAAAATTCATAGATAATTGTATTCAAATCACGCTGTGCAAAAAACGGTCAAAGCTAACGAGTTACTTTTTTTTTCGTTGTATTGTACACTAAATTGCAATCCTTTTGATATATAATACATAGTAAAACAATAAAATCAACACCGGAAAAATATTATCACAAAATGATGTACGAATTCGTAACGCGCGGACGTAAAAAAATGTTATTTTAAAAAATTCACCGTAATTCTAAATATTGTTCTAGAGACTTCCAATTTGTTTTCAAAATTAAGACAATGATTGAATATTACGATACTGTAAGAGTTTTAGATTATAATTGCAGATTTCGACCATTTCGGACGAGTTAAATTTGACCGAATGTCGAAATTTTTATATATATATTTTTTATATGCACATATTTCGGAGATGAAAAAAGCTACAACCTTCAATTATTTTTTATTGTATTTTTCATGAATTTGCGCACATTTTGATATATGAAACTCTATAAAAAGGCTAATATGAAAAGGAGCAAATATTAGGATAATGCGATGTACGTATTTCGGAGACTTGCGGCCCCGAATCGGCGAGCGTAGTGAAGGTAAATATATTTTTCAAAAATTCACCATAAATCCCAATATTGTTTTAGAGATTTCAAATTTGTTTCAAAATGAAGAAAAATGACGGAATATTACTAGGCCGTAAGAGTTTTAGCTTACAATTGCGTTTTTCAACTATTTCGGTAGAGTCATTTTGACCGAACGTGGCTTTTTTTCTAATTATCGTGATTTATATGCAAATATTTCGAAAAAAAGAGAAAAGCTACAACCTTCAATCATTTTTAGTTGTATTCTACATGAAATTGCGCACATTTTCATATATAAAAAAACTTATGTAACAGCTAATTTTAAATGGTGCAAACATTTCGACAATCGCACAAAAAATTCTGATTTTTTCGGAAGAGTTACCGCGCGAACGTAAGGAAAATGTTTTTTTTTTTTCATAAATTCACCATAAATCGAAATATTGTGCTAGAGACTTCCAAGTCGTTGCAAAATGAAGGTAAATGATTGAATATTACTAGAATATAAGAGTTTTAGCTTACAATTGCGTTTTTGGACCATTTCGGTAGAGTCAAAGTTGACCGAAAGTTGAAATTTTTGCACTTAACGTTATTTATATGAATATATTTCGAAACTGATAAAAGCTACAACCATGGGTTGTTTTTTGTTGTATTGTGCATGAAATTGCACACATTTCCACATATAAAACTTTATGTAACGGCAAATTTAAAAGGGTGCAAACATTAGGACAATCGCACGAAAAAATTTATCGGAAGAGTTATCGCACGAACGTAAGGAAAAAGTTTTTTCATAAATTCACCATAAATCGAAATATTGTGCTAGAGACGTAAAATTTGTTGCAAAATGAAGGCAAATGATTGAATATTACTATAATATAAGAATTTTACTTTACAATTGCGTTTCTCGACCATTTCTGTAGAGTCAAAGTTGACTGAAGGTTGAAATTTTTGCACTTATCGTTATTTATATGAAAATATCTCAAAACTAATAAAAGCTACAATCATGAGTATTTTTTTGTTGTATTTTACATGAAATTGCGCACATTTTCATATATAATACTTCATGTAAAGGATAATTTAAAATGGTGCAAAAATTATGTCAAAGTGACGAAATAATTTCCGAGATGTGTCACTGATACTTTTTAGTGTGATAAGAAAGAAATTCGCGCTTGCGCGCCTGCGTAGTGATTATAAACAAAACAACGCCTTGATCCGTGAACTCCCAGCATCCCCCAAGGAGTGTGATACAAAAGTTTTCGGCTGGTAGGCCTATAAGTATTTTTCCGCGAATTTAAAAAAAAACTTTTTTGAGCCGACGTATGATACGTCCAATCGGCATACGGGAGACATTTTGACTCGACGTTTAATACGTCCAATCGGCGTAAGAGGGTTAACTGCAGAGACGGAGAGGAGCTTCTCTCGGCGAAGGAAGACGAGGAAATCCGCTACCTGCTGAAGAGTACCAAACGGCCTGAGGTCGTTTGGGCGCCACCAGGATCATCCGAAGGTTCGCGGTGATCAGCGCCCTGCTGATCACTGTGAATCAGACAGAACGGGGGAAAGGCCTAAACGAAGAGGTTGTCCCACGGATGTTGAAGAGTGTCCTCTGCAGCTGCCCATGGGTCCGGCACAACCGAGTAGAAAACCTGGAGTTTTCTGTTGCGCTGGGTGGCGAACAGATCCACGACTGGACGCTCCCACAGGTTGAAGAGCCTTTCCGCCACGTCTGGATGAAGGAACCATTCGGTTCCCATCACCTGATCCCGATGGCTGAGCTTGTCGGCTACCACATTCCTCTTGCCTGGGATGTAGCGGGCCGACAGCTCTACTGAGTGTGCCGCAGCCAACTCGTGCAGCGGGAGGGACACCCCCCTGCTTATTGACGTACGCCACTACTGTGGTGTTGTCACACACCTGCAGTCAGCAACGGTGGTGGTGGTGGTGCGAAGAGGCACTCCTCTTAAGAGGTTCCTGTTGTCCAGCCACCAGGCTAGGTCCTGCTTCACCTCCTCCGTGAGGGACACGGGGAAGAAGGGAGGGTCCCTTGCCTGTGACCAACACTCCTTTAGTCTCCACTGAAGAGACCGCAGGTTAAGACGCCCGTGAGGGACTAGCTTCTCGAGAGACGACAGGTGACCGATCACGACCTGCCACTGGTGAGCTGGCTGCTCCTGTAGAGACAGGAACTGTCTTGCTGCCTCCCTGAACCTGCTGATCCGCAAATCTGCGTGGAAGACTCGCCCTGCTACCGTGTCGATCAGCATGCCCGGGTACTTCATCCTATGCTTGGGCTCAAGATCTGACTTCTCGTAATTCACTATGATTTCCAGATCGCAGCAGAATTCGAGGAGTCGATCTCTGTCCTGTAGCAACTGCGAGCGGGCGCTCACCAGGACTAACCAATCGTCGAGATACCTCAAGAGACGTATCCCTACCGAGTGGGCCCAAGCCAACATCAGCGAGAACACTCGCGTGAACACCTGTGGGGTGGTTGAGAGACCGAAATAAAGTGCCCTGAATTGGTACACCGTCCCGTCAAGGATGAAGCGTGCTGTTTCCATCGTGAACTGAGTCTGGCGAACGAATCGGTTCAAGGGAGAGAGATCTATCACCAGGCTCCAGCCCACCAAGGACTTCTCCACTAGGAAGAGTCGGCTGTAGAAGCCCGGCGACTGATCCTGTATGATCTCCACAGCATATTTGCTCAGCATGGCTTCTACTTCCTGCTGAAGCGTCACGTCCTTGGTCGAGCCAGGAATGTAGGTTTGCAGATGGACTAGGTTGGAGGTGAGGAGTGGTCGAGACTCGAAGGGTAGTAGATATACCTCCCGAAGGACGTTTACTATCCAGGTCTCCGCACCGTAGCACTGCCATGTTGCCCAATGGCTTGCCAGGCAACCCCCCACTTCCGGCAGCAGGTGAGGGGGAACGCCGTCCCTAGCATTTCCCTCCTCTCTTCGACTTCTTCCCAGATCCTCCTCGAGAGAAGGACTGGTAGGAGGGTTGGTTGCGGTCGCTCCTTACAGCAGAAGTCGAAGGCAGAGTCTTTCCTCTCGGCTTCGACGAGGCGACCGTCTTGGCCGCAGAGGAAGCGCTAGCTAAGCTCTTGGGCTTAGCCGCAGTCGTCCGACGTTGCCCAGCCACCTTGGAGACTGCCTGGTGGACAAGATGGTCACTATCGTCAGTGTGCCGCTGTTCCACTGCAGCGTCCACCATCTCTCTGGGGAAGAGAAAGGAGAAACTCCGCACCGGTCCATTGCGAAGACCCAGAGCCGCCTCACACCCAGCCGTCTCTACGCCGGAGAACCAGGTTGGCCCACAGGTTAGCCGTCTGGTGAGCCAGGTAGGCTATGGCCCTGGCCCAAGACTGGCACAGTCTCACAAAAGCCGGGTCCCCTTTAGGAGTGATGTTCCCCAAGGAGGCTGCGGCTTTCGACACTGTGAGGGACCACAGGTCGATCCAGGAGACTGCCTGGAATGCTGCCATTGTGGTAGATTCCAAGGCAAGTGCCTCTTGCTGTGAGAACCAAAGGTTCTCCGACAGGAGCTGCGGCAGAGACACCCAAAAACACCCCTGGAGTTAGCCTAGCTAGCTCCGGGTTAACCTGTTTGGGCGGCAGAGGGTCCTCTGAAGGCACATAGAAGCGCCTCTGTTGCGGTAGAGGTGGAGGAAGGAGCTTAGCAGACCTACTAGACCGAAGCGAACCCTTCTGTCCGGAGACGAGAGCGTCCACTTGGCTCAGCACGCTGTCAGCCAAGGCCGATCGCAGCAGACCCACCGTCGTCCTGGGTTCCTTCTTAGGTCCCCAGAATGACTCCAAGCCCGATGTGGGCTCGGAAGGTGGGAGCGGCGATTCTTCCCCGAGGTCGTTGTGCTGACGAATCAGCGCAATTACCTCCGCGAACGACCTCTGGATCTCAGGAGTGACTGCATCCTGTGGAGACGGACCGTCAAGCCTGTCCAGCGAGAATGCCTCCCGAGACCCTCCTCTTTCCACAGGAGGAACCACGACAGACCCCTGCTGGTCTCCTCCTGCCACTTGCACATACGGTCTGGTTGGTCAGGTTCGTAGGGCGCCGTGGCGGGATCGCAAGGAGAGTGCCCCTTGCGATCACTCCTGATTGTCTCGCTCTTCCTGGTGAAGCCCGAGGAAGTTGAAGGAATCAGAGAGGCAGACCTGATACTCCCCCTGCGCCCACCAGCAGAATCGGTGTGCTGAGGGGGCTGCAGGCGATCACCAACTCGCAGTGGTGATCGAGCTGCAGGCCTGGTTGAGCGGCTGGACCGAGAACAATGGCGACGGCCCCGAGCGTCAGAAGAGCTGCTGCTGGTCCCCCTCTCCGCCCGGTCCCGGTAGGAGCGGCGGTCAGGGTACCTGCAGAGTCCGCTGTCGTGGTGAGAGCGAGGCCTGTCCTCACGGCGCGCCACGCTGCTTGGACCAGCCGAGGCTGGTTCAGGCGACCGAGGGGACCGCTTCCTCGCCTCAGCCCGTGAGCGGTCTGGGACCGTCGCGTCAACCCTGGGTACCAGCGTATTGCCGAGAGAGCGATCGCTGGTCTGGTGAGAGTTGCCTGAGCGACCCCCGCCAGTCTTCCGCTCCATGCCTGGATCCTGGCGCTGAACGGACTCGGTTGCCTGGGTCTTGGCTGACCGTACACTCGGTGACTCTCGCGAACGAGAGGCCGAGACGGTACCTGGCGTTGAGGCAGAACCTCTGGCGCCAGGTGAAGGGGTACTGGTGTTAGCCGACACTCCTCCGGTCCCTGTCTTATTCTTCCTTGCAGAAGGAGAGACGGGCCCCATTCCCGAGGGAACAGGAGGACCGGCGGAAGTCCCAACCGTCCCACCGGAGTGGGACGGACCCTTACCTTAGAAGTCTCAGCGCAAGCCTTCTTGGGGGGGAGGAGGCAACCTTCTTCTTCTTCAGCTGTGGGGCCTTAGAAGTTGAAGGGGAAGCGGCAGCAGACAACTACGACGAAGACAACACCTTCCTCTTCTTTTTCGTCAGCTTCCTCAGCACCACCATCAGGTCTTCCATCCAGGACAGTTGCCGAAGCAACAGGGCCCGACTGCACCTGTCCGGAAGGACCTGGGGTGCGAGCAGCAAAACCACGGGCAGGAATGACGGTGGCAGGAACTGGTACCAGGACTGGAGCGGCAGCATACTCAGGAACAGGAGGAAAGCTCTTGGGACACCGGAAGTCCGGGGCTGTACCAGGAGCGGCAAACCCAGGTGGCGGCGTCACAGCGGGCATCGAAACCTCCAGCAGCGGTGCCTGCACAGCAGCTGTCGGGGTCACCGTGGCACGTGCTGAGTGTACACCAGGTGCGGCGGAGCAGCGTAGCCCCGAGCGAACGGAGGACCCCGAGTACAACTGGATGTCGGGGTATCTTGGCTCCCCCACCATGCTCGACTGATCGAGAGAGGAGGAGTGAGAAACCTCCCCCGAAGGGAAAGGAGCCATACGAGGGAGCCGAGATGGAGGAGAAACGAGGAAGACGTGTCCGTGACCAAGGGCGTAGCTGAAGAACCCTCCGACGACTCCTTGGCCGGCTTGCATGGCTTCTTCCTTCCTCAATAGCGCTCCCACTGCTCCTCCGAGAGCATTCTCGCCCTCTACACCGAGTACAAAAATCATGAGGATCAACCTCTACAGATGATCGGAAGGCCCCACACTTACGGCCCTCCACACCAGGGCACAATCTGCGGCTGATGGGGAAGCGAGGGAGTCTCTCCGGCTCTCGATTCCATTTCCATTTCAATGAAGCACTGTATGAATATAAAAACACACACATACTTACTTATATCCTTTGCACTAGCACACAGTAAAAGGAAAAGCAAAAAAGTCTTCACGCAGTGAAGTAAACCAAGCATACGACAGAAGCGGGCAGAGGCGCGAGCAACACGTCTATCCACCAATGCGGCCAAAATCAAAGTGACTCCTCTCCTCGCAGTCAAGCTGACCGCCAACTGCCGGACAAGTAGTTAACTACCGAACCCTCTTGTTCCAAGCTTACGACCGGTTCAGCTGCCACTAAGTACCTTCCTATTGTTAAAGGACCGAGGGTTTGTATACATATCAGACCAAATGTATGTTTTGTTTTGTTTTGTTTTGCTTTTGCTTGTCTGGTGCTTTTACGTTGCGTGGAACCAGTGGTTATTCAGCAACGGGACCAACGGCTTTACATGACTTCCGAACCACATCGAGAGTGAACTTCTATAACCAGAAATGCACATCTCTCACTCCTCAATGGAATGGCTGAGAACCCGCGACCACCGAGGTGGGACGATAATACCATACCAACCACGCCGCTGAGGCGCTTAATAAAATGTATGAACAATGGGCTGGAAAAACATTACATAGTAAATGAGGATGAATCTTTTAAATATTATGGTGCAATAATACCCAGTACAGGTTCTCTTGACTTGGAATTTAGTGAGACTCTATAGGGCAATAAAATTAAATAAGATTCAGTCTAATACAACCGGTACTGCTCTATAGACGTGAAACTTGGCTTGACAATAAAACTAGTGTAAGTAAAGAATATGATATTGTAATGATACAATTAAGTTTGTTCATACTTACCTGGCAGATATATATATAGCTGTATTTTTCCGAATCCGACAGAAATTTAAACACTTACGACACACGCAGTGGGAGTCAGGTGGTTAGTACCCATTCCCGCCGCTGGGAGGCGGGTATCAGGAATCATTCCCATTTTCTATTCATAATTTTTATTTCCACTGTCTCCTGAGGGGAGGTGGGTGGGTACTTGATTATATATATCTGCCAGGTAAGTATGAACAAACTTAATTGTATCATTACAATATCATTTTGTTCATGAAACTTACCTGTCAGATATATATATAGCTGAATCCCACCTTTGGTGGTGGGAGTAGACAGAATAGAAGATTTTAGGAAACATATATATGCAGATAATTGATATCTTGATTCCTTACCTGTTAGCATAGCTGACTTCGTGGTTACTGCCGCGTAAGTCTGCTTGTGCTACTAGAGTTGCCAGCGAGGTAGAGACCTATATAGCTGGTGCACTCCAGATGATCTGTCAACAGGGGCGAGACCACGACGTGACTAGACCATATTGACCATACCATGAGGGCTAAGAAGTAAAATAAATATATATATAAAAATATATATCACCACCTGACCCACCTAGCCAAAGTTAAGGTGTGTTAACTAAGGCTTAAGAGTTAAGAAGTCACCGTTGTCGGCGACTCAACTACTAAATTAAGAGCTCTTCCTAACCATTTTCTACAGGATAGGATGAGTGGTACTTCTTGCCCCCAAGATTGTGTCTGCAGACACGTATGGCCCTAGCGAGCAGCAGATCTCATATGCCATTTCATCTCGCAGGGAGTGTGAATTGAACACAGAGTTGCTTCGCTAAAACATGGTACTCAGGATGTTGCTGAGTGCCATGCTCTGTTGAAATGCTTCCGAGGCCGCGCCCTCACCTCGTGAGCATTCAAATCAAAAGATTTCAAATCTTTGTGCAAACACAAAGAAGGAGCTTTTTTTTTGAAAGACCTCCTTAACAATAAAGCCAGGGTGTTCTTCGATATGGGCAAGTCTGGTCTTTTCGGAACACTGCAGATTGTCCGTACGACTTCGACTTTCTTGAGTTTTATGTAGATAAAACTTGAGAGACCTGACAGGGCACAGGACTCTCTCTGGCTCCTGCCCACTAACTTGTGCCATCCTTGCTTCCAACGATCCTTGGCCTCCCAAGGTACAAAACGGGTTTCCATTCTTAGGCCATACGAAAAGCTTAGAGAGCACACCGCCTTGTGTTCTCTAAAGCCAAAACTTGTGACGATGGCTTAAAATCTCACTAACCCTCTTTGTCGTATCTAGGGTGGTTAGAAAAATGCCTTCCTGATCACATGCAAGAAGTTAACAGGTAGGAGATGTTCGAATGCTTTGACATCAAGAACTTCAGACTATGTCTAAGTTCCATATTGAAAGCTTCGATCTGGACATGCACAGTCAGTCCGTCTGTTACTAACGTCAGGTGACCGACCAGTTGACCAGTCAGACGAATCAAGGACAGCAAGGCTGTACCCTGAAGACCATAAGGCACTATTCTTCGCTGAAGGATGAGTGTTTGGACTGCCTGGGCGATTCAAGCTAAGCAAACCTTGGGGGGTGTATCAACGCAACCCAACGTTGTTAGCGAATCAACTCCTGAGCCACTCCTGACTCGAGCTTTCTGGTGCCAGGAGAAAGGAGCGAGGAGCAAAAAGGCGATTCAGTCCCGAAGGACGAATGCCTGACAGTCCAACCTGGTCTCATGTTAACGATCATCGGGGGTGTATAAACGCAACCGACTTCGTCAACAAGAAACTCAGGGCTACTATATGTCTCCTGATCTCGCACGAGTGTCTGACTCCGAGAAAACAGGTGAGACAAAAAGTAGATGGTGGGGCGAGTTTCGAGATTTCACAGAACTCAAAGATCGTGAAGGGCTTTGTTGTTTGACAGAAGCAAATCTCTGAGCCCAAAGGCCGTCAACAACATATTTGCGTATTCTTTAATAGTTGTGACTGCCAGCTTATCCATTCTTCAAACGGAAAGGGAAGACTGCAATCTTATGCTGTCAACATCTCGATAGTCTGAACGTAGTCAGACTCAGAGCGGAGAGGTTATAGGTACCTTTCGTGTTAAAGGAGACCGACTCTCTCGGAAAAGGTCCTTGGAAGGACGTGACCCTCTGTGAATCTAGGGTCTTGAAGGCCAACATGGGGCGATTAGCGTCATTGTCGCTCCCTGTGATGATATAAATCATCTTATTACATTTCCTAGTGATTGAAAAAGGGGAAAAGAGACTAAACATCCATCCCCGTTCAATATCATAGGATGGCGTTTAATGTTACCCGCTCCCGGATCGAGAAAAAGGGAGCAGAGAAGAAGAAGCCTCTTCGTCCTCAACCTAGCGAAGAGATGAATGAAAGGACGTCCCTAAAGTCTCCACAACTCTCAACATACTTCTAAAGAAAGATTCCACTCGGAAGTCAGTAGTTGCTGCCTTCGATCGAGACGATTCGAACGGACTTTTGCAATCCTGTAACGAACCTCTAGAGGATCGTTCCATTCTACGCCTGTTGTTATAATAGGCTCTTTCTCGTAAACCCGAACGGGACCGAGAGAAGATACTTCCTAAGATATGAGAGAGCTGTGGAAGATCAGAGTTGATATGGACCATGGTTCCAAAAATTCGTTTCGAGGACTGGAGGGACGACTGAATTGCTTCCACTTCTTTCAGATTATGATCCAGGACATCTGAAACCCTCTCCAGATGTCCGGCAACTTCTTTCTATCACCTCAAGAGATACTTAACGCACCGAGAGATGTTCAGAATCATTCCTAGATCTTTAATAAAATTTCAGTTTCCCGGTAGGAAAAAAACTGTAGAGGTCTGAATTGCAGTCTATTCAGGGAAACAAACTTCTTTAGGAAGGAAATGTCCCCAGCAAGCTCATCCATTCCCTCACACAGTATGTTTACTTCCCTAATAAGGCTGCGCTTTGCCTAAGCAAGAGAGCATATAATAGTGCAATGTTGTGGTAGACTCGTAGTCCTATACCGTGCGGTAACGAGCACCGAAAGGAGTAAGATATCTCTGTAGAACATATTAAGGCCAAACGAATGCAATGTTTATTCATTCATGTAAGGAATCCCCTCAATTTTAGGCTAAAGTCCGTGATTGTAGGGCAGAGATACAGTTCGTCAGTCAATCCCGCAGGAGAGAGAGAGACGTAACTGCCAGCACAGAGATACGGTTAGTCAGTCAATCCCGCAGGAGAGAGAGACTTAACCTACAGCGCATACAGCGAACGAGTGGTACTGGCTCGTTTGGACTGGAGGAGAGGAGTCAGAGGACAGTGACAGCAGCAGCTTACGATCGTCCGTCATCGTCGTCTCTTAACTTTATGCCTGGGTTGCCAGCTACCCTATTCTATGAAGAAAAAGGTTCGTTATTTTTAGCATAAAGAGACTCTCAAGCTGGTATATTTAAGCGAAACAGAAAACGCTAAATATATAGATGCGTTTGTGTCGTCAGAACACTACCATACAACGGTAAAAGATAAATCGGAAACTCCTGGAAGGCTGCAGGGAGTAACGATTAAATGTCCTTAAAATGGACCATAGACCTCTCGGTTGCCATCCGAAGAGGTAACTACAGCAAGCGTATATGACTTGAACCAACCAGAAATAAAATAACGCAAGGCAAAATATGAAATTATATCACAATAAAGTTTGTTCATACTTACCTGGCAGACATATATATAGCTGAATTCGGAAATACAGCTACATACATATCTGACAGGCAAGTTTCATGAACAAAACTTAGGAGAATCGAAGCAGTCAGCTCAAGCTTCTTATGTTTATTGGACATAAGCGTTCATTGACGTAGTCTACAAGTCTATTTCTTGTACGAGTCTGCGAATGACGAATGAGAGCTCTTCCGAATCTTGTCAATAAGAGCTTATTCGCTTACGCAATATCAAGTTAATGAGATGTTTGTCAATGAGAACTAACCCATTTACGGGACAAAGAGATATTTTGTCAATGAGGGATACCCACTTACTTGACAAAACGATAGATATTGTCAATGGGGGAAAGTCACTGAATTGACAAAACGTAATCCAGGAAGTCGAGCATTTATTTTCCGATTCCCGTCTCAAACGAGGAAGGGGCAAGAATCCCTGTTAAGAGACTGGGCTTACGTCAGGTATTACGACGATGTTCAATTCGGCAGCGTAGTCCCGACTAGGAACTAACAAATCTATCATCTGAAAAGCCCTTTCAGATGGGCTAAAAAGCTGGCAAAATTATCCTGGGAAGAGGAAGAAACTCTCCAACCAGCTTCCTCTCCCGTATCACAACTAATGCCTGCTAAAGCTTAAAATTTATTGGCAGTATGGCAAAGGCAGTCCTGTCTTGCGCTTTCCTGAAGAGCGTACTTTTGATGAGTGCCTTTGCAAGAATCCTACTGAACGTTGCCGAGAGTCCTGACGTGCAGGACATCGAGCCTTTATAACCCGTAACTGCCTTATCGCAAAGTCTTGACTGCGGTAGTGGCAACTTAAATTTATTGGCAGAATGGCAAAGCTTGCGGTAGAGCAAACGAGAACTTCCCTTGAGCTTTCCTTAACTCCATCCACCTATGCGAAAAGCAATATTAATTGACAGAGACCTCTTGAATTCACGAAACCCGATGTCTTGCTGGGTTTCGAAGAAGTTGTCTGTTCACTTTAAGCTTACTCCGAAGCACTGCCTACTTCACATTCTTTGCAGGTGAGGTAGAAGGTATCATCGAAGGTAGAGGTAAAAATTCTTTAAGCCCAAATCTGAAACAAGAACTTGAAGAGTTCAACAGAAACGTTCAGCCAGGCGACACACCTGGCGTGCGCTGGTGCACGCTCGGCGTCCACTGGAGCGCGCTTGGCGTCCACTGGAGCGCGCTCGGCGTCCATTGGAGCGCGCTCGGCGTCCACTGGCGCGCACGCTCGGCGTCCACTGGCGCGCGCTTGGCGTGCACCCGCGCGCCCCTGGCTTGGGCGTCCGCTCTCAAAAGCTTACTGCTACTATGACTTCTTTACGTATTTCTCGGTGGAAAGACGGACACGAGTTCAGGCGACGTTCGCCTTCTTACTTCTCACTGAAACGCATAACGAGAGAGAGAGAGAGAGAGGACGTGAAGCGTCCTCTTCTATAAAGCTTCTATTTAGAGGGCGCGAGTCCATCCGAAAGCTCCAACCCCTGCGCGGGAGGACGCTTCGGAGGACGAGAAGCAATCCTTCAGGATTCGTGCACGTGCACGCACTTAGGCAGTCTGGGGATTTTCATCAGAAACTGCCGAAGGCACGCCAGATCGGTGGGGGTTCCTCGTAACCCTCCTTCGGCTTTCGACATGCTCTCTCACTGGTTCTGGGAGTCAAGCAGAGGTCCCGGCCTAGAGGCGAAACGAGGCCGATCTGACGCACCCTCCACTACACAAGGGTATCACTGCACTTCTGCACTTCACTTTTACTCTCTAAAGCAAGCACTTTCGATTCTAAGTTACGAATCGAAGGAGTATCAGAGAAAGGGCAATTTCTCTACAGACACTGCTTAGGGCCCGAAGGCAACACTGCAGGGTTAGGAGTAACAATTACAGAAGTAGCACTTCACAGCAATGAAGGAGAGCGAGCACCTCTCGTAGACATATACATAGCCCGTAGGCCATACTACAGGGTTATGCAAAATAAAGTCTACAGGAAGGTTAGCAGGTTCACTACCCTGACTTTTGTTACTGATTAATTGCGTACATACGAATCATACGTCTTCCTTACGGAATTAGACATGTTTACTGATTAATTGCGTACATACGAATCATACGTCTTCCTTACGGAATAGACAAAGTCTCACACTCCTTACATGACAAATCTCAACAAAGAAGCAAGACCCATACCCCTCGTACATACCAAGTGCGAATCTACCGAAGCTTACGGTAGCCACACCCTATCTTTGCAGACAACCCCGTCTGAAACTAGCCTAACTAGATTCAGATATTTTATGCAAAAATGAATCAAATTCAAATCAATTTAAGATAGCGTATGCCTAGCCACAAATCCAAGTGAATAAATCAAAAGACAATTAGGATACTTAGCGGCAATGAAGTTTCCAAAATCCTAAGACGGAGGTACTGAAAACAGGTGTTTTCAGCACCGGCGACAGAAAAATTATGAATAGAAAATGGGAATGATTCCTGATACCCGCCTCCCAGCGGCGGGAATGGGTACTAACCACCTGACTCCCACTGCGTGTGTCGTAAGTGTTTAAATTTCTGTCGGATTCGGAAAAATACAGCTATATATATATCTGACAGGTAAGTTTCATGAACAAATTGGCAATTTATGATGAATATTAGGAGCCAGATGTCAGGATAGTCAGAAACGACACCATTGCGAAATTAGGGAAGTTCCCTACGCATAGATGGGCTATGATGAAAGGGTGCTGTAGATGGCTTGGACATGGCCTTTCACAGTCATGAAATAGCCATACTTCATGTGAATGATTCCAATTACACCAAATGAAAAGACCTTGGGAGGAGAAATGACCTACTGCACATGCGCAGCTCAAGTACCATTAGCCACGAAGGGACATTTCTTCCTTACATTACATCAGTAGTTTATATGATTTGTAATTGGCCTACTCACTACATATTTGGCTACAAGATACATGTAAAATATCAGGCTGGGCATTTATGAAGTACCAGACAATTAAATTTTTTTTTCTTATAAATTTAAAGGTAAATCTATTGACATAAAACTTACAAAACTTTTTGGGATGCCTGTGCCTCTGCTTTCTGTGCTTGGTATGCAGCAACTTCTTCCTTGTTGATGGCTTCTTCCATTGGAACTGGGAGAGGTAAGTACTGGTCTGGCCGAGTAACATAACGAACTTTCCCACTTTCACCGCATATGAATTTGTCTTCTACCTAAAATAACACATCAATTTCTATCTAGTTTCGTACATCAGATTTTTTTCATAAATGATAGGGATAATTTCCAAGCAGTTGACTTCAGCAAATATTCACGTTATCGCAATTCTAAAATTGTAAAACAAATTTCTCTGTGGTAAAAAGAAAACAAACCTCAAACTTCAAACAATTTCCTGGATCAACAGCACCAGCAGAATTACACGAACATAACTTCAAAATGTGCTCCAAGAATTCCATTGCATCTTGCTGTTTTTTTGTTGAAAATTCTGCATGACCTTTCCCTACTAATGTTCGGAACATCAATGGGGATATACCTGGCTGTAAATCATCAACATCTTCATCTCCAGTAGATGTGGCTGGTGGAGCAGAATATCTGTACAGAAAGAAGGCACCAAAAGTCAAAATAGCATAAAATTCTATAAAATGCATTAAACTTTACAGATTTTTAATGATGAGAAATTGAATCAATCAAAATTTTACATTATTACCACACAAAATGTACAATCTATGTTCCGGTGATCTTTATATTTGTGGTTTGTTCTTTACATATATAAAAAAAATTACACAAGAAATACACAGCTACAATTCAAAACAATCATTCCTACCTTCCTGAGAGTAATCCATGTGCTAGCTTGGACATTTGTACATTGAAGTCTTCAGCAACATTGCTGTTATTATAGCTGTCTAATATTCTTGGTCCATTTAGACTATATCTTTCCAAAAAACTGGGTACTGTGAACAACACTTGCATAACTGAATTAATGTAGCAGGAATTACCCAGATTTTTTAGACCTGAAACAAAGTGATTGGTAGTCCATTAATATATTAATATGGGTGATGTTTCCCCTTCCCCAACCCCCTTAAAAAAAATTAACCCTTTGAGATTTTAAGGGGTTCCTAAAATTTGTCGGAGTCAAATCACACTATCAGACTTTACTTATCAGTTCTTATCATACATAATTTTCATATTTGTTTATTGGGCTACCTTTTTAAATGATGCAATTTGTAGATGAATATCTTTAACTGAATAATTTAGAGTAAAATATACTTAACTTTGTTTAGGGTACATATTAAATGGAATAACTGCTATCTATGGGATACCAACCATAAAGATTCACATGTAGACTATACCATGAAATCTTGATTACTTCACATTTTCATACCTATCAAAAGGCCAGACTCCCAAAACATTGGATAAATTGAGATGCTACAATTGTATACAACACAGCTGTTGCTCCAAAAACCATATTTTATGGTTTCCATTGCAACAACCTCACATTACATACATTCAAAATAAACACATGCAACTTTATCATAAAGATATTTCATCAAACGAGTATGTTGCAATCTTGTGTAATTAAATTTGTATCATCCTTGAAATCATTTAAAGAAAAAATAAACCTGGCTACTGACACCTGGCACTGTCTCAGCCTTAATATTAATTTTTTACCTTCCACCTCTGGTTGAATTTCATTTTTTTTTTTTATACTGGAGGGCATACATTTTTCTTAATCCTTGTACATGAAAATAAATTGGTAAAAATATGCTATCTTTTTATAAAAATGAAACTGAAGACACTTTCACCATCAGAACAACTAAGAACTGAGAGTGTAGTATCATAACAAGAAAGACCTGAGTGTGTAATATGGTATAAGTTTTTATAACGTCTATTGTTGGGCAATACAATAAGTAATTTTCACACAAGATCCTCACTTTGTTATCACATTACCTTGCTCACTTAAAATCAATACAAGAGGTACTACTGTATATACAATAGGCAGCATACTGAAAGTATATTGCAACATCACCCCATTACTACCTATAATTGTTCTCAGATTATCTTCTCATATGTTCCTTTTGTCTCTTGTTATTGAGTTATTAACTTTACCATGCTTTCATTTTCACTGTCACTTAAAAAGTCCTTCAGGAGGTCCTTAAGAGTTCATGGATATGATTTGCCGATCTTGTCAAGATACTTTATAAAAATATATTGACATAATTAACATCAACCCCCTTTGAAAATGCCACTCTGAGTAGAGTAGCCTTATACAGCAGTTTACTTCTTGGTTGATATGTCGCAGTACTTTTACATCATACTTGCTGTCCACATTTGAAATAAGTAATTATACAAGTATATAATGTTTGCACTTCCCCTGGAAACACTATCCTAAACACTAAGGCAGACAACTCTCTGATCATCTACGAAATTATCAATAGATTTTGCTGTCAATATTTAGTATATGAACACAAGCTTAATAAAGACATTTCTCTTATACATAAACATAATCCATACCTGTATAACCAGGACCATATTTTGGGGCGAGTTTATTGCCTGATTCAGTCAATCGTGACCATTCCCATGCTCTCTGGTTGCAGTCAATTTCAAGCTCAAGCATAGTCTTTTCAGTCTTCTCCATAACTTTGACGTTGATTCCAAAATGCTGTAGTGAAAAATTAATTTAAAAAGTCACAGAACAGTCACCTTATTACATATGAATTCATTGTGAGAATCTAAATCTATAACACAGCAACTGTATATTTTAGTGGTAATAAAATCACTACAGTACTACTCTAAAAACCTAAGTGTACTACTCTAAAAACCTAAGTGTAAGATTAAGGGTACATCAAGCTTAACTAATATCTATATAATGGTATGGTAAATCTCTCTCTATTTACATCATTAGTTTAAAAAAATTCATATTTCCAAACTGTAAAACCTTATTTAACATGATCCCTCATGCGCCAGCTGCTTTTTTCCTCCTGATATCATCCTTATGAAATATGTCCCCAATTATTGGTTTACAGTGGACCCCCCTTATTCGCGTTCTCCGGATTCGTGGACTCACACATTCGCGGATTTCTCTCAGGAACATTTCCCCGCATTATTCGCGGAAAATTTGCATATTCGCGGTATTTTTCTATGAGAAATATCCACAAATTCCTGGTTTTTGTGATCAATTTCATCATAAAATGCACTTTTTGTGATAAAACTATTAAAAAAACCAACTAGGAAAATTTTTAGTGGTTTTTCTTAAGTTTTAACTAACGAAATAGGCTGTTTTTAGCGTTTTTATAGGGGTTCCAAACATTCGCGGATTCTAACTATTCACGGGGGGTCTGGTACGCATCCCCCGAGAATATGGGGGGAACACTGTACCTTCCACAGAAAACAGTGTAAAATGAGAAATTAAGAGTAACTACTTTATTTTGTGCTGATGGAAAACCTTTAGAGATAATGTTTTCAAGTGAGAACAGCTTAAGCTGTTGCTCTCAATCCATAACTTGAACAGGTAGTTGAAGCATTGGTAAACGCTATTATTTACATTTTGAAATAACGACTAATGCTTGTGATAACTACAATTACATGAGTAAGTACACCATCTTTCAAACATATTTTACTGTGTGGTTGAACAAAAGCCTTATTATTTGGCATTTTTCATTTTATAGCCTAATCTGTTGCATTTATTGTCAAAATCTTTCTCTCACTTGTAACTTCACATAGATTTATTAAAAAACTTTCCATCTTGCCTGAGTGTGGAAGCTATAAATATGATATTGTTATGATACAATAAAGTTTGTTCATACTTACCTGGCAGATATATATATATAGCTGTATTTTCTGAAGTCTGACAGAATTTCAAAAACTCTCGGCACACGCAGTGGTCGGCCAGGTGGTTAGTACCCATTCCCGCCGCTGGGAGGCGGGTATCAGGAACAATTCCCATTTTCTATTCATAATTTTTATTTCCACTGTCCCCTGAGGGGAGGTGGGTGGGTACTTGATTATATATATCTGCCAGGTAAGTATGAACAAACTTTATTGTATCATAACTATCATTTTGTTCATGAAACTTACCTGTCAGATATATATATATAGCTGAATCCCACCGTTGGAGGTGGGAAGGGACAGAATAGAAGGATTTTGGGAAACAAATGCATGCAGATGATTTACATCTTGGTTCCACCTGTTAGCATAGCTGGCTTCGTGGTTATTGCCACATAAGTCTGCTTGTGCTACTAGAGTTGCCAGCGAGGTAGAGACCTATATAGCTGGTGCACTCCCGATGATCTGTCAACAGGGGCGAGACCACGACGTGACTAGACCATATTGACCATACCATGAGGGCTAAGAAGTAAAATAAATATATATATAAATATATATATCACCACCTGACCAACCTAGCCAAAGTTAAGGTGTGTTAACTAAGGCTTAAGAGTTAAGAAGCCGCCGTTGTCGGCGACTCAGCAACTAAATTAAGAGCTCTTCCTAACCATTTTCTACAGGATAGGATGAGTGGTACTTCTTGCCCCCAAGATTGTGTCTGCAGACACGTATGGCCCTAGCGAGCAGCAGATCTTGTATGCCATCTTCACATCTCGCAGGGAGTGTGAAGTGAACACAGAGTTACTTCGCTAAAACATGGTACTCAGGATGTTGCTGAGTGCCATGCTCTGTTGAAATGCTTCCGAGGCCGCGCCCTCACCTCGTGAGCATTCAGATAAAAAATTTCAAATCTTTGTGCAAACACAATGAAGGAGCATTTTTGAAAGAACTCCTTAACACTAAAGCCAGGGTGTTCTTCGATATGGGCAAGTCTGGTCTTTTACGAAACACTGCAGATTGCCCGAATGACTTCGACTTTCTTGAGTTTTATGTAGATAAAACTTGAGATACCCGACAGGGCACAGGACTCTCTCTGGCTCCTGCCCACTAACTTGTGCCATCCTTGCTTCCAAGCTCCTGGCCCAAGGACAAAACAGGTTTCCATTCTTAGGCCACAACGGAAGGCTTAGAGAGCACACCGCCTTCTGTTCTCTAAAGCCAAAACTTGTGACGATGGCTTAAAATCTCACTAACCCTCTTTGTCGTATCTAGGGTGGTTAGAAGAAGGCCTTCCTCATCACATGCAAGAAGTTAACAGGTAGGAGAGGTTCGAATGCTTTGACATCAAGAACTTCAGACTACGTCTAAGTTCCATATTGAAAGCTTCGATCTGGACATGCACAGTCAGTCCGTCTGTACTAAAGTCAGGTGACCGACCAGTTGACCAGTCAGACGAATCAAGGACAGCAAGGCTGTACCCTGAAGACCATAAGGCACTATTCTTTGCTGAAGGATGAGTGTCTGGACTGCCTGGGGGGTGTATCAACGCAACCCAACGTCGTCAGCGAATCAACTCCTGACTCGAGCTTCTGGTGCCAGGAGAAAGGAGCGAGGAGCAAAAAGGCGATTCAGTCCCGAAGGAAGAATGCCTGACAGTCCAACCTGGTCTCATGTTACACGATCATCGGGGGTGTATAAACGTAACCGACTTCGTCAACAAGAAACTCAGGGCTACTATATGTCGCCTGATCTCGCACGAGTGTCTGACTCCGAGAAAACAGGTGAGACAAAAAGTAGATGGTGAGCGAGTTTCGAGATTCCACAGAACTCAAAGATCGTGAAGGGCTTTGTTGTTTGACAGAAGCAAATCTCTGAGCCCAAAGGCCGTCAACAACATATTTGCGTATTCTTTAATAGTTGTGACTGCCAGCTTATCCCATTCTTCAGACGGAAAGGGAAGACGGTAATCTTATTCCTGTCAACATCTTGATAGTCTGAACGTAGTCATACTCAGAGCGGAGAGGTTATAGGTACCTTTCGAGTTAGAGTAGACCGACTCTCTCGGAAAAGGTCCTTGGAAAGTGAACTAGGAAGGACATGACCTCAGTGAATCCAGGATCCTGAAGGCCAACATGGGGCGATCAGGGTCATTGTCGCTCCCTGTGACGTCATAAATCCTCTTATTACATTTCCTAAGCGATTGAAAAAGGGGAAAAGAGACTAAACATCCATCCCCGTTCAATATCATAGGATTGCGTTTAATGGTACCGATCCCGGATCGAGAATAAGGGAGCAGAGAAGAAGAAGCCTCTTCGTCCTCAACATATCGAAGAGATGAATGAAAGGACGTCCCTAAAGTCTCCACAACTCTCAACATACTTCTAAAGAAAGATTCCACTCGTAAGTCAGTAGTTGCTGCCGTCGATCAAGACGATTCGTACGGACTTTTGCAATCCTGTAACGAACCTCTAGAGGATCGTTACATTCTACGCCTGTTGTTATAATAGGCTCTTTCTCGTAAACTCGAACAGGGACCGAGAGAAGATACTTCTTAAGATATGAGAGAGCTGTGGAATATCAGAGTTGATCTGGACCACTGGTTCCAAAAACTCGTTTCGAGGACTGGAGGGACGACCGAATTGCTTCTACTTCTTTCAGATTAAGATCCAGGACATCTGAAACCCTATCCAGATGTCCGGCACCTTCTTTCTATCACCTCAGGTGATACTTGACGCACTGAGAGATGTTCAGAATCATTCCTAGATCTTGAATATTTCAGTTTCCCGGTAGGAAAAAACTGTGGAGGTCTGAATTGCAGTCTATTCAGGGAAACAAACTTCTTCAGGAAGGAAATGGTCCCCAGCAAGCTCATCCATTCCCTCCCCGAGTATGCTTACTTCCCTAATAAGGCTGCGCTTTGCCTAAGCAGGGGAGCATATAATAGTGCAATGTTGCGGTAAACTCGTAGTTCTATACTGTGCGGTAACGAGCACCGAAAGGATTAAGAGATATCTCTGTTGAACATAGTAAGGCAAAACGAATGCAATGTTTATTCATTCATGTAAGAAATCCCCTCAATCTTAGGCTAAAGTCCGTGATTGTAGGGCAGAGATACAGTTAGTCAGTCAATCCCGCAGGAGAGAGAGACGTAAACTACCGCGCATGACAGCGAACAAGCTGGGACTGGCTTGGTTGGACTGGAGCGGACAGTGACAGCAGCAGCTTACATCCGTCGTCTCTTACTGTTATGCGTGGGTTGCCAGCTACTCTATTCTACGAAGAAATAGGTCCATTATTTTTGAGCAGAAAGAGACTCTCAAGCTGGTATATTTAAGCGAAACAGAAGGCGCTAAATATAGAAGTGCGTTTGTGTCGTCATAACACTATCATACAACGGTAAAAGAAAAATCGGAAACTCCTGGTAGGCTGCAGGGAGTAACGATTAAATGCCCTTAAAATAAAAGACAATAGACCTCTCGGTTGTCATCCGAAGAGGTAACTACAGCAAGCGTATATGACTTGAACCAACCAGTAGTAAAATAACGCAAGGCAAAATATGAAATTGTTATGATACAACAAAAGTTTGTTCATACTTACCTGGCAGAGATATCTATAGCTGAATTCGGAAACACAGCTACATACATATCTGACAGGCAAGTTTATTGAACAAATCTTTGAGAATCGAAGCGTTCATTGACGTAGTCTACAAGTCTATTACTTGTACGAGTCTGCGATTGATGAATGAGGGCTCTTACGAATCTTGTCAAAAAGAGCTTATCCGCTTACGCAATATAAAGTTATTGAGATGTTTGTCAATGAGAACTAACCCATTTACTGGACAAAGAGATATTTTGTCAATGAGGGGATACCCACTTACTTGACAAAATGATAGTATATTGTCAATGGGGGAAAGTCACTGAATTGACAAAACATAATCCAGGAAGTCGAGCATATTATTTTTCCCATTCCCGTATCAATCGAGGAAGGGGCAAGAATCCTGATAAGAGACTGGGCTTTCGGCAGGTAGGACCCCGATGTTCAAGTTCGGCAGCGTAGTCCCGAACTTAGGAACTAACAAAATCTATCATCTGAAAAGCCCTTTCAGATGGACTAAAAAGCTTGCAACTTACTGTATTGGCAGTATGGCAAAGGAAGTCCTGTCTTGCGCTTTCCTGAAGAGCGTCCTCTTGATGAGTGCTTTTGCAAGAATCCTACTGAACGTAGCCGAGCGTCATGACGTGCAGGACGTCGAGCTTTTACATAACTCGTAACTGCCTTATCACAAAGTCTAGACTGCGGTAGAGCAAACGAGATCTTCCCTTGAGCTTTCCTTAACTCCATCCACCTTTGCGAAAAGCAATATTAATTGACAGAGACCTCTTGAATTCACGAAACCCGATGTCTTGCTGGGTTTCGAAGAAGAAGTTGCCTGTTCACTTTAAGCTTCCTCCGAAGCACAGCTTACTTCACATTCTTTGCAGGTGAGGTAGAAGGTATCACCGAAGGTAGAGGTAAAAATTCTTTAGGCCCAAATCTGAAACAAGAGCTTGAAGAGTTCAACAGAAACGTTCAGCCAGGCGACACACCTGGCGTGCGCTGGTGCACGCTCGGCGTCCACTGGCGCGCGCTCGGCGTCCACTGGCGCACGCTTGGCGTGCACCCGCGCGCGCCTGGCGTCCATCCGAGCGTCCCGCCCAAGCCGAGCGTCCAAAGAAGCGTGCAGAAAAGCGTCACGCTCCTGACAGGCGTCAAAACAAGCGAGAGAAACTGCCTTCAGGGAAGAGCGAGATACATCTCGGAGAAAAATCCGACTGCACGAAGCAGTCTCGGGAGAAGGGTTGATCGTGTAAGAATACGAGGGGCGAGGGAATGCCTTCTTATTCTCACAGAACAAAGCTCGGACGTCAGTGCTCAAAAGCGTCCTGCAACTACGACTTCTTTTTCGTATTTCTCGGTGGAAAGACGTACACATGTTCAGGCGACGTTCGCCTTATTACTTCTCACTGAAACGCACGACGAGAGAGAGAGAGAGAGAGAAAAACGTGAAGCGTCCTCCTCTATAAAGCTTCTATTTAGAGGGCGCGAGTCCTTCCGAAAGCTCCAACCCCTGCGCAGGGAGGACGCTTCGGAGGACGAGAAGCAATCCTTCAGGATTCGTGCATGTGCACGCACTTTGGCAGTCTGGGGATTTTCATCAGAAACTGCCGAAGGCACGCCAGATCGGTGGGGGTTCCTCGTAACCCTCCTTCGGCTTTCGACATGCTCTCTCCCCGGGTCCTGGGAGTCAAGCAGAGGTCCCGGCCTAGAGGCGAAATAAGGCCGATCTGACGCACCCTCCACTACACAAGGGGCACTGTCACTGCACTAAGCCACTTCACTATTGCTCTCTAAAGCAAGCACTTTCGATTCTAAGTTACGAATCGAAAGAGTATTAGAGAAAGGGCAATAACCTCTACAGACACTGTTTTGGGGCCCGAAGGCAACATTACAGGGTTAGGAGTAACAATAACAGAAGTAGCACTCTACACAACAATGAAGGAGAGCGATCACCTCTCGCAGACATATTCATAACCCGTAGGCCATACTACAGGGTTAGGCAAAATAAAGTCTACAGGAAGGTTAGCAGGTTCACTACCCTGACTTTTGTTTACTGATTAATTGCTTACATACGAATTATAAGTCTTCCTTACGGAATTAGACATGTTTACTGATTAATTGCGTACATACGAATCATACGTCTTCCTTACGGAATTAGACAAAGTCTCACACTCCTTACATGACAAATCTCAACAAAGAAGCAAGACTCATACCCCTCGTGCATACTAAGTGCGGATCTACCGAAGCTTTCGGTAGCCACACCCTATCTTTGCAGACAACACCCTCTGAAACTAGCCTAACTAGATTCAGATATCTTATGCAAAAATGAATCAAATTCAAATCAATTTAAGATAGCGTATGCCTAGCCACAAATCCAAATAAATGAATTAAAAGACAATAGGATACTTAGCAGCAATGAAGTTTCCAAAATCCTAAGACGGAGGTACTGAAAACAGGTGTTTCCAGCACCGGCGACAAAAATTATGAATAGAAAATGGGAATGGTTCCTGATACCCGCCTCCCAGCGGCGGGAATGGGTACTAACCACCTGGCCGACCACTGCGTGTGCCGGAAGTTTTTGAAATTCTGTCGGACTTCAGAAAATATGACAATTTGTCCAAAATTGCATTTTTCCTAACTATACAAACCTGAGGTCCTTTTACAATAGGAAGGTACTAGCGGCAGCTGGATAGGTCGTAAGCTTTCGAACAAGGGGTTCGGTAGTTAACTGCTTGTCCGACAGGCGCGCGCACGCGACTGGGAGGTAAACAAATCACTTTTGCTTTTGGCCCAAGCAAAAACTGCAGAGTGAGGGGTGGCATGAGGTGGGACTATGTGTAAAAGGACCTCAGGTTTGTATAGTTAGGAAAAATGCAATTTTGGACAAATTGTCATTTGTTCCGACACGGCATACAAACCTTCAGTCCTTTTACAATAGGAAGACTCACTTCTTGGTGGGAGGAATCTGAGTCTTTTGTGAACAATGCCTCCCTGGTCGTAAGAGCGAGGGAGGGATCCAAGCCTCTGTCCGATTGATCGGGGTGTGCACCGCAGGATCAATGGTCAGACCTCTGGACCAAGTACTAAGAGAGAGTTCCTATTTGCAAGAGGCAACATAAAGTTATGGTTTGTCTCTTGTTGGCATCCACTTCCCCCCCCCCTTGTAGGAGGAAGTGGTTTATATTCGCTCCCATCCCTAGTGAAAGGGATAGGATGGGGCTCTGTCGAGTAGCTCACCTGCATATCGTCCTTATCCAGCAAGGTGATGACCGTATCCCTCTACCCAGGTAGGTAGGGGGAGAAAAAGATAGGAAGAGAAGCCAATCACTCTCTCATTCACTTATCTATTCTTACAGTCACACCAGGACTCGATGCTGTTCAGCCTGCTAGGGTCTGGGTTAGCTACACAACGTGTTGAGCAGCCACCACGGGTCCCAAGGAAAACGATCCAAGGACCTGTGGGCAATATCCAAAAGGTAGAAGGAGGTGCCAGTGGTCTGGTTGTGGACAAGACCCCTGCCTTCCAGTACGTGCGCCACGGAGAAGTTCTTGTGTAACTCGAGGGAGTGTACTTCTAGGTCATCTTGGTGCTGACGAAGAGTCTTCAACACTCAGCCTGGGATGTCGAGTTTCTTCAGAAAGCGAGGTCGCGCTTTCACAGGACAAAACAGCATCTCCTTCGCATCGAAGGCGGTGAAGTCCATTAGGGAGGGGATTGTGAAGGACTCTAACCGATCGTCAGGAACCGAAGGGTTCTGAGTCTTCGCTACGAAGTCGGTACGAAATCGAGCGTCACGAATCCCCATCCCCTGGATGCTTGACTTCGCAGGAAAAGTCCATGCAATTACCTCAGAGGAAAAGAAGGGAATGGTCGTATGACCTATCCCTCTTCTCGACTTCGGTGATGTCCTGTACCCATACTGGTCTATCCGTCTGCAGCGAAGTGTCTCACATTCTCCTATCCCCATGCAGTGAAGTTCTTCTCGGTAGTGGATAGGACACCGACACTCAATGGTGGGTGTCGATGGTATGGGTACTGTGACAAGCCGTTAGGACGAAGAAAAGACTGTTATGAAACAACCGAACTAAGTCCACAGCGAAGTTCGTAACTGACTTGGGCGCTCTGACAGCTGCCGACTGACTGCGTTCGGTAGGAGGCAAGTTGTCCAAGCACCCGAGCAAGTCACGTGACCTTCGCCTTAAAAGGGTTATGCCAAGAGACTAAACAAATAATTTGTTCGTCACCGATGCCAGAAGGCGAGGTGATGATTCTCTTAAGGCATGTGCCCAACAGGCGAAAGTCAATTGCCTTCTAGAGACCGAGGTCCCTGATGGCAAGATATCTCATAGTATAGTTGATTCTCAGCTAAGGAGAAACAACACTATGTGTCGTTGAAGACGAAGGTGTACAGAAAATGCAACCTACGTCTTCACAGCTGATACCGAGAGAAGGATTCTCAAAGATTCTGACCTGTGCTACAAACACTGAGAACGCTAACCGCTATTCATTGCTGTCCGGTGAGGATCGTAGTTGCAATAAAAGCGGAGCGCTTTTCAGTAATGAAGATGCAGGGAAATACTGCCTGAAGAACTGCTTCTCATGGGCTGAACATTTGGAAGTAGAGCTGTCAGGTCGGAGAGTAGGCGATGTCTTCTGACACATCTGTTAATTCAGGGCGAACAATGAATAATTGCACACCTACGAATACGAGATATTTTGAAGACAAACTCAGATGTCTGCAAAAATCATTCGCATTATCGCGGTGTGATGCAGCAGGGGGACTAGTACAGACTTCTGTTACTGTGCGGTAAACAGAAAGATGAAAGAGTCCAAGAGATATCTCTGTTGAAAATTCTCGCAATGTCGAAGGCGATGCAATCGAGCGTCACAGCAGTAGATGGTCCTTCATTATTGCGAGAATCCCCGTTAATCAGAGACCTAAGTCCATGATTGTTGGGTAGAGATACGGTTCGGTAGTCAATCAAACCAGGGGAGAGAGACGTAACCGACACGCTGCATCTCCGAGACCTAGCTGATACTGAGCTGCTATCAGGCAGTCAATACGCAGTAGCTCTCGGTGACTCGTCATCCTGAGTTGCCAGTTAACCCCTTCCACGAAGGAATGCGTTCGGCTAGAACCATCGAGCATAAAGAATACGCTCGAGCAATTATATTTAAACGAAACGGATTTCGGTAAATACAAGCTGATTTGGTGTTGTCGTGACAATACCAAGTATCTAAAATCGAAACTGATAACTGCTGGGAGGTTGCAGGCAACCCCAAGTTGCAGTTCAATTAAGATACAATTCGTCTCGGTCACAAACCGTAGAGTTAACTACGGTATGCGCTACACCCCCGGACAATTCAACTGTTAAAAGAATCATGTCGCGAGGGTAATATACGTAGTATATTTGTAGGTTCTGTACCACGACCTCCATCCTAAATTCTTTTCCCCTCGAGGAATGAGAATAAGGATTGGAGATCGACCGCCTTCGTTCTCTAGTCAAGAGAGTGAAGGAGAAGTCTTTCCCAAAGGAAAGCTTCAATGGTGAACAGAATACCGAAGACGATAGTTCAAGCCAAACTGGAAGTTTCCCGTCCGTTCTTCTCTATTCCAGGTTAATCCGCCTACTGTGAGATACTCTTCTTTCAGCAGCAGTCTTCTTCCAAATGCTAGAAATTACAGAATTCGAGCATAAGCGAGGTTCCCGATTATCGTGTAACAATTATCGGGGGATTCTCGCTCACTTTGGACCGTGGTCTCGCCTAAGTGTTTGGAGATCGTAAAAAACTTGAACACTCAGAGTGCGCTAGAAATTCCGTAGAATTCTAAGCACTCTGCGAAACCCCCCACCGAATTCGTCAAACGATATCGGCTGGTGGTCCTCTCGTTCCCGATAGTAGAAATCGAGAAAGGGGCAGGATCCCTCCTCAACGACCGGGGCTTACGTCAGGTAGGACCCGAAGGTTCCCCCGGTAGCGCAGCCCCTAACGTGGGATCTTACAGAGAAATCTTTGTAGGATCCCTCCCCTTTCCCTCGTAGCCGTAAGGAGAGAGGGAATGGGGGAGGAATTGGATACTGGCTCGCCTTCCCAGCGGAACTAGCAGTTGGAGAAGAAAAGGAGCAGCCATCACCTTAGGCGCGTGGCCTTCTCAGAGCCTGGGAAAACGTATCGTCAGGAGAAAACCGTTTTCCCGAGGAGGGTTACGAACTCATACTGTAGGTAAGGGTCTGCCGCCACTGTGAACGTCGTCTGGGTGGGGCTGATCGACACCTGACAGGAGAGAGCCGATACCGTCCTCCGACTCATTCTAGTCCTCGTCGAGGTCGAAACCTCTCAGGAGGACCGAAGGGGTATTCAAATACTGTGTACGAAGACACATAGAAATGCCTCTGTCGCAGTAGAGGAGGTGAAGTAGCTTGTTCGACCGGCCAGAACTGAGAGAGCCTTCTTGTCCGGAGACGAGAGACTACCTGGTTCAACACAGTCGGCAAGCTCCGATCGCGGCAGACCCACCATCGATTTGGGTTCCCTCTCGGGCCCCAAAACGACTCGAGCCGAGACGTGGCTCTGCTGGTGGGAGCGGCGATCCTTCCCCGAGGTCGTTGTGCTGACGAATCAGCGCCATAACCTCGGCAAAGTTCCTCTGGATCTCGGAAGTCACAGCATCTTGCAGAGTAGGACCGTAAAGCCCTTCGAACAAGAGCATATTCCGAGAACCTTCCTCCTAAGAAGGGGGAACAGCGACAGCCCTCTCGGTCTTCTCCATCCACTTGCGCATACGTCCTGGCCGGTCCAAGAACCGTGCCTGGCACATAGGGCGTCGTGGTGGGATCATGAGGGGCGCACCCCTCACGATCACTCCTCAATACCTCGCTCCTCCCGGTGTAACCCGTGGAAGTGTTGAAGGTGACGGGGGAGGCAGACCTGAGCTCCCTCCTCGCTCGCTGGCAGAACCAGCAGGCTTGGAGGGCTGCAGGCGATCGTCAACGCCGCGTGGCGGAATCGAGCTGCAGGCCTGGTCGAACTGTCTCGCTGTGGAGAACGGCTGGAACTGAGCCACAGCGGCCCCGATCTCGAGTGTCAGAAGAGCTGGTGCTGGTTGCCATACCCGATCGGTCTCTGTGAGAGCGACGGTCAGGCGACCTGCAGGCTTCCACCCTGTCACAGTGGGAGACCGGTGCTTGTCCTCACGGCACGTCATGTCGCTGGTTCCAGCCGTGGCTGGCACCGGCGAACGGGGGGACCTCTTCCCAGCCTCAGCCCGTGGCCGGTCGTGGACCGTCACGTCATCCTGGGTAGCCAGCTGGTCGCCGCGAGAGCGAGAGCTGGTCTGGTGAGAGTCGCGTGAGCGGCTGTCACCAGTCTTCCGCTCCGTGCCGTGAACCTGACGCTGAGCGGGCTCAGAGGTCTGGTTCCTGGCTGCACGGTCGCTGGTAGGCGACCGTACACTCGGTACCTCCCGCGAACGAGAGGTCGAGACGGAACCTGATGCAGTGGCAGAACCACTGACACCAGGTGAGGAAGTACCGGTGTTAGCCGGTACCCCTCTGGTCCCCGTAGTCTTCTTCCTTGCGGAAGAAGAGACGGGCCCCGCTCCCGAAGGAGCAAGAGGACCAGCGGAAGGAACCCTCCCGTCCCACCGAGGTGAGACGGGTCCCGAGAAGCTCCCGAGGGAGACTTCTTAGGAGGGAGGAGGCAACCTTCTTCTTCCTCAGCTGTTAAGCCTTAGAAGTCGAAGGGGAAGAGGCGGCAGCCGACGACGATGAAGAAGATGAAGGCGACGTTCCTCCTCTTCGTCAGCTTCCTCAGGACAGACGTAAGATCTGCCATCCAGGGCGGAGCCGGGGCTGCTGTAGCCGAAGCCACAGGGCCCGGACGCACCTGTACAGACAGACCAAAGTCTGGGGTAGTACCACCACGAACAGGGACGACGTCAGCAGGTATGGGCATCTCAGGGAAAACAGCAGGCACAGCCAGCAACAGCATCGGCGGGACAAGCCACGGCAGCACGGCATGGGACAGCCAGACGCAGCAACGGCAGGGACAGCCAGCGCAGCAACGGCAGGGACAGCCAGCGCAGCAACGGCAGGGACAGCCAGCGCAGCAACTGCATGAACAGTCAGCACAGAATCGGCAGGTACGGCAGGCAGCACCGGAAACACAGGAGGTGGAGCAGCAGCCAGCAACATCCTGGTACCGGCGGCAGGTCCAGGGGCGAGCTCTACGGCAGCGGAAGTGTGGTCACAGCAGCGCGGCAACCACGAGCGGCGGCGGCACGGCCCCCCTCTCGGTACGGCGAACGGCACTTCACAGCGGCTGTAGGCAAGACTGTTACCACGTGAGGCGAGTACACCAGGTGAGGAGGGACGTCGTCACCTGGAGTCGATATCGTTGTCGTGGTCACCACTCCATGGGTGACCGCAGCAGGCCCAGACATAGAACCGCCGCCCCTGGACACTAGGCACGCCCTGCAAATCGAAGGACGCCCATACCTCACCAAGGTCCACCCTCGTGGCAGTAGCACCTGCGGAAATAACAGTAGTAGTGATTAGTGGGGGGGGAAGTCCCCTCGCGCGGGGGGGTGAGCCCCACACCGAACGAGCGGAAGACCCCGAATACAATTGTACATCGGGCACCGAGCGCCCTCCCCCGCGCTCGACGGATCAGGCGAGGAGAAGAACCCAGATAACCTCCCCCCCGAAGGTGAAGGGCCATCTGTGGGAGCTGAGCGGGTGGGGGGGGGGGGGGGGTTCTCGTTCCCCACGGCCCCCGCACAGCACCCATGTACCCAACAATAATAATAAGAGCCCGAGAGCAATCGTGCCCTCGCACCGAAATGCAAGGGCATAAGATCATTCCCTGACTGAGCGGAACTTGAACAAAATAAATATTGATGCAATCAATAATAAAAGGAATAACATGAAAAGAATCTTGCATAATTACAATTCACTTCACAATGAATAAGGGCTCGGAGCGAGCGTCAGAAGGGTAAAAGGATACCATTCCCGATTTATGAAACGGTAAACCTTGATTCCATAATGAATTTGATGCAATCAAAATATATAGAAAAATGAAGAAAAAGAATACTGCGCTTGCGATTTCACTTCATACACAAAAATAAAAAGGGGAAGGATCAATTCCCGGGAAATAGCGGAAACATTGATCCAAGTAAATAATGCAATCTCAATAAAATATGAAAATGAAAAAGAACTGCACTTGCGATTTCACTTCATTCAAATAAAAAGGGGAATGGATCAATTTCCGGGTAAGAGCGGAACTGGATCGCAAAATGACAATTTTGTCGAAATTGCATTTTTCCTAACTATACAAACCTGAGGTCCTTTAACAATAGGAAGTAGCTAGCGGCAGCTGGAACGGTCGTAAGCTTCGAACAAGGGCAGAACGGTAGTTAACTGCTTGTCCGATCGTCGCGCGGCTAAACAAAAAATCACTTTTGCTTTTGGCCCATGCAAAAATACGCAGAGTGAAGGGTGGCATGGAGGAGGGACTATTATGTTAAAAGGACCTCAGGTTTGTATAGTTAGGAAAAATGCAATTTTCGACAAATTGTCATTTGTTCCGATACGTAATACAAACCATCGGTCCTTTAACAATAGGAAGACTCACTTCTTGGTGGAGGAATCTGAGTCTTTTGATGAACAGACTGGTGTTCGTCCATCCCTGGAATGCCTCCCTGGTCGTAAGAGCGAGGGGAGGGATCCAAGCCTCTGTCCGATTGATCGGGGTGTGCTGCAGGATCAATGGTCAGACCTCTTGGGCGAGGTACTAAGAGAGAGGCAAGCGTATCTCTTCGTACCAGCATTGTAAGAACTTGTTCCTGTACAGGAGCAAATATAAAGTCATGGGTTTGTCTCACTGTAGGCATCCACTTCCTCCCCCTTGTAGGAGAAAGTGGTGGATATACGCTCCTATCCTAGTTAAGGGATAGGATGGAGCTCGGTTGAGTAGCTTACCTGCATCTGACTCCCTTCCAGCGTGGTGACGACCGTATCCCTCTGCCCACATGTAGAGGTAGAGAAAGATGGTGAAGAGAAGCCAGTCACACTCTCATTCGACACATTCATTCTCCCAGTCATACCAGGAAATCGATGCTGTTCTGCCTGCTCGGGTGCTGGGTAAGCTTACACGTGTTGAGGCAGACCACAAGGTCCCAAGGAAAAAGTATCCAAGGACTTGTGGGCAATATCCCGAAGGTAGAAGGACGTGAAGGTGGTCTGGTTGGCCCAGACACCTGCCTTCAGGACCTGCGCCACGGAGAAGTTCTTACGGAACGCTAAGGAGGGTCCCCGATACCTCTGACTTCGTGGGCTCTCGGTCGGAGCGTACGGATGTCGTCGCTACCATCAGCCTCGTACGCTCTCCTGATCAACCTCACACAGCCAGAAAGAAAGCGTGTTCTTGGAAACTTCTTTCTTGTAACCCCAGTGCTAACGAAGAGGCGTCGACACTCAGGCCTGAGGTGTCGAGTTCTCTTCAGATAGCGCCGTAGCGCCCTCACAGGACAAAGCAGCATCTCATCCGCATCGTTATCGGTGAAGTCAAAAGGGAGGGGATCGTGAAAGACTCGAACCTGTCGTCAGGGATCGACGGATTCTGAGTCTGGCTACGAAGTTCGGGATGAAATCGAGCGTCACAGATCCCCAGCCTCTGGTGTGTTTAACATCATAAGAAAGACATGTAGTTCCCCTACTCTCTTCGCCGATGCCATGCCAGCAAGAAGAGGGTCTTAAGGGTCAGATCCCTGTCTGACGACTCTCGGAGTGGCTCGAAGGGTCTTCGAGTCAAACTCCTAAGGACGAGAGTCACATCCCACGCAGGGGCCTGAGTTCCCTGGGTGGGCAAGACCTTTCGAAGCTCCTCATTAGCAATGAGATCTCGAACGAGTTCGAGATGTCAGTCCCCTCAGTTTTAGGACGAGCGTCCAGTGCTGCTCTATATCCCTTTAACTGTGGGTACTGAGAGGGAGCTTCTCCGGCGAAGAAACACGAGGAAATCCGCTACCTGCTGAAGAGTGGCTCTGAGAGGAGACAGACCCTGTCTACGACACCAACCACAGAAGACGGCCCCACTTCCCCTGGTACACAGCTGCAGAGGACTGTCGGACGTGTTCCAGCCATCTCTGTTGCTGCGCTACGAGAAAAAGCCTCTCGTTCGCAAGAGATGGTGGATAACAGCCAGCCGTGAAGTTGAAGGGACTGGACTGCTTGGTGGTACCGTTCTACTGTGGCTGGGCTAGAAGGTTTGTGCCAATTGGGTAGCTCTCTCGGTGCGTCCGCAAGAAGAGCCAGCAGGTCGGATACCAAACGGCTTGAGGTCGTTTGGGAGCCACCAGGATCATTCTGAGATTGGGAGTGACCAGCGCTCGACTGATCACTTCCAAATCAGACAGAAGGGAGGAAAGGCGTAGGCGAAGAGGTTGTCCCAGGGGTGTTGGAGAGCGTCCTCTCCAGCTGCCCATGGGTCCGGTACGGCTGAAAAGAAAACCTGAAGTTTTCTGTTGTGCCGGGTGGCGAACAGGACTACGACCGGTCGCCCCCACAGGTTGAAGAGCCTTTCCGCCACGTCTTGGTGTAGAGACCATTCGGTCCCTATCACCTGATCCCGACGGCTGAGCTTGTCCGCTACTACATTCCTCTTGCCTGGAATGTAGCGTGCTGACAGCTCTATCGAGTGAGCCGTGGCCCACTCGTGCACCTGCACCATCAACTGATGAAGCGGAAGAGACACTAGCCCCCCCTGCTTGTTGACATATGCCACTACTGAGGTGTTGTCGCACATCAACACCACTGAGTGTCCCACCAAGCGGTCCTGAAATTCTCGGAGAGCGTTGAACGCCGCCTTGAGTTCCAGGACATTGATGTGAAGGTGCTTTTCGTGATAGTCCCCCACACCTGCAGTCAGCAACTCCTCCAGGTGTGCGCCCCATCCCTCGGTCGATGCGTCTGAAAACAGAAGCATCTCCGGGGGGGGAGTGCGTATGGGCCACTCCTCTAAGAGGTTCTTGTCGTCGAGCCACCAGGCTAGGTCCTGCCTCACCTTGTCCGTGAGAGCCACGGAAAGTAAGGAGGATCCTTCGCCTGAGACCAAACTCTCCCTTAGCCTCCACTGGAGAGACCGCAGGTGAAGACGCCCGTGAGGGACTAACTTCTCGAGTGACGACAGATGGCCGATCACGACTTGCCATTGCTGTGCTGCCTGTTCCTGCCGAGACAGGAACCGGCCGGCTGCCTCCCTGAATTTGCTGATACGCAAGTCTGCGGGAAAGACCTGCCCTGCTACCGTGTCTATCAGCATACCCAGGTACTTCATCTTCTGCTTGGGTTCGAGATCGGACTTCTCGTAGTTTATCACAATCCCCAGATCGCGACAAAACTTGAGGAGTCGATCTCTGTCCTGCAGCAACTGCGAGCGGGAGCTCGCCAGGACCAGCCAATCGTCGAGATACCTCAGAAGACGTATCCCGTGCGAATGGGCCCAAGCTGACACCAGAGTGAACACTCGCGTGAACACCTGTGGGGGCGGTTGACAGACCGAAACAAAGTGCCCTGAATTGGTACACCGTCCCGTCGAAGATGAGCGGAGGTACTTTCTGGAGGACTGATGGATGGGTATTTGAAAATACGCGTCCTTCAAGTCCACTGAAAGCATGAAATCGTTCCCCCTGATCGAGTCGAGCACCGAGCGTGCCGAACTCCATCGTGAACCGTGTCGTGCGAACGAAGCAGTTCAGGGGAGAGAGGTCTATCACCGGACGCCCAGCCCCCCCGATGCCTTCTCCACTAGGAAGAGGCGGCTGTAAAGCCCGGTGATTGGTCCTCCACGATTTCTACAGCTCGTTTCGCCAGCATGGTCTTGATCTCTTGTCGAAGAGCGTTGTCCTTTGATGATCCCCGGTACATAGGTTTGTAGGGTGGACCGGTTGGAGATGAGGGGGGGCCGAGACTCGAAGGGTAGTAGATATCCCTCCCGAAGGACGTCTACTATCCAGTTCTTGGCGCCGTAGCGCTGCCAAGTTGCCAATGGCTCGCTAGGCACCCCCCCACTTCCGGCAGCAGGTGAGGGAACGCCGTCCCTAGCGTTTCCCTCCTCTTTTCGACTTCTTCCCACCCACCTCCTCGGGGAAAGGAGGGCTGGGAGGAGGGCTGGTTACGGCCTCCTTTAGCAGACGTCGAAACAGCAGGAGTCTTCACACGGGGTTTGGACGGTGCAACCGTCTTCGCCGCCATGGAAGCGCTAGCTAAGCTCTTTGGCTTAGCCACAGTCGCTCGAGATTGCCCAGTAACCTTCGAGACTGCCTGGTGAACTAAGCGGTCACTGTCATCAGTGCGCCGCCTTTCCACCGCAGCGTCCACCATCTCTCCAGGAAAGAGAGCTGGGAACTCCTAATTGGTCCATTGCGAAGCCCGAGTGCCGCCTCACGCCCGGCCCCCTTGGTCACTCGGGTAAGGACTGCGTCCCTACGTCGAAGAAACCAACCAAGTTGGCCCACAGGTTAGCAGTCTGATGGGCGAGGTAAAGATCGCTCTTCCTCCAGACTGGCACAGTCTCCTGAAAGAAGCGTCGTCTTCGAGAGCAAGAAAAACTCCCAGAGCCGGCCGCTACTTTGGATATTGTGAGGGACCACAAATCCAGCCAAGAGACTGCCTGGAATGCTGCCATTAGCGGGTAGATTCCAGGGCAAGTGCCTCCTGCTGCGAGAACAGAGGTTCTCCGCGACAGGAGCTGCTGCAAGGGACACACCTGAGTCAGCCTCGCTAACTCCGGGTTAACCGTTTCGGCAGTATCGGGTCTTCCGAAGGCACGTAAAATCGCCTCTGACGCTGTAGAGGAGGAGGAAGCAGCTTAGAAGACCGTCCGGATTTCAGCGAATCCTCCCGTCCTGAGACGAGATTCTCGACTTGATCCAGGACTGAGTCTGCAAGCTCCGATCGCGGCAACCCACCATCATTTTGGGTTTCCTTCTTAGGACCCCAAAATGACTCGAGCCGGGACGTGGGCTCTGCCGGTGGTAGCGGCGATCCTTCCGCAAGGTCATTATGCTGATGAATCAGCTTAATGACTTCTGCAAAATTCCTCTGTATCTCGGGGAGTAACTGCGTCTTGCGGAGTAGGACCGTCCAGTCCCTCCAGCAAGAACAGATCCCGAGATACTCCTCCTTCAGAAGGAGGAACAGCGGCAGACCCCTGACGGTCACCTCCAACTACTTGCGCGTACCTGTTCTGGTCGGTCCTAGAAACCGTGCCTGATCCATACGGCGTCATAGCGGGATCGCGAGCGGCGCACCTCTCGCGATCACTCCTCGGTACCTCGCTCCTCCACCCGGTGTAGCCCGAGGAGGTTGAAGGTTACGGGAGAGGCAGACCTGACGCTCCCCCCTCGCTCGCTGGCAGGACCAGCGTGCGTGGGGGGGGGGGCTGCTGCTGATCGTCAACCCGCCGTGGCGATCGAGCAGCAGCCTAGCCTTGCCGCTCCGCCTGGGGCGAGCGGCTCGGCTGAGAACGTTGACGCTGATCTCTAGCGTCAGGCGAGCTGTTGCTGGTTACCGTCTCCGCCCGGTCCCTATGGGAGCGGCGGTCAGGTGACTGCTAGGCTCTTCTGTCGCGGCGAGACCGGCCAGCGTCTCTCGGCGCGTCGAGCGCTGGTACCAGCCGTGGCTGGTACCGACGGCCGCGGGGACCCCTTCCTCGCCTCAACCACGTGACTGGTCAGCGACCGTCACGTCAACCCGAGCAGCCAGTTGGTCGCTGCGAGAGCGTCCACTGGCCTGGCGAGAGTCGTGTGCACGACTCTCGCCAGTCTTCTGCTCCACGCCGCGGTCTTGACGGCGAGCGAGCTCGGGCGTCAAAACTTTGGCTGGACGGTCTCCCGTGGAAGAGCGTCCACTCGGTACTTCTCGCGAATGAGAAGCGGCCGAGACGGAACCTGATTTAGCGGCAGAACCGCTAACACCAGGTGAGGACGTACCAGCCAAGGCTGGTACACCTCTGGTCCCCGTCACTTCTTCTTTGCAGAGGAAGAGATGGGCCCCGTTCCCGAAGGAACAGGAGGACCAGCAGAAGAGCTCCCCGAATCGCCTGAGCGAGACGGGCCCTTAGAAGATCCCGAAGGAGTCTTCTTAGGGGGGGAGGAGGCAGCTTCTTCTTCTTCGGCTGGTTAGCCTTAGAAGTCGAAGGGGAAGAGGAGCAGCAGACGACGAAGACGACGACGAAGACGACGACGACACCTTCCTCTTCTTCCTCTTCTTCTTCGCCAGGCTCCGCAGGACAGACGTCAGGTCTTCCATCCAGGAGGGAGCCGGGGCAGTTGCCGAAGCAACAGGGCCCGACTGCACCTGTCCGGAAGAACCTGAGACTGTAGCAGCACCACCAACAGCAGGAGCGACAGGAACAGGTCCAGGAACAGCAGGAACAGCAGGTACAGCATCTGAAATAAAAGGCACAGCAGGAACCACAGGAGAGCCAGGCGTCCTGTCGGCAGCTACCGTCATTCTCGGCACTGGCGGCAGGTCTAGGGGGGTACTCTTAGGGCAGCGGAAGTCCGGGGTCGGCAACACAAAGAAACCAGGTGGCGGTGGCACCGTCCTCTTTGGTACGGCAGTAATGGGTTTGTGCACCGCAGCCGTAGGCGTCACCGTCATTACATGCGGCGGCATGTCATATGCTGGTGTTGTTATAGTGGTAGTAGTAGTGGTCACCACACCATGAGTGACCACTGCCGACCCCGCCAACCGCTCAATCAACCCCTGAATACTTGGCACTCCCTGCAGTCCCAGCGACTCCCACACCTGTCCAAGGTCGTCCTTCGCTGGTGGCACATCTGCGGAAGCAACAGTCGGGTTAGTAAGAGGGGTTCCCTCGTGCCTGGGGGGAGAAGAACCCCACCCAGAGCGGACGGACGACCCCGAATACAACTGGACGTCCGGTAGCGGGCGCCCTCCCTCCACACTCGACGGATCGAGTGAGGAGAAGGACTCCGCTACCACCCCCGCAGGGGAAGGCGCGAAACGTGGGGGCTGACCAGGAGGCAGGAAGGAAGACGAAGTGTCAGTTACCAAAGGAGTCACTGGAGAGCTTTCCGATGACTTCTTTGGAGGCCTAAGTCTCTTCCTGCCCTCGTACAGAACCCACTGCGCCTCGGACCAATTCATACATGTAATACATGGCTCGTTCCGGGAGCATTCTCGCCCCCGGCAACGAGTACAACCTCATGTGGATCCACGTCCACGAATGATCTAAATCCGCCGCATCTACGCCCCTCCAGCCCGGGACACACTCTACGGGTGACTGGGGGGCGCGGCGAAATCTCCATTTCTTGATCACTCATATTGCAATATTAATGAATAAAGAAATGTACAAGTACTTACAATTCATCCACACTCAACTAAACCAGAAAAGAGGGCTGAATACTCAAAGCAAACGACAAAAGCGGGCAGAGCGATGACGAACACGTCCTATCTCCACACGGCCGAAAGCAAAAGCGATTTGTTTACCGATGATCGGACAAGCAGTTAACTACCGTTCTCCCCTTGTTCGAAGCTTACGACCGTTCCAGCTGCCGCTAGCTACTTCCTATTGTTAAAGGACCGATGGTTTGTATTACGTATCGGAACAAATGAGTATTGCTACAATCAAAATAAATATATGAAAATGAAAAAGAATACTGTACATGCGATTCCACTTCCATACAGAATAAGTTTTCGTGCCGAGTGCATTCGCTCGGCAACGAGCATACAGGTCAAAAAAATATAAATGAAAAGGGCACTTACGATTTTCATCTACACATTTCCAACCAAAATATAAGCTCGGAGCGAGCGCTCTCCCGCCCTCGGCACCGAGCATACACAATACGAGGATCATTTCTGGGAAAAATGAATTCCCGCACTTACGCCCTTCAGTCCCGGCACTCGGGTAATCGGAGGGCGTGGAGAAACCAAGATCCTTTAATTCACAATTGAATTCAATGGAAATAAATATGAAATGATTGTACTTACAATTCAGTTTCACTAGATAAATAGAAAAAAGAAAAACACAACCATGCGAAAAGCAACGACGATGAAGCGGGGCAGAGAGCGATGATACACGTCTACACGCCAGCAGGCCGAAAGCAAAAGTGGTTTGTTTACCTCCCAGTCGCGCGCGCGCGCTTGTCGGACAAGCAGTTAACTACCGAACCCCTTGTTCGAAAGCTTACGACCTATCCAGCTGCCGCTAGTACCTTCCTATTGTAAAAGGACCGAAGGTTTGTATGCCGTGTCGGAACAAACAGCTATATATATATCTGACAGGTAAGTTTCATGAACAAAGCTGCTAATACTATACCTCTTTTATATAATTCATGATAAAAAATAAATCAGCATTACATTTACTCTGTTTCTGGAAAAAATGAAAAATCTGTAGACAATCTCCTAAAGTCTACAATGTAATACATATTCAAAATAGAGGAACTTGATATTATCAGATGAATTTAGACCCTAACACATAAGGATGCCCAGCCTTCTGCTTCTGACAGCCTACCAATGAAAGTTTGTTTTTGCTGTATTTACTATGAAAGCTCATGGCAGTTATTTTTTTTGTAAGCTGGGAGTCTACAATCTGTAGCTAAGAACTTAAAACAACCTTTTAAGGTGCAAAGGAAAATGAAGAGACCACAAAATCAAGTATAACATTTCAAGACAATGAAAAAAACAAGAACAGCAGTACACTATCTAGAATATATCAAGGGTGTAATCATTAACATTTTCATGTCGGCTCTTTTCTTTATGTGTTTAGATGTGAAACGAGTTCTCTCCAATCACCCATTATACTCTTCATGCCTTAACTCTTATCAGTATTAACCCTTAACCTTAATTTTTCCATCTTCCCTAAAGTTCTTCATCCTGATATCGAAGCAGCAAAATATATCTAAAGCAAAAAAGTCAAATACACAAGACAAGACAAAGACAATAGAAACTAAGTCATTTCTGTACAAGGCCACTTACAGCTAAATGTTTAACAAGGTTAGGATCTATGACCATATCATCTTCATCATAACTGTAGACATCAGCATTACCATCTTGGGTGATGGTACCTAACTTCACAGCCAAGGGATACTCTGAAAAATTTAAATAAGAAATTCAATGGCATTGTTGCATGCATTCCATGGGTTAACTACTATAATTAAAATACTGATTAAAATCTATACATGAAAAGATTTCAACACTATTTCACTTGAGACTCAGAGGTCTGGAAAAACTAACACCTATTAATAATAATCAACACTATTTCATAATATATACATGTTAAATTATCTTAATAGTACCACACTTTATAACATGCAACCCTATCTTTACATATGCTTTCACGCACTAAAACTCATCAGTGTCCAATTTTGTGCATAACCTATGCATAGCATAGTTGTAGGTATTGAAGTATAACGGTCAAATATCCAAGTGCTAGTCATGAAGAATATGGATACTTCAGTTTGTATTATATTTCATATTTGACTCTTAAGTCTATACTGATGTTTACTATAAGAGTGAGAATGAATTAAAATAAGAGTGGACACTGGCCACAACATTCAATATTCAACTCAATTAAAAGTGTAGCTCACGAGTTTTACCGCATATAAGAACATCACGTCAATAAAACCACACTTATAGGACCTGTTCTCATGACTTCCAAAGAATTTTTTATTAAGTAGTATGCAAATATAAATACTGTACTTGACTAATTTGTAATTATAGTATATTTAAAGAAATGAATACCATTACACTTTCTTGTGACTATACTCTATTTTTTTCCATCTGTCCATCTGCCTGTGGTGTTTGCGCATGGTAACACTGCGTCCCGGGCTTTAAATAACATGTTATTTTGAATATTAATGGTATTAACGGTATAATTTGCATACAGTAAATTATTAAAACATTTTTCAGTTGCAAATGTACACCCAGATATCCTTTTATTTGCCTAAAACTTACACATAGAGTAACTATTTAAAGCCCGGGATGCAGTGATACCATACGAAAACACCACAGGCAGATGGACAGATGGAAAAAAAATGTTATTGTTATAATACAATTAAGTTTGTTCATACTTACCTGGCAGATATATATATAGCTGTATTCTCCGAAGTCCGACAGAATTTCAAAACTCGCGGCACACGCAGTGGGGCGGCAGGTTGGTAGGTACCCATTGTTCCCGCGCTGGGAGGCGGATATCAGGAACCATTCCCATTTTCTATTCATATTTTATCAGTGCCACTGTCTCCTGAGGGGAGGTGGGTGGGCACTTAATTATATATATCTGCCAGGTAAGTATGAACAAACTTAATTGTATTATAACAATAACATTTTGTTCATGAAACTTACTTGGCAGATATATATATAGCTGAATCCCACCTTCGGATGGTGGGAAGAGACAGAATAGGATTTGTAGGAAACTTAAATTAAGTAGATGATATACACCTTGGTTCCTCACCTGTTAGCAAAGTAGACTCTGTGATTACTGTCACTTCAGCACTGCTTGTGCTTAATCAGAGTTGCCAGCCAGGTGGAGACCTGTAGTGCTGGTGCGCTCTGGATGCTCTGTCAACGGGGACGTGACCTCAATGTGACAAGAGCATAGAGCCATACAAATGAGGGCAACGAAGCAACTGACCACCACCTGACCAACTATCCAAGACCCCCTGAACACTAGGCTAAGAGATGGGAGGTCTTCACCAAAACCTCACCACAACCAAAAACCACAACAACTAAAACTAACCTAAACTTAACTAAGGGATAGGGAGAGAGCTACCTCAGCCCCCAAGACTGTGTCTGCAGAAAACGTATGGCCCAAGAGAACAACAGTCCTCGTATATCGTTCTCACATCTCTCAAGTAGTGTGAGGCGAATACTGAATTGCTCCTCCAAAAGGTGGCGTCAAGGATGTCCTTGATCGACATGTTCCTTTGGAAGTCAAGCGAGGTTGCGACAGCTCTGACCTCGTGAGCTTTCACTCGCAAGAGGCTCAAATCGATCTGTGTGGAAGACGAATGAGCCTCTTTAATGACGTCCCTCAGAAAGAACGCCAATGCGTTCTTGGATAATGGTATATCGGGTCGTTTAACCGAACACCAGAGATTATCTGAGGGACCTCGTACTTCTTTAGTCTTGTGGACATAAAACTTTAGAGCCCTGACAGGGCACAGGACTCTCTCAGGTTCTTGGCCCACAAGGCTTGTCATACCCTTGATTTCAAAGCTCCTTGGCCAAGGGTTCGAGCGGGTTTTCATTCTTTGCTAAGAAAGTGGGACTCAAAGAGCAGACAGCATTGTCCCCTTTGAAGCCCACTCTCTTACAAATGGCCTGAATTTCGCTAACTCTCTTCACCGTCGCCAGAGCAGTTAGGAAAAGAGCCTTCTTCGTCAAGTTCCTAAGAGACGCTTCATGTAGAGGTTCGAAAGGACTCGACATTAACAGTCTAAGGACTAAATCCAAGTTCCAAGAAGGAGGCCTCGCCTGAGGTATCTTGGATGTCTCAAATGATCTCAGGAGATCGTGGAAGATCCCTGTTATCAGACAGGTCTAGTCCTCTGTGACGGAAGACTGCCGACAGCATACTCTTATATCCCTTGATGGTCGGGACAGCCAGCTTCTGTACATTCCTTAAAAATAGCAGGAAATCGGCTATCTGGCTCACAGAGGTAGTGGAAGAGGAAATTCCCTCCTTTCTACACCATGCCCTGAAGGAAGCCCACTTCGACTGGTAAACAGCTCTCGAGGACGTTCTCCTAGCATTGGCCGATCGCCTTTGCAAGCTGCTTTAGAAAAACCTCTCGCTCTGGCCAACTTTTCGATAGTCTGAACGCAGTCAGACCCAGAGCGGAGAGGTTTCGGTGATATCTTGCGAAGTGGGGCTGTCTGAGTAGATCTTTCCTCCAGGGCAACGTCCTCGGAAAGTCTATGATGAATGACATTACCTGTGAACCATTCCTTCGCGGGCCACATCGGGGCGATCAGGGTCAACCTCGTCCCCTCCGATGCCGCGAACTTCCTTACTACTTCCCCCATGATCTTGAATGGCGGGAAGGCATACAAGTCCAGGTTCGTCCAGTCCCAGAGCAGAGCGTCTATCGTGACTGCTCCCGGATCCAGCACAGGGGAGCAATAAAGAGGCAACCTCTTTGTTCTCGACGTCGCAAATAGGTCGACTAACGGACACCCCCACAGTCTCCAGAGCTCTCGACAGACGTCCTGGTGCAACGTCCATTCCGTCGGCAGGATCTGATCTTGTCAGCTGAGAAGGTCTGCTCTGACGTTCTGGACTCCTGCGATAAATCTCGTCAGGATCCTTATCCGTCTCGCATCTGCCCACAGCAGAATCTCCCTCGCTAAATAAAAAAGAGGACGGGAGTGTGTACCTCCCTGCTTCTTTAGGTACGCAAGGGCTGTGGTGTTGTCCGAGTTGACTTGGACTACTTTCTCTGCAACCTTTTGTTGGAAGAACTGTAGCGTCAGAAAAACCGCCGCTAGTTCCTTTACATTGATGTGCCAGGACACCTGTTCCCCCCTCCAGGTGCCTGACACTCCTCCCCTCCCAGTGTTGCTCCCCATCCCGACACCGAGGCGTCGGAAAACAACACTAGGTCTGGGCTCAGAAGCTTTAGGGACAACCCCTCTCGAAACTTCCGAGGATCTAGCCACCATCTTAGATGGTTCTTCACCGATTTGGTGATGAAAAGGGTCGCATTCAGATCCTCTCTGACTCTCCATTCGTCTGCTAAGAAAAACTGGAGAGGTCTGAGGTGTAGTCTTCCCAGGGAAACAAACTTTTCCAGCGAGGAAATGGTTCCCAGCAGACTCATCCATTCCCTCGCCGAGCAAGCTTCCTTCCCCAGGAAGGCCGAAACTCTCTCTAAGCCTTGCAGCTGTCGTTCCTGGGACGGAAACGCTCGAAAAGCCACTGAATCCATCTGAATCCCCAGATACACGATGGACTGTGTTGGGGTCAGATGCGACTTTTCGAGGTTGACCAGAAGTCCCAGGGACTTCGCCAAGGCCAAAGTGAAGTGAAGGTCCTTCAGACACCTTTCTTCTGACGATGCTCTGATCAGCCAATCGTCGAGATACAGGGACACTCTTATTCCTGCAGAATGTAACCATCTCGCTACGTTTTTCAGAGCATGGTAAATACCATCGGAGCCGTGCTTAAACCGAAACAAAGGGCTCGGAATTGCCAAACTTTGTCCCTTAGCATAAACCTCAGAAACTTTCTTGAAAGAGGGTGGATAGGCACGTGAAAGTATGCGTCCTGTAGGTCCAAGGACACCATCCAGTCGCCCGGTCTTAAGGCTCCTAGAACCGACTGAGGTGTTTCCATCTTGAATTTTTTCTTTTCTACGAAAAGATTCAGGCTGCTTACGTCCAAGACTGGACGCCACCCCGACGACTGCTTTGGTACCGAGAAAAAAGTCTGTTGTAGTATCCTGGTGACCCCAGGTCTAAGACCTGCTCCACCGCTCTTTTCATGATCATTTGATCTAAAAGATCTAAAAGAACCTGATGTTTCTCCCCTTGATACGACGGGGAAAGATCTCTGGGAGTCGTAGAAAGAGGAGAGGAGGGTCCACAAAGGGGATCTTGTCCACCCCTGTTCCACTATCTTGAGGGACCACGCATCTGTATCTCTCTCTCTCCACGCACCCGCAAAGAACTTTAGCCTGGCTCCGACAGGCATCTGAAGGACTTTCTTCTCACTTAGAGGATTTAGGTTTGAAGGAACCTCTTCCTCTTGCAAGTCCTCTCCCTCGAGGAGCAGCTCTCGAGGGAGGCGCGCTACGAAAGGGTTTAACCTTCCTAGGAGGTCGTCCAGACGACGACGTGGTAGGGACTGCGGGACGTCTTGAAGACTGGGCCAAGAGATCCTGGGTAGCCTTCTCTTGTAGGCTCACTGCCAGGTCCCTTACCATAGCCTGGGGGAAGAGATGGCTCGAAAGAGGTGCAAAGAGAAGCTCTGCTTTCTGCGATGCAGAAACAGACCTCGCTGTAAAATTGCAGAAAAGCGCTCTCTTCTTGAGGAAAGCAGTGCCGAAATGAGACACTAACTCTTCCGAACCATCCCTGACGGCCTTGTCCATGCATGACAACACATTGGACAGCTCCCCCAGACTCAAAGAATCAGGACTCCTAGATTGAAGATCCAGGACTCCTAGGCACCAGTCTAGGAAGTTAAAGACTTCCAGAGTCTTTAACAGCCTTTCATGTGATGGTCGATCTCCGTTGGTGTCCATGAAATCTTAGCGGACGATAAAAGGGATCTCTTCTGGGAGTCTACCAGACTAGCAAAGTCCCCTTGGGAAGAAGACGGGATCTTAACTCCTACTTCAGCTTTGGTCTCATACCAAATGCCGCCTTTCCCACTGAGTCTTGAAGGAGGAAGGGCGAAAGTCTACTTGCCCTGATCCTTCCGTCGTTCCATCCAATCCTGCAATTTCTTGAATGCTCTCTTAGTGGACAAGGAAGTCTTCATCTCCACCACTTCCGAAACCTTGCCCGACTTCGAAGACGAAAACTGAGAGGGAGGAGACTTAGGAGCTGCAGGCTGGAACTTCTCACCAAACAAAGAACGTAAAAGACGAACCAGCACCTTGTAGTCGGAAACCGACGAAACTGACGGCTGTTCTTCCTCCACTGAGTCCGCCGGACTACTAAGCTCTCCTTCTCCCGAAGAGGCAAAGGAGATTGAACCTCTGGAGAGGGCGTGCGCCCAACGGGTCTAGCCTTCAACAAAGGCTTTCGAGGAAGACTAAAATCAGCCTCTTCAAAGCGACCGACCTTCTGTCGATCTTTAGAGCTCGAACCACGAAGAGCGTCCTGACCGCGCTGCGCGTCAAGAGAGGTTACTCTTAGTCTCTCTCGAGGAGCGTCCTTACGTTTCACGCTCAAGCGTCCAGCTTTCGCTTTCAAAGCGTCCTTCTGAGCGCTTTCGAAAGCCTTCTCCACAGGCAAAGCGTCAAGCAAAACATCCCGACGATAGTCTTCCAAAGCGTCCTGCCGAGCGTCTTTCAAAAGCGTCCTCCAAGGCGTCCTGTCGAGCGTCCTCAAAGGCGTCTGACGTGCGGGCGGAGACAGAGACGAACGAGGAGACGGAGAAGGAGACTGCCTCGTCCTCTTGACAGGCAGTCTAGCGTCCTTCCTACGTTTAGGCTCAACTGCTGCTGGGCGAGTCTTCCGAGCCATTAAGGCCGACAATTGGTCTTGAAGCGACGCAAGAATACTCTTCGTAGGTGAAGAACCGAGAGGAGGTGAAGGGCTGCGCCTGTGAGAAGACGAGGGCGGGGGGACGCCTCCTTCCTTCTCAAAGGTACAGCAACCTGCCTCTCCGAGGCGCGAGAGAAGCGCTTCTCAGCGTCGTCCTCGGACGACGTCCTACCTCTCTTCTGAGGAGGAAACGCGTCATACGACGCAGGCGAAGACCGCAACGAGAGCGGAGAGAGGGGACGAGGGGACGTAAAGCGTCCTCCCTAGGAAAAGTCCTTTTCAACGGACGCGAGTCACTCCGAGCGCTCCACCCCTTGCGCGGGGAGGGCGCCTCGGAGGACGAAAAACAGTCCTTAAGGATGCGAGCCTGAGCACGCTCCTTGGCAGCCTGGGAAGTAGCAACAGGTCCTGCCGAAGGGACGCCAGATCGGTGGGGAGGGGAGCCCCCGTAACCCTCTTGCGGCTTTCGACATGCCCACTCCCTGAGTTCTGGGAGTCCGACAGAGGTCTAGACCTAGAGGCATTATGGGGCCGATCTGACGCCCCCTCCACAACACTGGGTAGGGGGCACGATCACACACTTTACTCGAGCCGTTTTCAAGGGCCAACACTTTGGACTCTAGAGTGCGTAATGACTCTAGAATCAGAGAAAGGGCATTACCTTCTCCAGACACAGAACTAGGGCCCTCAGGCAACAACACAGGATTAGGTGAAGCAAATTCTACTGGTGTTAGAATAGGAGAAATGTTACTTCCCTTACCTTTCGTAGAACCGCTCTTGGAGGAAGCCCTCCTGATCCTATCACGCTCCAACTTACGGCGATAGGATTCATACACCTTCCATTCATCCTCAGTCAAACTTCTGCATTCAATGCAACGATCAACCAGCAAACAAACATGCCCCCTACACCCCATACATACTGTGTGGGGGTCTACCGATGATTTCGGTAGCCTCACCTTGCAATCACTTCTCACACACACTCTGAAGCTCACTGAACTTGATCCCGACATCACGTTCATAGAAAAGCCAATCCAAAATCCAAAAACAGTCCACTATCGCGTATGCCAATCCAACAATCCAGAGTCAAAACCAAAAGTCAATCCAGATACTTATAACGAGTCAAAATCCAAAAATCCTGGGCGGAGGTCTGTAAACAGGTGTTTACCGACCGGCGACAGAAAAAATATGAATAGAAAATGGGAATGGTTCCTGATATCCGCCTCCCAGCGGCGGGAATGGGTACTACCACCTGGCCGCCCACTGCGTGTGCCGCGAGTTTTGAAATTCTGTCGGACTTCGGAGAATACAGCTATATATATATCTGCCAAGTAAGTTTCATGAACAAAACAGAGTATAGGTGCCAGTAATAACCATAGATTCTAAAATGTGGACACCGATTACATATATTTTCATTCAAAAGCATCAAAGTAAGTACTTACTTGTCTTGTAGTAATGCTCAACAGCATGATTATTACCCCCAGACCCAGCTAACTGTCTCCGTCCACAGAGAATCCTTCCATCAGTAAGATTTAGCCATAAATTGTCAGTTTTATCACACTCTTCGCATTTCCATCCTCTTGGTGGAACCTAATCAAAATCAGAAAAATGAAAACTTGCTAAACCTATTGAAATTTGCCACAAATAACTTATAACTTTTCCATAATAAGAACAGGTATGACATTCATTCAGATACACTTACTTTCACTCCATTATCAAGTTGCTGAAGTGTGTCAGCATGTTTTGTTACTGGTCTTACTTCTCCATCCCATGCCCCTGCTGCAGCTTCTACTTCAGCCAGGTGCAAAGCAGACTCTGCTTTTAAAATACCTTCAACAGACTGCCGAATCTGCAATGACAATCAATGAAAAATGTAGCATTTCACTCATAATAGAGATGCAGATTCCGATGTGAAGAAAAAGAAAATTGTGTCTAAAGACCACATTTGGCTTTGTACAAAAGAGTGAAATGTCAAATTTCAGTTATACTTGTTCCACTATTTGCTGTTTACAATACGTATAAGGCTTGTCAAACAAGACATTTGCCTTAGACAACAGTATTTCTTTCATTTCCTCCTAATTACTTCAACTATAAAACATTATCAACAGAGTTGTCATCAACACACCCACTTTCAAAATAAAATGGTGAAATTTGGAGGAAATATGTCAAACAGTAGGTACTACATCTACAAAATTAAGTCAACACTTAAACAAAAGACAAATTCTTTTGTCACAAAACACTTTCTAGAACCCCAAAAAACCTAATAATCTATCTTCTTTAATGCTCTTGAATAAAAAATAACTTAGATATAATGGTATATAATTTATAAAAATGCAAAACCAACTTACAATTTCTGGAAGATCTGTATTAGGAAATGATATGACATCAAAGTTGGGCAATATTACAACAGAGTTAGTTTCCTCATATTCATATATCTTTTTGTTTGCATCTGGATTGAATCCACCTTCTATGCCAATGGCTAGCCGTGCTATCTTCTTTTCAGGCTCCAGTTCTTTCTCTGGTGGGAGCTGCAACATTAAGAAAGAACAGTCATATCTGTCATAAATATTTAAAAGTACTTGATGTAAGGTTTTAAATTCATAAGAGTAAAAAATGCTCTTCATACAAAATCAGTGGCAAATATTATAACATACACAGTCTTAACATATTTCTTTGTCCCATAGCATACAGATCTCTTATTTCACTTGGATAGACCAATCAAGATTTGATTTAATAACAGGAAAAAGCAAAGCAGTAGTACGTACTTGGATATTAAGCAAGTCCTAACTGCTTGATACCAAAAAAATAAGTTACATTGGAAGAATTTACAGCAGGAAGTCTAGCATATCAAAACCTGAAAACAACTTACAAACTTCTTTATCCGTTTCTGATGCAAGAAGACACAGTTTCCTGTTTTCTCCGAGTATCTCACTACATGTTCTTTGCTCCATCCTCTAAAAGTGTTGAGACAAATATACAGGCCAGTTTCACTTTCCTGCAATACAGAGATAATGTTAACACTGATTAGTGGTCTTCTCAAATGTGATGTACATATAAATAATCTACATTGAAAATCATTAATAGGCCTGGCCTACTGTAGGTAGAGGGCCATCCGTTTACGAGCTCCAGGGGTAAAGCCCATGGTTAAGGTAAACATGTCAGGAATGTGAGATAAGGATATGAAAATTTTATGTTAACCAGGATAAAAGCTAATGCCAATCGCTGGATTGGAAGGTCTTCTCATTTACACAGGGAAGGGACAAAAGTCTTTCTATGAAATGAAACAGACATTACCATTTACCACTGACTGTTGTTGTAGGCTACACTGATTCAGAGAAAGGCTAGTGAATGAATCATGAAATATAGGCCATAGAGCCATAATCTGGGGCACTTTCAGCCATTCAGCACTGAAGTCAGTGATAAGAGGGAGTTGGAGTGGCTTTACAGCAAGATAGAGATCCAGAAAACAAAAGAAGCCTACATGGAACTAACAGCAAAACTAAAATAAAACCAAAGAGCTGCAAAAAGAAGCAATTATAAAGAAGTTGGACATCAAGACAAAATGGGAATGGAGGTAAAGTAAAAGGCTAAATAATAATTTTGGCCGTAAGCACCCTTCTAGGTTTAGCAACCTCCAATTTACATGCAAAATGGGCACTGTGTTTAGGACCAGCCCTTTGGGGATCCACATAAAACATAAAATAATGACAGTATAAATACGTACCATGATACTAACTACTAACATCTTGTGCTGTTTAAGCCATAAGACATTTCAGCCGTTGGTAAAACTTTACAATAGTTGCACGGCCTGATTCCCGCCAATCGTCCATACAGGTTCCTCATATATAAATAGACCTAACCTTTCCTATACCTAATGCTAAGTCCTGACCTAACAAGATCTTACCTATCTAAACTAACTCTGGGCAATGTACCCTGACCTGGGCAGGAGGGGGGATACCAAAAAGGCAATAACCTGTCCTGGTCGGCAACTGGCAAGAATCAGGCCGTGCAACTATTGTAAAGTTTTACCCATCAGATTGCCAGTTTGGATGTCATAGCCTACATGACTTATGGCTGAACTGACCAGGACTGTCATGGCAGCCACAAACGCTCTAGTGAAGCCTACAGTAGTGCACTGCATAGGCGGTACTGATGGCATTAACTTCTTACAGAGAAGTTAGCAGCATATCAAGAAATGTGGATTACGTATATTGAAATGTGAATTTGATTAATCAGGGAAAAATCACTTTTAGCTTTACTGTAAGCCTTGGCTATTTCACAGTATGAGACAATCATATCATTAACAAGGCTACTGGCCAATTCCTGGTAAATGTTCGTGTCAGGTCCTAACACCAATTTGACGAGGGCTAGTATGTAGTACTAAACACAGAAAAAAATGATATTGTAATGATACAATTAAGTTTGTTCATACTTACCTGGCAGATATATATATAGCTGTATTTTTCCGAATCCGACAGAAATTAAAACACTTACGACACACGCAGTGGGAGTCAGGTGGTTAGTACCCATTCCTGCCGCTGGGAGGCGGGTATCAGGAATCATTCCCATTTTCTATTCATAATTTTTATTTCCACTGTCTCCTGAGGGGAGGTGGGTGGGTACTTGATTATATATATCTGCCAGGTAAGTATGAACAAACTTAATTGTATCATTACAATATCATTTGTTTTTTCATGAAAACTTACCTGTCAGATATATATATAGCTGAATCCCACCTTTGGTGGTGGGAGTAGACAGAATAGAAGATTTTAGGAAACATATATATGCAGATAATTGATATATTGATTCCTTACCTGTTAGCATAGCTGACTTCGTGGTTACTGCCGCATAAGTCTGCTTGTGCTACTAGAGTTGCCAGCAAGGTAGAGACCTATAAAGCTGGTGCACTCCAGATGATCTGTCAACAGGGGCGAGACCACGACGTGACTAGACCATTGACCATACAAATGAGGGCAACGAAGTAAAACCAAACCACCTGGCGTAGCCTACCAAAAGTATCCCACATAGACTAAGCTAATGGAAGGGAGATCCGCCGCAGGTGGTCAACCCCACAACCATAACACAAGTTAAAAACTCCCCTAAACCATTAAAGGATAGGATGAGCGCTACCTCCTTGCCCCCAAAACAGTGTCTGCAGCGACGTATGGTCCGAGCGAGTAACAATTTTCGTATGTTGCTTTCACCTCCCGCAGGTAGTGTGAAGCGAACACCGAATTGCTTCGCCAATTAAGTGGCGCCCAAAATATCTTTGATTGCCATATTTTTGTGAAAAGCCACCGAAGTAGCAATAGCCCATCAACTCGTGGGCTTTCACTTTCAGAAGCTCCATGTCACTTTTACTACACTTTTTTCATGGGCTTCCTTAACCGTACTTCTTAAGAAGAACGCCAGTGCATTCTTCGACATTGGAAGATCTCGGTTTTATTTTTTCACAGAGCACCACAAGTTCTCCGAAGAACCTCTGCATGCTCTGGTTTCTTCTGCAAATAAAACTTGAGAGCCCTGACAGGACACAGGACTCTCTCAGCTTCAGGTCCCACTAGCTCCGACAAACCCTTTGATCTAGAACGTCCTCGGCCAAGGTTGAAGGGTTCTCGTTCTTTGCCTAAGAACGTAGACTTAAGGACATTATTATTATTAATAGGTGTTAGTTTTTCCAGACCTCTGAGTCTCAAGTAGACAACTTAAGGAACAAACTGCACTATGATCCTTGAACCCAATATGCTTGCTTATGACTTGAATTTCGCTAACCCTCTTCGCCGTCGCCAGAGCGGTTAGGAAAATGGTCTTCTTTTAGTAAGATTCCTAAGCGAGGCTAAATGGAGCGGCTCAAATTGACTCACATGAGAAACTTCAGTACCACGTCTAAGTTCCACGATGGTACTTTCGGTTGGAGAACTTTCACAGTCTCAAATGATCTAATGAGATCATGAATGTCTCTATCATTCGTTAGTCAGAGTCCTCTATGCCTGAAGACCACAGAAAGCACGCTTCTGTAGCCTTTAATCGTGGGAACAGGCTAGTTTCGCTTCTTTCTAAGGTGAAGAAGGAATCTGCTATCTGGCTCAACAGAGGTTGAGGTGGAGGAAATGCCCTTCCTTCTGCACCAACTTCTAAAGACAGCCCACTTTGATTGGGTAAACTGCGATTGAGGAGGGGGCCTTCCTTGCGGTGGCAATCGCCGTTGCCACAGGTCTTGAAAAACCCTCGCTCTGGCCAACTTCTTGATAGTCTGAACGCAGTCAGACTCAGAGCGGGGAGGTTTTTTGTGGTACCTCTCGAAGTGGGGCTGTCTGAGTAGATCTTTCCTTAGGGGCAGAGTCCTTGGAAAGTCTACTAGGAAGGACATCACCTCCGTGAACCAGTCGACGCTGGCCAGAAGGGGGCGATGAGGGTCATTCTCGCTCCTTCTGATGCAGCGAACTTCCTCATTACTTCCCCGAGGATTTTGTTTTGAATGGGGAAAAGCGTCAAATGTCTAGTCCCGACCCAATTCCACAGTAGGGCGTCTACTGCCACTGCTGCTCCCGGGTCCAGAACTGGGGAGCAATACAGCGGAAGTCTCTTCGTTCGGGAAGTTGCGAAAACGTCCACATGAGGACGTCCCCACAGCTTCCATAGCGCCTGGCATACTTCCTGATGAAGGGTCCATTCCGTCGGCAGAAGCTGTCCTTGCCGACTGAGAAGGTCCGCTCGCACGTTTTCCACGCCTGAACACAAATCTTGTCAGAATCGTGACGTTTTGCGACTTTCGCCCAAATCAGGATATTTTTCGCGATGGCGAACAGAGAAGGAGAGTGAGTTCCCCCCTGTTTCCTGAGGTATGCCAAGGC